>NC_082728.1:51408811-51759823 GCF_030144855.1 Hypanus sabinus
TTATAAACTGGGAGCTAAGCAGGTGACCTCATCTGCATACCATCCAGAATCTCAAGGAACCTTGAAGAGGCTTAATTTTACCATCAAAAGTATGATTAGGACGTATTGTGTAGAAAATGCAAATGATTGGGATGAGGGCATGTACTTACTTCTATTTGCAGTACAGGAGTCAGTACAGGAATCATTAGGTTTTGGTCTATTTGAACTTGTATTTGGGCATAGAGTTAGAGGACCTTTGGCCCTATTAAAAGAACAATGGATTAACAAAGAGGTATAGACTAATTTGCTGGATTATGTTTTAAAATTTAAGGATAGATTACATAAAGCTTGTAGCTTAGCCAGGGAAAATTTAAAATCGGCTCAGGAGAAAATGAAAGCCTGATATGATAAAGAAGCTAGAATGAGGTCACTTAAGCCTGAAGATAAGGTGCTGGTTCTTTTCCTGGTGCAAACAAATCTTTTACAAGCTAGATTTCATGGATCTTATGAAATTATGTCTAAAGTCAATTATGTGGATTATGTGATAAAAATGCCAGGTCGAATAAGGTTAACCCAGCTTCGTCATATAAATATGATAAAACCATATTATAAGAAACAGTCTGCTACTATGACTGTTGTGGTCAATAATAATGAGTCTGATCTCACTAGGAACTTAATGGATGATTCATCTGAAACTCATTCTAAACCTAATATTATTTCTGCCAGATTACCAAACTCAACAATTCTGGAAAATATTGATGAGAAATTAGCCCATTTACAGCCAGAGCAGAAGCAGCAGATGAGGCAATTCATTTTTAAGTATAGGGATTTATTTCCAGATGTTCCTAAAAGAACCGCAGTAGCTTCACATGATGTAGATGTTGGAGATGCCAAACTCATAAAACAACATCCATATAGGATGAACATGGAAAATGTGAACTTGCTGATAAAGAAATTAAATATATGTTAGAGAATACTATTGTTAGACCTTCTAATTTGAATTGGAGTTCACCTTGTGTTATGGTGCCTAAGTCAGATGGAAGTATTCAGTTTCATACTGACTAAAGAAGGGTGAATGCTGTAATGAAAACAGATGCGTATCCAATCCCTAGAGTGGATGATTGTGTGGATAAAGTCAGCAAAGCAAAGTTCCTTACAAAGATTGATTTGTTAAGAGGGTATTGGTGTGTTCTACTGATGGATAAAGGTAGAGATATTTCTGCATTTGTAACCCCATCTGGGTTATATGAATATAATGTTCTTCCTTTTCGGATGAAGAATGCACCAGGTACTTTCCAGCAGATGATTAATTCTGTGATTTATGGGTTAAAAGATACAGATGCCTATATTGACAATTTTGTTAAGGAAATGATACTTGGGAAGCACTTGTTACTGGAGTGGAGAAACTACTTGAAAGGCTTTCAAAAGCTAACTTAACTATTAACTTAGTTAAAAGTGAATTTGGTCATGCCATTGTGACTTACCTTGGTTATGTTGTAGGTCCAGGTTTGGTTAAGGAAATACAAAAGTAAATCAAGCTCCAATTTAGCAACACAGTCTGATGTTACAGGAGTATGATATTTTGATAACTCATATTAAAGGCAAAGATGACTGTCTATCTAGATGTTGAATGTAGAATTTTTTTTAATGGAGTGGTAGTTTAACATCTGTAACACTCCTACTGTATATTAATTTGTAAGGTGCTGAATGATAATACTATGTATATTGTATATGTTGTAGATTTTATACATTTGTATTTTTTATGTAATTAGTTCATTGTTAAAATTTTGTTCATGACAGACAAAAAAAATTTTTTTGGAGGGAGGTGTTACATATTCCATGGGAAACTTGTGACTGTCTCATGACCATGATGTAATTGAGTATCTGGTGAGCATGATGTAATGGTCTTGTGATGGTGGGGTGATGTAATTTCCCACCAGTGTGCGGTCACATGATGTAATTTCTTGCCAGTGGGAGGTCACGTGATGACCTGTTCTCAACAGGTATAAAACTGGAAAGCCTGCTGTAATGCAGGGAGTTTTTGTGTTGAGACGTCGTTTAAGTCATCAGTTATTCTGTTATGCTGTGTATTTGGTCTCATGACACAGTTTCGTTTTAAAGTGGAGTTTTACTTTCTACTGTAAGTTGTGCTGTCAGTTTTGAAAATCACTGCCAGTTATGTTTGATGTATCTTTGATTTAATTTTAAAGTCTAAGAATTGGAGGGTGAATATTTACCGAAGTAGGGGAACCCAAAGGATCGAATAAAGTTGATGTTATTGGTGGTTTACTACAGGATTGAACTTATTGGATCTTCCTTCAAGGAAATAGTAACCTGCATCCGAGATAATCCCTACTGTAAGAGCAGAAAGGGTTGGGGCAGTGTTATTCGCCAAGGGAAAGATCAGTTGCTTTAAGCTGTTTTTTTATTTCCTTCATTGTGAGTCTTTTGGGCAAGGCATATTTCTGCTAGGATCAGCAGTAATGTCACGTCATCGAGGAATCCGTTACTTCAGGAAAGTTTCTCCTAATTGACTGTGTTACGTACCGTTGTCACGTGACTGGGGTTGAAGCTATACTGGACTTGAGGTAATGGTTGTGTGATGGTGGAGTGATGTCATTTTCCCGCCAGTAGAGGTCATGTGACAGGTTTTTTTACAGGGTATAAAAGGAGGACCCCTCCCTGTGAGGAGGGGCAGTTCGTGGCTGGTTTTGCCATGTTGACTTCATGCCACTGCATGATTTAATGTTATGACACAGTTTAGTTGAAAGATGAAGTTTTATCTAATGCCTAAAGTTTAAAAGGTCATTGCTAGCAGATTCTGTATAATACTGCTAGTTGAGAATCAGTGGAGGGTGAAGATCGGAGTTCGGGAGTTAAAAGATTGAGGGAAGTCGATTTCGACGGTGAAGCAGGTTCAACCTTGTTTGATCCTTATTCGGAAGGAATTCGTTGACTGTCCTCATGTTAATCCCTGTGTGAATAGCAGAAAGGATTGGGAACAGTTTTGTAAAGGAAAGATCAGTGCCTTTAAGTATCTTTATAAAATTCTTTGTGGGAAAAGTTCAATTTGGAAACTGAAGCAATACAACATGAAAGAGAATTTAAATCATCTTAAAAAGTCTCTCCCTTAAATAGACTGTAAGCATTTTGAACTTCTGCAATACTACTTTGAAGAACTGTTTTTTGCAACATCGCTTTAAGAACTGTTTAAGCTTCCTTGCTTTAAGAACTGTTTAAGCTGCCGCACAGCAGCTGATTTCTGGTTACGTTAGTGATTTGTTTACTTTTGGGGGTTTGTTTTTCAGTGTTTAATAAACATTTTGTTTGTTATAAAAACCCCTGCCTAACTCATATATTTATTGTGGCTTGAATCTGTAACATAAATATGGGGGCTCGTCCAGGATTGGATAATTTGAGTTTAAATGCTTGTTAAATTTTGAATCGGTGTTTTGGAAAAGGGGAATACTCAATTCTTTTGTTTGATTGGTTTGTGAGTGGTATTCAGCAACAATGAATATTGATGAGTTTCTGGCTTTGCCAGATGCGGAGTTGTTAGCGAAGGCGAAAAAACTGAGGTGTCTGAGATAGCTAGTAGATTGCAACTTAAAGGTATTTTGAAGACTACATCAAAGGCTGTAATACAGAGAAAAATCGCGTCACACTATGTGGATTCGGGTGATTTTGATGAATCGATTTTAGAGTCATTTCCAATAAGTAATATAGAGATGCAGTTGCAAATCGAACAAATGAAGTTGGAACAAAGTAAAGCAGAATTGGAACGTTGTAGGTTAGAAGCTGATCAGAAAAAAAGGGATTTTGAATATGCAATGACGGAATTAAGGTCTGGGAATCAGTCTTCTGGTTCTAGAAAACCGTTTGTTGCTAGTCAAGAAATCAAATTGGTCCCACCATTTAGTGAAACAGAAGTGGAAAGATATTTCCAACATTTTGAAACGATTGCTCAGATTTCAGAGTGGGCGAAAGATAAATGGTCAGTGTTGTTACAGAGTGTAATTAAAGGCAAAGCACAACAAGTTTATACAGCTTTAACTGTTGCGCAAGCACTTGATTATGATATTGTGAAAAAGCATGTTTTAAAAGCATACGAATTAGTCCCAGAAATGTATAGAGAAAGATTCAGAAGTTTGAAGAAGTCTGTGGAAAAAACTTATGTGGAATTTGCCTATGATAAAGCTGTGTGTTTTGAGAGATGGGTTTCTTCTAAAAATGTAAATGAGGACTATGATACACTGAAAGAGCTGATTTTAATGGAGGAATTTAAAAGAAGCATTCCTGTTGAAGTAAGGACCTACTTAAATGGGAAGGATACTGATAAATTGCAGGACTGTGCTAGATTAGCTAATGAGTATGTTTTAATCCATAAGAATAAATTTCCTCAGGGCAGAATAATTAAGAGGAAAAATAACATGGAGACTCAAGGTAAATCAGAAACTAAATCAGAAGTTAATGAGAAAGGTAAGGAGGAAGGAAAACCTGTGAAGGAAAGACAGTTTGGTCTTATTTGTAACTATTGTAGGAAGCCTGGCCATGTAATAGCTAACAGTTTCAGATTGAAAAAGAAAGAGAAGGAAGCAATTCCAGATGCTTGTGTGCAACATACTGAAGCACCTGTAAAATTACAGGGTTTGATAAACACAAATGAGGTTTTGTTGGAGTCTGACCAAGTTAAAAAGGGATATGATCATTTTATAACTGAAGGGTTTGTATCCTTGAAAGAAGGATCTACTCTGGTGCCAATAAAAATCCTTAGGGATACTGGAGCTTCTCAATCACTGATGTTAGACAGTGTATTAAAGTTTAATGAAGAGTCTGATACTGGTGAGGTAAATTATATAAGAGGTGTTGGGAGTGATTTTATGCCTGTACAATTGCATAAAGTAATAGTATGCCTTTAGTTGGACATCAAGGGGTAAGGAAAACTGTTGACAAGATTTTAAAACATTTTTACTGACCTGGTCTAAGACAAGATGTGGTGATGTTTTGTAAAATGTGCCATACTTGTCAAATTGTGGGTAAACCAAATCAAGTTACACCAGTGGCTCCATTATAACCTATTCCAGCATTTGGTGAACCATTTTCTAAAGTTATTGTAGATTGTGTTGGTCCATTACCAAAGACAAAAACTGGTTATCAGCACTTGTTGACTATCATGTGTACTTCGTCTAGATTTCCAGAGGCAGTACCACTTAGGAATATAACAGCTAAAACTGTGACAAAGGCTCTTATAAAATTCTTTACTTATTTTGGATTACCAAAGGAAATACAAACTGATCAAGGCAGTAATCTTATGTTTGGATTGTTTCAACAGATAGTTTATAAATTGGGAGGTAAGCAAATCACTTCATCTGCATACCATCCAGAGAGTCAAGGTGCCTTGGAAAGGTTTCATTCTACCCTCAAGAACATGATTAGGACATATTGTGTGGAAAATGAAAGTGATTGGGATGAGGGTATAAACTTTCTTTTATTTGCAGTAAGGGAATCAGTACAAGAATCTTTAGGTTTTAGTCCATTTGAACTTGTGTTTGGGCATAGAGTTAGAGGACCTTTAGCTTTATTAAAGGAACAGTGGATTAGTAAGGAAATACATACTAATTTGTTGGACTATGTTTTGAAATTTAAGGACAGGTTACATAAAGCTTGTAGCTTAGCCAAGGAAAATTTAAAATTGGCCCAGGAGAAAATGTAAACTTGGTATGATAAAGAAGCTAGGATGAGGATGTTTAAGCCTGGAGATAAGGTGTTCATTCTTTTCCCAGTGCAAACAAATCCTTTACAAGCTAGATTTCATGGTCCTTATGAAATTGTGTCTAATGTCAATGATGTGGATTATGTGATAAAAACTCCAGATCATAGAAAGTCAACACAACTTTGCCATATAAATATGATTAAACCATATTTTGGGAAACAATCTGGCACTGTGACTGTCGTGGTTAGTGAGAATGAGTTTGATTTAACTAGGAACATGATAGATGATTCATCTGAATTTCATTCTAAATCCAACATTGTTTCTGTTAGGTTACCAAATTCAACCATTCTGGAAAATATTGATGAGAAACTAGCACATTTACAGCTAGAGCAGAAACAGCAGATGAAGGAATTAATTTTTAAATATAAGGATTTGTTTCCAGATGTTCCGAGAAGGACTACTATAGCTTCACATGATGTAGATGTTGGAGATGCCAAACCTATTAAACAACATCCATATAGGATGAACATAGAAAAATGTGAACTTGCTGAGAAAGAAATTAAATATATGTTAGAGAATAATATTATTAGGCATTCTAACTCAAATTGGAGTTCACCCTGTGTTATGGTGCCAAAACCAGATGGTAGTATTAGGTTTTGTACAGACTATAGGAAGGTGAATGTTGTAACGAAAACAGATGCATATCCAATTCCTATAGTAGGTGATTGTGTAAATAAAGTTGGAAAAGCAAAGTTCCTTACAAAGATTGATTTATTGAAAGGGTATTGGTGTGTTCCATTAACGGAGAGAGGTAGAGAGATTTCTGCATTTGTAACTCCATCTGGGCTATATGAATATAATGTTCTTCCATTTGGGATGAAGAATGCCCCAGGTACTTTCCAGAGGATGATTAACTCAGTGATTCAGGGATTGAAAGATACTGATGCTTATATTGATGATTTCGTGACAGGAAATGATACTTGGGAAGCACACATTATTGTAGTGGAGAAATTGTTTGAAAGGCTTTCAACAGCTAACTTAACTATTAATTTAGCTAAGAGTGAATTTGGACATGCCACTGTGACTTACCTTGGTTATGTTGGGGGGTAGCTCCTGTTCAGGCAAAAGTTCGGGCAATTTTAGAGATTCCTACTCCAATGGGGAAAAAACTCTCAGAAGATTCTTGGGAATGGTAGGATATTATCGAAAATTTTGTAAGAATTTTGCTAATGTTGCCCTTCCATTAACTAACCTTTTGCAGAAGAATATGAAGTTTGTGTGGACAGTGCCTTGTCAAGAAGCATTTGAGAAATTAAAAACTATGATATGTCAACAACCTGTGCTTAAGGCACCTGACTTTGAAAAACCTTCTTCATTAGCTGTAGATGCTAGTGATGAGGCTGCAGGAGCAGTATTAATGCAAAGGAATGAGGGTGATGAGGTTGATCATCCAGTAGCTTACTTTTCTAAGAATTTTAATAAGCATCAAAGAAACTATTCAACAATAGAGAAGGAATTGTTATCTCTTGTTTTAGCTTTAGAATATTTTGAGGTATATGTTGGTACAACTCAAAAACCACTTATTGTTTATTGATCATAATCCATTAGTTTTTCTGAGTAAGATGAAAAACAAAAACAGAAGATTATTAAATTGGAGTTTGATATTACAAGAGTACAATATTGTGATAACTCATACTAAAGGTAAAGATAATGTGGTTGCTGATTGTCTATCTCGATGTTGAATGTACAATGCAATTTTTTTATGGAGTGGTTTTTTTTTACAATTGTAACAGTCCTACTGTTTTGTAAGTTGTAAGATGTTATATGTTGATACTGTATTGTATATTGTGTATGTTATAAAATTTATACATTTGTTTTTCTTTTAAATAATTGTTAAAATTTTTGTTCTTGACAGACAATTTTTTTTTGGAGGGAGGTGTTACGTACCCTTGTCACATGACTGGGGTTGAAGCTATACTGGACTTGAGGTAATGGTTGTGTGATGGTGGAGTGATGTCATTTTCCCGCCAGTAGAGGTCATGTGACAGGTTTTTTTTACAGGGTATGAAAGGAGGACCCCTCCCTGTGAGGAGGGGCAGTTCGTGGCTGGTTTTGCCATGTTGACTTCATGCCACTGCATGATTTAATGTTATGACGCAGCTTAGTTGAAAGATAAAGTTTTATCTAATGCCTAAAGTTTAAAAGTTCATTGCTAGCAGTTTCTGTATATTACTGCTAGTTGAAAATCAGTGGAGAGTGAAGATCTGAGTTCGGGAGTTAAAAGATTGAGGGAAGTCGATTTCGATGGTGAAACAGGTTCAACCTTGTTTGATCCTTATTCGGAAGGAATTCGTTGACTGTCCTCATGTTAATCCCTGTGTGAATAGCAGAAAGGATTGGGAACAGTTTTGTAAAGGAAAGGTCAGTGCCTTTAAGCCGTTACATTACATCTTCGTAAAATTCTTCGTGGGAAAAGTTCAATTTGGAAACCAAAGCAACACAACGTGAAAGAGAATTTAAATTGTCTTAAAAAGTCTCTCCCTTAAATGGACTGTAAGCATTTTGAACTTCTGCAATACTACTTTGAAGAACTGTTTTTGCAACATCGCTTTAAGAACTGTTTAAGCTGCCGCACAGCAGCTGATTTCCGGTTACGTTAGTGATTTATTTACTTTTGGGGTTTTGTTTTTCAGTGTTTAATAAATGTTTTGTTTGTTATAAAAACCCCTGCCTAACTCATATATTTATTGTTGCTTGAATCCGTAACAACTGTATAAATCATTTGGACTTTCGCATTTACCACTTTAAGAATTGTGTTTGCATTTATCGCTTTAAGAACTGTTCGAGTTGCCGTATAGCAGTTAACTTCTGGTTAAGTTAGTCATTTGCTTGCTTTTCATTTCTGTTGAGCTGAGTTAAATAAATGTTTATTTGTTTATAATAAACCTGTCTCAATTCTATATTCACTGTTGCCGGAGACATACTGTAACAACCAGCAGTTACCAGCAGCAAACCAGAAAAATCCTCCTTTATTCCTACTCTTTGCCTACTACCAGTCAATTAATCTTTGTAGGCTAGTACCTTTTATGTGATATCACATGCATCTTCACTGGACTGCCTCCAAGGCAGGTATACCCCAACTTCATTAACAATCTCAAAGTTTCCATATGTGAACTCATCAAAACCCTGCGCAGTCATAGAAAAGCCTTCCAAGTGGGGAGAGAAACATACACTTAATGCTGGAGGAACTCAGCACATCAGGCAGCATCAATGGAGATTCAAATCTCCAAAGTTCATTTATTATTAGAGAATGCATAAATTATCCAACCTTGAGATTTATTTACTTAGAGGTAGTCACAAAGCAAGGAACCCAGAAGAACCCAGTTAAAAAAATAAGACCAACCCCCCTTGCCCATAGAGAAAAAGAAAAAAAACACAACACAAATCATACAAACAATAGAAGCGAGCAACAACAACAGCATTCCGAGCGTAATTGAGTCCTTGGATCAAAATGCCTGGAGCAGTTGGGAGTAGGCCCAAAGCCTCAGTATTCAGTTCATCATATTAACAAGACAAATCACTACAAAGTCCGTAGACATGAAGCATAGCAGCCGGGGGCAGTCTCACAGCCTTATGAATAAGTAGTCAATGTTTATGAAGATCAATGAATGGTTGATGATTTGGGCCAAGACCTTCCATCAGGACTGGAAAGAAAGAGGGAAGAAGGTAGAATAAGAAGCTGAGGACAGGGAAGGCATACAATCTTGCAGGTAATTGACAAAACCAGATGAGAGGGAATGGAAGTGGGTTCGGAGGAGGTATGAACTGAAAGACAAAGAGGTGATAGGTGGAAAAGGTAAAGGGCTGAAGAATAAGGAATCATGGGAGAAAGGGAAAAAGGAGAGACATCAGAGGGAGATGATAGGCAGGTGAAGAGAAGGGGTAATAGGTAAGGCAGAATGAGGAATGGTACCGGAGAAGGGGGAGGAGGGAGATTACCAGAAACTGATGCTTATGCCGTCAGGTTGGAGGCTATCCAGACGGAATATGGGGTGTTACTTTTCCAGCCTGGGAGTGGCCTCATCATGGCAGTAGAAGAGGCCATGGACCAACATGACAGCATGCGAACGAGGAGTGGAATTAAAATGGTTGGCCACCAGGAAGTTCTCCCTGATGCGGACAGAGTGAAGCCTCCCAACAAAGCAAACTACGTTGAGCCTGCACTGGGAACATGGCATGCAGTAGATGGCCCCAATAGGCTTGCATTTGGAATGTTACTCATCTGGAAGTTCTTTTTGGGGAGGAGGTGAATAGGATGGTGCAGTTCTTGTACTGCTTGCAAGTTTAATGCCAGGAGGGAGATCAGTGAGAAGGACATCTCCACACATCTCCTTTCTATTCCTATTGTAATTCCACTTGCCTTCTTAATTACTTTCATTAGCTATATGCTCAATTGTCTGTGACCTTGAACAATGATACCGAGATATCACTGAACACCAACTTTTAATAGTTTCACATAATTTAAGTAATGTTCTACTTTTCAACTGTTCTTTCCAAAATGAATCTCATTTTCCATCATTCATCAGAGAGGGCAAACTGCATGGGTAGCAGAAACAATAGAAATATCAGATATATAATATATGTTAATTTGGATAAAGACAAAAGAGCAAACAGTTTTTGTGGGTCTTAGAAAGAGGAATATAAAACTCAGGAGTGAAGCATAGGTACAAAAATAGATTACAGTCATAACACTGTACATTTTAGACCCTGTTGTAGAAAAGGTGTGAAAACCTGGAAGCAGAGGCCTGATTGCACTGCAATTCATTTTGAGCAATCTGGTTTTGATCCTTATCTCAGGCACTGTCGGTGTGGAGTTTGCACGTTCCTCTCATGACCTTATAAGTTATCCCCCAGATGCTCTGGATTCCGCCCACATTCCAAAAACGTGGTGGTACTTTAGTTGCTGCAGTCAATTACCTCTTTACTACAAGTAAGTCAGTGCAACAATCTAAAGGGAGTTAATGAGCAGGTCAGAGTGAGAATGGTGCTGGGTTATGGGAGAAGTAGAGTATCACAGTTGGGATTGGTCTGCTGGGATCTGATGTGGACCTGATGGGTTGAATAACCTAGTTCCTAGTTGTAAAAATAATTAACATAATGCCCAAGACTGGACTCTGTGGTGCATTTTTAATTTGCTGTAAGGAAGGTAAATCAATTTGAACACAGTGCCTGATGCCTGTTTACATTAGGAGTGGGATTATTCTAAATTCAACTTCAGAAAAAACAATAGGACACATTTATCCAACGGTCACCAGAGGCATGATGAGCAGGCAGCCGATGGTATCCATTAACATATGAAGCTGATTTAGCATCAGCACCTCCAAAGTCAAGCTCAATACTTCAGCTAAGGCTCTCTAATCCTTAGGTTTGAAGCTGCATGCAGCTTCGGGAAGGAGCTGCCAAGTCTTTCTCTTCTCCATTATTTAAAGAGACCAGCAACTACTCTCAGGTGAGCTGCAGGATGACATCTCCAGCGCAATGGTTCATTTGATACATTTTATGGCTTTTGATGTGAGCAGACATTTGTTAAATTTATTAAAGAGAACAGAAGGGGGAAGGTGTGCAAGGTTTCTGAAGATCCTGTAGGTGTTGACTTTGAGGCTAATTTGCAAACTAGTTGTGGCCTATGTCTATTAGTAGATACACCCCTCTGGTGAAACAGCAGTAAAAACTGAAGGCTTGGAGTAAGCAGTAAGCAATAAGGCTTGGAGAAAGAGGGCAAATTCATTCAGGGAACATTTGGCCTGCTTGAACCTCAGTGAGAAAGTGGATAGGATGAGGAGAACTTGTACTGAAAGGTTCCTCCTGCTACTGCTTGAATCTCAGAATCGCAGAAGAAGATGAGGCATGCATTTTCAGTAGCTTCAAGATGATGATCATGACTGTTTTTTTGGGTACTGGGATCCTTCCAGGCATTTGCAATTTTTTAGAGTTTGTTTCCTCTGTTCCACAGGAAGGTTACCAACAGCCAATAGCACCATATTCTGACACAGCAGAAAGCAGCACTGGGAGTGAGCACATGGCTTTACTGATTTTGCAAAGTGCCTTGTGGTATGGAATATACTCACTGCTTGCACACAGCTTCACACCAGTCATGTGCCAACCCTGGCACGTGATGCCACTGGAAAAAATCCTCTCTGTCACTGCCCATCTGGTGTGTGGCCTTTCGCAGTGTGTCTAGCAACACGGCACAAGATTGTGTGTGAGATCGGTACCAGCATCATTGTTGCAGGAGGGCAGTTGGCAGCTAAACAAAAGCAGAATTTACTGAATGTACTCAGTGAGTCAGGAAGTATCCACAGTGAGAAAGAGTGTAAGAGTTTATCTTTCAAGCCAATAACATTCTCAGTGAGTCCCATTGTACACCAGAACCTGGCTTACACCCACATTGTTGCTCGATTAAAAGGCATCCATGAAAAATCCTACATTATCCTATGCAAAATTCCAAAATATTCAAGCAAAGGTCACTCTCCAGTCCTGCACTTCACAAGCAATATTTTCTCCGGCCCTAGCACCAAAGAATAAATGCATTCTATGGAATTTTGATCATTGCAGGACTGATCAAAATTCACTCCCACAACCACTGACTTTGAGAAAATAACCTTCAGGGCAAGCAACATTGATGAATATGAGGTGTCACTCTGATAAAAGATTTGACAAAATCTGATTAATGAAAATCTCAGCAAAATGAGAGCAAGAAAGAAGAAAGCTGTTGGAGTGGATGAATTCAAGGTACGTAAAGAACAAAGGAATCAGGAGAACATTGTCTTCCCACCCAGTTACCATAAAGATAGGAAATGGCTCTTAAACAAAGGGTGAGATACTAAGAAAGCGGAGGTGTTTCTTGCTAATGCATGAACATATTTTGGAGAAATATATTCTTAATTGTGTTGCTCCAAAGATTGGGATAGGACAAAACAAAAGTGCAAAACTAGATTATTTCAATATAATTGACTTCGTCGGTAAATGTTGTTGAACAAGAAAGGATTTTTAGCGTGCTTGGCACATTCACAACTGGAATACAGCTCCAAGGAGCTTATAATTAGCCCAGCCTCTTGGTCAAGTTTTGAAATATGTTGACTTCTGGAGTAACAACAAATACTTAAGCTCTTCCACTGACAAACTTGGCCCCCTCATCTCTCTCTCACCTTTATCAGAAGGTGCCCTCTAGTGGATGCTGTCCACTCCTGTGCTTGTAATATATTAACATGGATCAATGCATTACGATTCACTCAGTGATATTGCAAACTCAGACACTACTGCAGTATAGTTAGATCAGATTGTGTAATAAATTTATGAGGAAACCTTGAAGAGACACTGTAGAAATCATTTAATTATTGTCTTTGAATTCATTGCTTAGATAGTAGATGCTGACTTTCAAAGTAACTCACTTTATAGTAGTATGTGACAATTGTGAGACTGAATATGGCATCACATGAACACAACAACCTTTAGTAATGTAACAAAGAGTAAGTTCAAATTTAAAGTAGAAATGCTCAGAGGCTATGAGCAACTCCCAATAGGTTAAAAGTGTTTGGAATCAAGACATATGTTTCATTGCCTGTGCAGAACAGCATGCTAAATTAACCTTAGACTGTCTTGGCAATGCAAAATTGGATTGAGATATCATTATAGAGATGGGGATATGCAAATCAAAGTCTCATTCATATTGACCATAAAATAACCTCTTTGAACAAAGAAAAATCTTTTAAAATGATTACATGTTTGAATAACTGAAAACTACAGATTATTGTTTGTGGCCTAAATTTAGAAATGTTACCTCCCACCTAGATTTTATGACAAATTTTGGAATTATTTAATATCCACTCCTCGGCAAAATAGAGTTACTTCAGAATGCTGTATAAATTAATTGTAGTATTTGAGTGACTTCAGTGTGAATGTTTATTGGCCGACTTTCCTCATAGAGCTCACTGTTGAAATTATAAGATTTATAATTCCCTTCTACCCTCATGTTTTTTTTCAATTATTATTCAGTCTTGTCTCAATTGTAGCACTCTTGCTTCTGACTCTGACAGTCTTAGGGTCATACTCCTATTCAGAAATATGAGCTCATCACACAAATATAACACTATAGTGTTGCATTGTGGAAACTTCCACTGGATGAGACATTAAATGGAGTCCCTGCAAAGGATCCGTTTTGCACGGTATTTTTTATTGTAGCTGCCTGTTCCTACCTCTCAACCTGTGACTACAAGACAAGGGTCTGTCATTATGTCATTAGTGGATTCTGCTGTGCATAAGCTGAGTGCCACGTTTCACACATTGAAATAGTAACAACTGTTCCAAAATTTGAATGTGCTGGGTGATCAAAAATTTTGCATGATTCCAAACTTTTCCTTCCTTTTTTTTAATCTTCCTCTCTCCCTGAGACCTATACAGTAAATTTGCTACTGAGCTTCTTGCTTACTACCAGGAACAAAGAGATTCTGCAGATGTTAGAAATCTTGAGCAACGGACACACAAAATTCCGGAAGAACTCAGCAAATCAGGCAGCATCTATGGAGGAAAGTGAACAGTCAATGTTTTGGGCCAAACCCTGCATCAGGACCGAAAAGGAAGGGGGCAGAAGCCAGGATGTAAAGGTGGGGGAGGAGTAGGAGCACAAGCTGGCAGGTAATAAGTGAGTCTGGTGAAGGGGAAGGTGGATGGGTAGGGTGGGGGTGATAAAAGGGAACAATGTAAGAAACTAGGAGATGATAGATAATTGAACATAGTGTAGATAGGTGGAAAGGTAAAGGCTTAAAGAAGAAGGAATCTGACAGGAGAGGATAGTAGACCATGGAATCAAGTGAAAGAGCTGGGAAACCAGAGAGCAGAAGAGGGAAGGAGAATGGGTGAGAGGACCACCAGCATAAGGGAAAACAAAATGAGGGGGGGCACATGGAAACCAAGTGGAGTGGTTACCAGAAATTAGAGAAATCAATTTTAATATCTTAGGTTGGGCACTATTAAGACAGAATATGAGACAGAATATTTCTGCTGCAGCCTACGTCTTGCCTCATTGTGGCAGATTATCCGGCCATGGATAGACATGCTGTTGTGTGAATGGAAGGTGGAATTAAAATGCTTGGCCACTGGAAGATCCTGGTTGTTAATAGATTTCACACCTGATTTCAGGTTTTAACCACACAGATCTGATATTATTTGCAAAAGTACAATTGGTTTTTACCAACCATTGTCAAGAAGTTCGATTTCATATACTTTCTGGTGCACAAAAACACCAAATACCCATTGGTATCCCAACAAAACTTTACCAAATCATGCCTCTCTGACTGAAGTGTGGAGTTCAGATCCATGTTGGATCTGGAGATGATACTATCCAGAAGATTCTTTGGAAGTCAAGAAAGAAATGCAACTCTTGTGATGTCGTCCATTTTATTAGATGTTCATAACAGTAACCATCTCACTGCCTCACAGTCTATGAGACAGTTGGATTTATGCTGGCATGACACAGGTTGCAGGCAAAGAAACTACGCAAAATACTGAACCAGCTATAGTACAAATGACAAAAAATTGAATATTCACAGACAAATAAGTGATTATACAAGCATATAAGCAAGCATAAGGAAAGTTGAACTACATGAAAACTGACAATGTAAACCCTACAGTCTCTAAGCGCCCACACAGGTTGTGCAGAGGCAGGAAACCATGCCCTCCTTTCTGTAAACCATTTACACTTCCTCAAGTCAACTTTGTCCCAAAGAACGTATTAACTCAGAGCACAGTTGCTCTGGAGTACAGATAGATTTTGCACAGCCTTTTACATCCAGGCATCCTCATGCTAGTCTGATCTTCACCAATGGTATCTGCTGCGGTCATGATATAACATTGGGGAGGCGGGCGGCGGAGTTTGCTGTCTTCCTTGAAAAGATCAGCTGCAAAGGTTGCTGGTGAAATGCTGCCATTTGCCTCATCCCTGAGGCATCCATTGAAAGAGCATCTCAGCCGTTACATGTTGAACCAAGGCACCACTGGTCAGTTTTATCACACTCTGTGAACTTTGGGAGATGTGTACCAAGTTCTTAGTCAGGTCTCCTGATGACAACAATGTGTCTCTTTAAAATGGAGACAAACACAACAGATTAGCATGATGGACATCACACTTTACCTTTGGTGATCGTCAAAGGCTGGTAATTGCACCCAAATGCTCCAGTTTATGTTGGTAAGGGAAGAAAGCATGTATGGTGCAATTTGTGATATTGTTAAGTACACAATGGCTGCTGGGAAAATGTCAGCTACTGAAATAAATTGGTTATGGAAATGCCTGGATTAATTTTGTGATCAATCTGGAAATGAACACTGGCACACTTTATCCAATGTGAAATCACTTACTGTATGTGTGTAATTTGAAGAACAGCTGGTAATGAATCCAATTGTTAGGCTTCAGTTTTCCCCAAAAGGCCACTAAAACAGCATGCTTTGTTCCTACTGAAATCAATGATCTCCTATGAACTAACTGTAATTGCAATTTCAACCATGTGTTCAGGCTGCTTTGTCCACAGTGGATAAGGCCTTGATCTTAAACATAGAAACATAGAAAACCTACAGCACAATACAGGCCCTTCAGCCGACAAAGTTGTGCCGAACATGTCCCTACTTTATAAATTACTAGGCTTACCTATAGACCTCTATTTTACTAAGCTCCATGAACCTATCTAAAAGCCTCTTAAAAGACCCTATCGTATCCGCCTCCACCACCATTGCCAGCAGCCCATTTCACACACTCTGAGTAAAAAACTTAGCCCTGACATCTCCTCTGTACCTACTTCACAGCACCTTAAACCTGTGTCCTCTTGTGGCAACCATTTCAGTTCTAGGAAAAAGCCTCTGACTATCCACATGATCAATGTCTCTCATCATCTTATACACCTCTATCAGGTCACCTCTCATCCTCCGTCACTCCAAGGAGAAAAGGCTGAGTTCACTCCACCTATTCTCAAAAGGCATGCTTCCCAATCCAGGCAACATCCTTGTAAATCTCATCTGCACCCTTTCTATGGCTTCCACATCCTGTGGTGAGGCGATCAGAACTGAGCGCAGTACTCCAGTGGGGTCTTGTCTTGTTCATCTTGTTCAGCTTTCAGGCCCAGAATCACTCCTGATGCTCCCTGTCACATTTCACAGGTTGCGGCTCACTTTGGCATTACGGAAGTTACTCAGGCACCAGATTTGGTGGGGTGGGGGGGCTGTCTCAACTACTTTTCCTCCAGCTTACCGGAGCCAAGAGCAAAAGGGTATGCTATATTGTAGACTTCCCTAATTCATAATTTTTTTTTACAGGAACCCTCACTCACCACCCCCCCGCCCCCCAAGGAAATATTCTATCAGCCCTGGAATAATCCTGTTCTCCAAAGAATTATTTTCCACCACCCTGCCCACATCTTCCTGAGTCTTGTGAGCACTCCCCCTCACTCGCTCCCATGCCTTTTTTTTAAGCAGCATCACTCTCCAGTGGGCTGATAGAGTGTTGCTTATAATGCATGTTTGTTCCTTTAAAGGGTGGCTGCAGAAATTGTAATATGAAGACTGCTGGATGTGGACAACCCTGAGGTATTTGAATATAGTAATGGACAATGGAACTGACACAAGGACCAGCTGTTACACAGGGATAGACAACAACACTGCTCTGTGACTTCACAATTGAAGATCATCATCTTTATGAGACTTTCGGTAACTGCATTATGACCACACATGATGTCTTAATACCTTGGAAGATATAATAAAGCAAATTATAGCTTAGTGCAAACAATAACTGTGTTGATTTATATATTAAATAAACACCAACAAAATTTAAATGTATGCAATTCTAAATATAAGTACTATACACAACTCCCTCTGCATACTAGATAAAAGAAATTCTGAAACAGAATAAATTATTTAAGTATACTTCAGCTACTTCCCAACTAACTTTACCTTGATGACCCAAACACCTAGCAGCTTACTAGCTCTGAATAAATATTCCATGCTTTGATTTGATATTTTACCAAGGTTACAAAGTTCAAATGTTCATGATCTGCAGATATGTGCTGCAGTAACTCATCAGAGAAGGCAGAGTCCATCCAGGATATTGAGAAACACAAGTTCCATCTTCTTTTGGTCTCCACCATGAAGATGAATGTATGTTCCAGATCCATCCCTGGGCATACTGAGAATGTGGCCATCAATGAGAGAATGGTAGGAGTTGTCATTCATCTTGTAAAAACCTTTGGCTGTCACTTCTGCCTATTCTCCACTCAAGTTACATAGTGGACAGGAAGCTGATACTGAAAGTCCAGGATATTTGTGATTTCAGGCAGGAAGGAATGTCATCCTGGACAAAACAAAAACACTGTCACCTCTCTTCCATCCAACTTAGTTTGTGCTCTTAGTGAGAAGCACCAAGCAGGTACACTTGCTAAGAAAGTAGAAGAGATGCTCTGGCACAAAATGTGGCTGTAAGATAAAGCCCTCTTGGCAATAAAGTATTGGAGTTGTGGAAGCACAGAATACTATTCAGTCCATTGTGTGCATGCCTGTGAACCTAATCCTATCTTCCTTCACTTGTTGTGCAGATCACAGATTAATGTGCAGATTAATGGTCATTGTAAATCATCCTGTTATTAGATTAGTGTTTGTGGGGTTGCTGGGGCAGCATGGCTCAAAGGGCCGGAAGTGACGACTCCATGCCATAACACTAAATAAATAAGTGTCACACGGTGCACTCACTCACCTTGTTGCATTCCCAAAAAGCACGACTTTATGTTTCTTGAGATTAAATTTTAGTCATCAATTCTGTGTTTCGCTAAGATGGCCATCTACATCCTTGTGGTTGAAAGATTTCCTCCTTTCCTGCTGGATGTTGTGTTGGGGCATTTGACAACATTTGTTCCACCTATAAATTTCTTCATCAGGTCCCCAGTATTAAAATCTAAGTCATTAACGTCTCTAACAAAACACAGGACTGGATTCTGAGCTGCATGGAAACTCATTGATAACATCCTTCCAGTTACACAAACATTCATGAGTCATTGCTCTTCTCTTCTTGCCTCGGAGCCAATCATGGGTCAGTTTACTACTCCTCTGGGGATCACACTGTCCGCTCTGTTTATGCTTAGCCCGTCAAATCCATTGCTAAATCCACATAAGATGCTGCCTTCGTTCACCCTCTTAGTTCCTCAAAAAGTTCAGACAAATTAACAAAATATTATCATCACTTAACAAATCCATCCCGACCCAATTTAATTAATCTGTCATCTTCTGTATAAATGTTTATACGATCTTGAAGAATTGATTTCAATAATCTGCCCAGTTAAACTAAATAGCTGGGTAATTATTTCTTTATCCCACTCTCCCGTTTTCAGCAACAGTACAACAACGAGCATACATTCAGTCACACAATATATTTTTTATATATATAGCCTAAGTTCCTAAATGACATGCTCTGCCACCCCCAAATTGATGGTGCAGTTCCTGGCAGTCTTTAGCTAAACACACGCACGTAACCTAGCTTGTCATTCCCCCATGTACCTTTGGTGTGGATGGATGATGGGAGAATCAGTGAGGAACTTGTGGACATGTGAGAGAAATAAAGGTGGGAATGGATTTGATAGGATTAGTAGGGGCACAGTATAGACTTGTTGGGCTCAATTATATCACTCTATGTTGTAAGGAAACATGAAAAATCCTGCATTGTGTGTCCTGTAGCCAAGAATCACTGAAAATGGTCAGAGCCTCTGCAATTTCCTTCCTAGTTTCTGTTAATATCTGGGGTATTTTTCATTCAAGACTATAATTTAACTATTTTTACAGATATTAAACCCTTCTATTGCTTCTTCTTTTACTAAGTTAGCCTGTCCATTATTTCCTTCTTAACCAGAGCATCAATGATGACCCCTTATTATAAAGACATGTGAAAAGTACTCACTAACCTTACCTCTATCTCTGTATTAATGTTAACTATTTAGTTCCTAAGAATTCCTACACGCCTCTATGTGCTGACCAAATATTTTAGATTCCATTTGATTTTATATGCCTGTATATTTCCAGTCACATTCTTTGCTTTGCTACTTCCCCTTTTGATTTCACTGCATACTTTTCATGCCCCTGTCATCAATCTGCTGTATTAAGGGTTCAGTACCTGACATGACTTCACTTTTTTTGCCTTATTCTCATCTGGATCCGATAATTATGCCTCACTTTATTTTGCAAAAATTCCTTCAACAGGTTGTGGCGGCTCATTTCCTAGCGTATGCGAACCGACTCACAATTAGATAGCTTACGGGGGTTTGCGAGCACAGAGCTTTGGAGCCTCTTCGCCATGGGGGGCCGGTTGACAGAGGCTTAAAAGTGAGGCTGAAGTTTTCGAATAAAGTTTTTCCTTCGACTGCAGTTACCGACTCCGTGTCGTAATTTTAGCGCTGCTTGTAGCACACCGCTACAATTGGTGACCCCGACGGTCCAAACGATTTTTGGACCAGAAATGACCGACGCCGCCTCTGTTCATGCGGTTTCGTTGAAACTGCCGGGTTTCTGGACACAGCGCCCGGACCTATGGTTCCAGCAAGCCGAAGCCCAATTCCACGTTCGCCGGATCACCTCAGAAGACACCCGCTACTACTACGTGGTGGGCTCCCTCGACCAGGACACAGCTGCCCAGGTCGCGGAGTTCGTACAGTCGCCCCCGGCAGACGGCAAGTACACGGAATTCAAAGCTCTGCTCCTCAGGACTTTCGGACTCTCACGGCGCAAGCGGGCTGCCCGTTTACTGCACCTGGATGGCTTGGGCGACAGACCTCCATCGGCTTTAATGAATGAGATGTTGTCTCTGGCCGAGGGACACACAGGCCTCATGTTTGAGCAGGCATTCCTGGAGCAGCTGCCCGAGGACATACGCCTGCTGCTGTCCGACGCGGATTTCAGTGACCCCCGGAAGGTGGCAGCCCGGGCGGACTTGCTGTGGAACGCCAAAAAGGTGAGCGGGGCGTCCATCGCGCAGATCTCCCAGCCACGCTCCCGGCAGCAAACCAGTCCAGGCCCGGCCGCAGAGCCCACTAACCCCCGGCCCAATGACCACTGGTGCTTCTACCACCAGCGGTGGGGCGCAGAAGCCCGCCGTTGCCGCCCGCCCTGCAAGTTCCCGGGAAACGCCAGGGCCAGCCGCCGCTGATGGCTACGGCGGCTGGCCATCGGGATAGCCTCCTGTATGTGTGGGATAGCAGGTCGGGGCGCCGCTTTTTGGTCGATACTGGGGCTGAGATCAGCGTTTTACCTCCGACGAGTTACGACACCCGCAGTAGGGCACCGGGTCCCCCCCTGAGGGCCGTGAATGGCAGCACAGTAAGGACCTATGGCACCCGTCAGGTGCAGCTACAGTTCGGCCCCAGCCAGTTCACGTGGGACTTCACACTGGCCGCCGTAGCCCAACCGCTTCTGGGTGCGGATTTTTTGCGAGCTCACAGCCTGCTGGTTGACCTACCCAGGAAGAGACTGGTACACGCCGAGACCTTTCAGACGTTCTCCCTGGGCGCGGCCCAGTTGCCAGCCCCTCACCTCGGCTCCATCACGCTGTCCGACAACAACTTCACCAGGGTCCTGGCGGAGTTCCCATCGGTTCTGGCACCGCAGTTCACAGCAGCCATGCCCAGGCACGGCGTACAGCACCACATCCCGACACAGGGACCACCCCTCCATGCCCGTGCTCGGCGGCTTCCCCCGGACAAGCTCCGACTGGCGAAGGAGGAGTTCCAGAGAATGGAGGAATTGGGGATCATCCGGCGGTCCGACAGCCCCTGGGCTTCCCCCCTGCACATGGTGCCCAAAGCGACGGGGGGCTGGAGACCGTGCGGCGACTACCGCAGGCTGAACGAGGCTACCACACCGGACCGCTACCCTGTGCCGCACATTCAGGACTTTGCGGCAAACCTGCACGGCGCCCGGATCTTCTCCAAGGTCGACCTTGTCCGAGGGTACCATCAAATCCCGAAGCATCCTGACGACGTCCCCAAAACGGCTCTCATCACCCCGTTTGGCCTCTTCGAGTTCCTCCGCATGCCGTTCGGCCTGAAGAATGCCACACAGACGTTCCAGCGGTTAATGGACGCGGTGGGACGGGACCTGGACTTCGCGTTCATCTATTTGGATGACATCCTCATAGCCAGCGGCAGTCGTCAGGAGCATCTGTCCCACCTCCGTCAACTCTGCGCCCGACTGAGTGAGTACGGTCTTACAATCAACCCTGCCAAATGCCAGTTCGGACTCGATACCATTGACTTCCTGGGCCACAGGATTACTAAAGACGGGGCAACCCCTCTGCCCGCTAAGGTAGATGCGGTCCGCCACTTCCCCCGACCCACCACGATCAAAGGCCTTCAGGAATTCGTAGGTATGGTCAATTTCTACCGCCGCTTCCTCCCTTCAGCTGCCCGGATCATGCGCCCCCTGTTCGCCCTGATGTCGGGTCCGAGCAAGAACATTACCTGGAACGAGGAGTCCGCCGCCGCTTTCGTTCAAACGAAGGAAGCTTTGGCTGACGCCGCAATGCTAGTACATCCCAGAATGGACACCCCTACCGCCCTCACAGTGGACGCATCAAACACGGCAGTCGGTGGGGTGCTGGAGCAACTCATCGCAGGTCGCTGGCAACCCCTGGCGTTTTTCAGCAAACACCTGCGGCCATCCGAGCTCAAGTACAGTGCTTTTGACCGGGAACTGTTGGCGCTCTACCTGGCAATCCGGCATTTCAGGTACTTCCTAGAAGGCCGGCCCTTCACCGCGTTCACGGACCACAAACCGCTTACCTTTGCGTTTACGAAAGCATCCGACCCCTGGTCATCCCGCCAGCAACGCCACCTGTCCTACATCTCTGAATACACAACGGATGTCCGGCACGTCTCGGGTAAGGACAATGTCGTGGCGGATGCGCTCTCTCGCCCTACCGTTCATGCCCTTTCCCAAGGGGTAGACTTTGAGGCACTGGCAGAGGCACAGCAGGTAGATGAGGAGATTCCGAGTTACAGGACTGCAGTCTCTGGTTTGCAGCTCCAGGACTTCCCCGTGGGCCCAGGTGAGAGGACCCTACTCTGTGACGTCGCCACCGGCCGGCCCCGTCCGGTCGTCCCCGCAGCCTGGCGGCGACGTGTTTTCGACTCCATTCATAACTTGGCGCATCCCTCCATCCGGACAACTGTCCGGATGGTTTCCAGCAGGTTCGTTTGGCACGGACTCCGCAAACAGGTCAGTGAATGGGCCAGAACGTGCATGCACTGCCAGACGGCCAAGGTGCAGCGGCACACCAAAGCCCCACCGCAGCAGTTCCATCCCGCCCACCGGCGTTTCGACCACATTCATGTGGATATCGTGGGCCCCCTGCCAGTGTCGCGTGGAGCGCGTTACCTCCTGACTATCGTGGACCGGTTCACAAGATGGCCAGAGGCGGTCCCGCTCACCGACACCACCTCCGAATCTTGCGCCCGAGCCCTGCTCGCCACCTGGATATCCCGCTTTGGTGTACCAGCCCACATTACCTCCGACAGAGGCGCCCAGTTCACCTCCAGCCTGTGGTCAGCTATGGCCAGCCTTTTGGGGACTCAGCTGCACCACACCACTGCCTACCACCCACAGTCGAACGGGCTAGTGGAGCGTTTCCACCGTCACCTGAAGTCGGCCCTCATGGCCCGCCTGCGAGGAGCCAACTGGGCGGACGAGCTTCCCTGGGTCCTACTCGGCATTCGCACAGCGCCCAAGGACGACCTGCACGCCTCGTCGGCCGAGTTGGTATACGGCGCGCCCCTGGCCATCCCCGGGGAGTTCCTACCAGCCCCAAGGGGGCAAGAGGAAGCTCCCGCAGCAGTCCTGGGCAGACTTCGCGAGAAGCTCGGTAACCTGGCCCCCATACCCACTTCACAGCATGGGCGGCACCCGACCTGCGTACCCAAAGACCTACGGAACTGTAAGTTTGTGTTTGTACGAAGGGGCGGGCATCGGCCGCCGCTGCAGCGGCCATACGAGGGGCCGTTTACGGTGCTCCGGAACAACGGGTCCACGTTCGTGCTGGACGTTGGGGGGAAGGAGGAGGTTTTCACGGTGGACCGCCTCAAGCCGGCCCATGTGGACCTGGCGCAACCGGCCGAGTTTCCGGCGCCTCGGCGCAGAGGCCGACCTCCCAAGCAGGTTCTGGCCCAGGCTGTGGACATTGGGGGGTGTATCGCCGGTTCTGGGGGGGGGTTATGTGGCGGCTCATTTCCTAGCGTATGCGAACCGACTCACAATTAGATAGCCTACGGGGGTTTGCGAGCACAGAGCTTTGGAGCCTCTTCGCCATGGGGGGCCGGTTGACAGAGGCTTAAAAGTGAGGCTGAAGTTTTCGAATAAAGTTTTTCCTTCGACTGCAGTTACCGACTCCGTGTCGTAATTTTAGCGCTGCTTGTAGCACACCGCTACAAGGTATCCTTTAAATCTCTTTGTGGAAGTTCTCCACTGTTCTGCAACTGATTCACCATCAAGTAGCTGTTTTAGCCCATACTTGCTTAATCACTTAGTCTGAAAAAATTGGCCTTACCTTAAAAACTACAGTATCCCTATATTTTATCTTTATTGTTTTCTATTGCTGTGCTAAATCTAAAGCCATATTTATATTTATACAGTGGTTATAATACTGTATATTATACAATGGCGATACATGGAAACAAAACCCCTTTTGGCCTGTGGTGAACTACAGAGGACGGGGAGGAGATCTGACCCCTGCACACATAGCACACAGGCCCACCAGCATGTGGACACACCCTGGTGCTCATGAACCAGATCTCCAGCTATGGGTAAATAGCCCCACTACATTGTGGGCAGCCTCAGGAGAAACGAAGGCTTCAGGAGTAAAGCAAGACAGAAAATTCAGAGTGGAGCCTTTAAGGAGGCTGGACATCACTGAACATCCTTCCTGCAGCTTCTGCAGCCAAATTGGTGCCAAACGTATTGCTTGGCTTTCCTTTGGACTACATTGGTGAGGTCGAGGGGGTTCTTGACGACTGGAATCTCTATATCTTCAACCCAGACAGGACACTCCAGAACCACATAACTCCATTGTCCTTCGAGGTAGCTGAATACCATCACCATTATAATATTGTACTTACAAGCTTCTGTCAATGCTTTCTGCTCTTCAGTCTCATACATTATAGTTTGAGATATCTCATTTAGCACAGGCAAGTCTGTTTTTGCCTACTGCTTGACTTTTATTTATCTTATCTTCCAAACTCTCCCGCTAATTTTCTGCCATCTGTTTTCACTTCTTAGCTGTCAGTGGGTTCACAAGTTTCATGGCCAGTTTCATTGAAAAGCTCATGGTAGAGCAGCCAACTTTGTAGGAAAGATCTACATCTATCCTGTGTGGGATGCAGTGGATTGTGCTTAATCACCATCAGACAACATTTGATCTCCAACTCAAAATGGAAGAGATGCCCTGCTATGAATCTGGTGAAGTGTAATTTAGTTGTTACATATCTGACCACTATTGATAATATATTTACACAAGAGGAACTAACATGTTGCATCAACACTTTCTGAAGCTATTGAATAGATCTGCTAATCTCAAAATTCCAATATTGTGGTGACCCACTTCCCAGAGCACTCGAACCGGCTCACAAAGTGGCGCGCTCCAGCATTGAGGCCGGTCGCAAAGAGGGCGCCAAGTCTGCTTCACCAGCAAGGGGAAAAGCCCTCGCGCGGGACGGGGCTGTGAACACACGCTCCCTACAGCATTCCCGCCTGGGGAGGGCGGGATCAGGAAGGCCTTAAAGCGAGGCTGCGAAGTTTGAAGAAATCTCTTTTTGCAGCTGCAGCTCACCAACTCCGTGTCGTTATTTCAGCGCTGCGTGTAGCACACCACTACAATTGGTGACCCCAAATGATATTTGGGCCAAAGATGAACGACGCCGCATCTGTTCATGCAGTTTCGTTAAAACTGCCAAGCTTCTGGACGTTGCGACCTCACCTATGGTTCCAGCAAACAGAGGCCCAATTCCACATTCGACAGATAACCTCGGATGCCACACGTTACTACTACGTGGTGAGCTCCCTCGACCAGGAAACAGCGGCCCAGGTTGAAGAGTTCATATAGTCGCCCCCAGAGGACGGCAAATTCACAGAATTCAAAGCCCTGCTCACAAGGTCTTTTGGACTCTCACAGCGCGAGCAAGCTGCCCGCTTACTGCACCTGGATGGTTTGGGGGACAGGCCACCATCGGCTTTGATGAATGAGATGCTCTCCCTGCCTCTCCCTGCCTCATGTCACAGGCCCTGCCTCATGTTTGAGCAGGCATTCCTGGAGCAGCTGCCTGAGGACATACGCCTGCTGCTGTCTGACACGGATTTCAGCGAGCCCCGGACGGTGGCGGCCCGGGCGGACGTGCTGTGAAAAGTCAAGAAGGAGAGTGGGGCGTCCGTCGCACAGATCACCAGGCCACGCTCCCAGCAGCAAACCCGACCAGGCCCAGCCACAGAGCCCGCTAACCCCAGAGGCAGGGGTGAGGAGACCAATGAACAATGGTGCTTCTACCACCAGCGGTGGGGCGCAGAAGCCCACCGCTGTAGCCCGCCCTGCAAGTTCCCGGGAAACACCAGGGCCAGCCGCCACTGATGGCTAAGGTGGCTGGCCATCGGGATAGCTTCCTGTATGTCTGGGATAAGAAGTCAGGATGCCACTTTTTGGTCTTCACCGGAGCCGAGATCAGCGTCTTACCTCCGACGAGTTACGACACCCGCAACTGAGCACCGGGTCCCACCCTGAGGGCCGCGAACGGCAGCACAGTAAGGACCTACGGCACCTGTACGGTGTGCCTACAGTTCGGCTCCAGCCGGTTCACATGGGACTTCACACTGGCCGCCGTAGCCCAGCTGCTCCTGGGAGCGGATTTTTTGTGGGCTTACAGCCTACTGGTCGACCTGCCCAGGAAGAGACTGGTCCACGCCGAGACCTTTCAGACGTTCTCCCTGGAAGAAGCCCAGTTGCCGGCCCCACACCTAGACTCCATCACGCTGTCCAACAATTACTTCACCAGAGTCCTGGTGGATTTCTCATCGGTTCTGGCACCGCAGTTCACGGCAGACATGCCCAGACATGGCGTACAGCACCACATACCGACACAAGGACCACCCCTCCACGTCCGTGCTCAAAGGCTTCGCCTGGACAAGCTCTGACTGGCGAAGGAGAAGTTCAAGAGGATGGAGGAATTGGGGATCATACGGCGGTCCGACAGCCCATGGGCCTCCCCCCTGCACATGGTGCCCAAAGCAACGGGGGCTGGAGACCATGCGGCGACTACCGCAGGCTGAACGAGGCTACAACACCGGACCACTACCCTGTGCCGCACATTCAGGACTTTGCAGCAAACCCACACGGTGCACGGATCTTCTCTAAGTTAGACCTCATCCGGGGATACCATCAAATCCCGAAGCATCCGGACGACATCCCCAAAACAGCTCTCATCACCCCGTTCAGCCTTTTTGAGTTCCCCCGCATGCCGTTCGGCCTAAAGAATGCCGCACAGATGTTTCAGCGGTTAATGGACGCGGTGGGACGCGACCTGGACTTCGCTTTCATCTATTTGGATGACATCCTCATAGCCAGCAGCAGTCGTCAGGAGCATCTGTCCCACCTCTGTCAACTCTACGCCCGACTGAGTGAATACGGCCTGACAATCAACCCGGCCAAATGCCAGTTCGGGCTCGTCACTGCCTGGGCCACAGGATTACTAAAGACGAGGCAACCCCGCTGCCCGCTAAGATAGATGCGGTCCGCCATTTCCCCCGATCCAACACAATCAAAGGCCTTCAGGAATTCGTGGGTATGGTGAATTTCTACCACCGTTTCCTCCCTTCAGTTGCCCTGATGTCAGGTCTGGGCAAGGATGTTGCCTGGGACGAGGAGCTTTCATTAAAACCAAAGAAGCCTTGGCAAACGCCGCGATGCTGGTGCACCCCAGAACGGACGTCCCTACTGGCCTCACAGTGGACTCATCTAACAGGGCAGTCGGTGGAGTGCTGCAACAACTCATCGAGGGCCGCTGGCAACCCCTGGCGTTTTTCAGCAAACACCTATGACCACCTGAGCTCAAATACAGTGTTTTCGACCGGGAACTGTTGGTGCTATACCTGGCAATCCAGCATTTCAGGTACTTCTTAGAAGGTAGGCCCTTCACCGCGTTCACAGACCACAAACCTCTTACCTTTGCGTTTACAAAAGCATCTGACCCCTGGATCGACATCTGTCCTACATCTTCGAATACACAATGGATGTCCAGCATGTCTCGGGAAAGGACAATGTCGTGGTGGACGCACTCTCCTGCCCTAACATCCAAGCCCTGTCCCGGGGGTAGACTATGAAGCACTGGCGGAGGCACAGCAGGCAGACGAGGAGATTTCTAGTTACAGGACTGCAGTCTCCAGTTTGCAGCTCCAGGACCTCCCCATAGGCCCAGGTGAGAGGACCCCACTCTGTGACGTCACCACCGGCCAACCCCGCCCTGTCGTTCCAGCAGCCTGGCGGCGGCACGTTTTCTATTCCATTCACAACTTAGCGCACCCCTCCATCAGGACAACCGTCCGGATGGTGGCCAACAGGTTCGTTTGGCATGGACACTGCAAGCAGGTCAGTGACTGGGCCAGAACGTGCATGCACTGCCAGACAGCCAAGGTGCAGCGGCACACCAAAGCTCTGCCGCAGCAGTTCCAACCCACCCGCCAGCGTTTCGATCACATTCATGTGGATATCGTGGGCCCCCTGCCAGTGTCGCGAGGAGCGCGGCACCTCCTGACTATCGTGGACCGGTTCACAAGATGGCCAGAGGCGGTCCCACTCGCTGACACCACCTCCGAATCTTGCGCCTGGGCACTGATTGCCACCTGGGTATCTCGCTTTGGTGTACCGGCCCACATTACCTCCGACAGAGGCACCCAATTCACCTCCAGCATGTGGTCAGCTATGGCCAGCCTTTTGGGGACACAGCTGCACCACACAACTGCCTACCACCCACAGTTGAACAGACTGGTGGAGCATTTCCACCGTCACCTGAAGTCGGCTCTCATGGCCCGCCTCAAAGGGCCTAACTGGGGGGACGAACTTTCCTGGGTCCTACTCAGAATCCGCACGGCGCCCAAAGAAGATCTGCACACCTTGTCGGCTGAGTTGGTGTACGGCGCACCCCTGATCATCCCAGGAGAGTTCATACCAGCCCCAAAGAGGCAAGAGGAAGAACCCATAGCAGTCCTGGGCAAACTACGCGAGAGGCTCGGTAACCTGGCCCCCATACCCACTTCACAGCATGGGCAGAACCCGACCTGCGTACCCAAAGACCTGCAAAACTGTAAGTTCGTTTTTGTACGATGGGGCGGGCATCGGGCACCACTACAGCGGCTCTACGAGGGGCCATTTACGGTGATCAGAAACAACGGGTCCACATTCGTGCTGGACATTGGGGGGAAAGAAGAGGTTTTCACGGTGGACCGACTCAAACTGGCCCATGTGGACTTGGCGCAGCCGGTCGAGATTCTGGCACCGCGGCGTAGAGGCAGAACTCCCAAACAGAGCCTGACCCAGACTGTGGACATTGGGGGGGTGTATCGCCAGTTCTGGGGGGGGGTGGTTATGTGGCGACCCACTTCCCAGCGCACTCAAACCGGCTCACAAAGCGGCACGCGCCAGAATTGAGGCTGGTCGCAAAGAGGGCGCCAAGCCTGCTTCACCAGCAAGGGGAAAAGCCCGCGCGCAGGACGGGACCGTGAATACGCAGCCTTGGGAGGGCAAGATCAGGAAGGCTTTAAAGTGGGGCTGCGAATTTTGAATAAACCTCTTATTGCAACTGCAGCTCACCGTGTCGTTATTTCAGTGCTGCGTGTAGCACACCACTACAATATAATATTTTCTCAGTTACATATGGGTTTAGTGCCATAAGAATGAATAAATCCAAATTTGTCTGATATGGATCCCATGGTTGTGTAAACTGACGGAATTTTAGCAGTTACAGATCATTATTGTTTGCATGCCTGGCCTGCATTATTTTCCATACAGTCTTGAAATATAGGCTCATTCATTCAAGAAGGATCTACCAACATGACCTAGAAACCAGCAGAGATTCATGCATTTATCCTTGGATATCACCCAACAGCAGTACAGTGTCTTACATGTTCATCAATCACTTTAGAGACATCAATAATGTGGCCACTTTGGAAAGATTAGACAACTGGGACAAGATAAGCAATGTTCGAAGGTTCAGATTTACTGTTTAGCAGATTTGACAGTTATCACTATTAACTTGCTTGGCAGAATAAACAATAAAAACAATCAAGTCTTTGTCATGCAGACAGACCAAGATTAAAAACATCCTAAAAATCTAGCCCCACAGTATTGTATCAGATTATCATGGCCTACACCTGTATCTATACCTACAGGCAGCATCGGACTTGTTCAAACTTGACTTGGCTTGACAAGAGTGATTCTGCCTTGAGCATCAGTGATTCAACCCAGTCAATAGTATGTCATGAAGTGATGGTACAGGAACATTGTCTTCTGTTGCCAAAATATAGTCCATTGAAATCAGCAGAATAAATTTAAGAAGCAGAGTGAAAAAAGTATACAATAATGTCTTGACCTTATGAAAGGATTGTGATACTAGAAAATGATTCATTGAGCCCTAGTCATACAGCACACATGGTCTGACCATCAAATACCCAGCCATCTATACTAATCACAAAATGAAATTTCAAACATTTTTGCAGATTGGGAAAGCTGGGTGAAGTACATTAGGAGTATCATGGTACGTAGTATTCCTGTGAGCAGATCCGCTGAACATCGACGACTCCTCAGTAGAGATCGTTAAGAGCACCAAATTTCTTGGTGTTCACCTGGCGGAGAATCTCACCTGGTCCCTCAACACCAGCTCCATAGCAAAGTAAGCCCAGCAGCATCTTTTTTCCTGCAAAGGCTGAGGAAAATTCATCTCCCACCCCCAACCTCATCACATTCTACAGCAGTTGTATTGAGAGCATCCTGAGCAGCTGCATCACTGCCTGGTTCGGAAATTGCACCATCTCAGATCGCAAGACCCTGCAGCGGATAGTGAGGTCAGCTGAGAAGATCATTGGGGTCTCTCTTCCCGCCATTACAGATATTTACACCACATGCTGAACCTGCGAAGCAAACAGCATTATGAAGGACCCCACACACCCCTCATACAAACTCTTCTACCTCCTGTCATCTGGGAAAAGGCACCAAAGCATTCGGGCTCTCACGACCAGACAATGTAACAGTTTCTTCCCCCAAGCCATCAGACTCCTCAATACCCAGAGTCTGGACTGACACCAACTTACTGCCCTCTACAAATAGGTCACCAATGACAGGCAATTCGAAGAACCTCTAGAAGGACTGGAGAAAATCACATGGAAGCCATTCAAGGATGTTATTGAAAATTTTCTTGGCAAGTGCAGAGCACCAAACTACATGCAGCTGGTTGACAACATGCTTCAAGCTTACAAAACCATGAAGTGCAACATGTCACTCAAGATTTATTTTCTGCATTCCCATTTAGACTTCTTCCCAGCAAATCTTGGTGCTGTGAGTGACGAGCATGGTGAAAGTTTTCACTAGGACAGTGGTCCCCAACCACCGGGCCATAAAGCAGTACCAGGCCGTGGCCCGGTGGTTGGGGACCACTGCATTGGGATATTGCAGTCATGGAGAAACAGTATCAGTGCAACTGGAATCCATCAATGCTTCTGATTATTATTGGACACTTATGCAAGAAGCCTCAGACACTGAGTACAAATGAAAATTATCAATAAAACATTTTTAGCTTAGACTATTGCAAAGCGTCAGCATTAAACTGCTCAATGCATTATGTTCAATAAAAATTTCTTGTTTCTCCAAATTCCTAAATGATACAAGTAGTCTGAAATTATATTTGTGTTCTTTTTCAAGCTGTCTATCATAAACAAAAAAAAAAGTTCTGGGGAAAGCAATACTTCCAAAACAAAATGTGTTGTCCAGCGTAATGTGAAAAAGTAAAACAATTACCAGGGACTAAACAGACATTCCTTCCATTGTTAGAGTGTAGGTACACATAGTAACACTATACCTTCATTATAAAAAAAATTTGTATCGGAACACTTCAACATGTGCTATTCTATGCTGCATGTTGCCTTGGCAGGAAGGACATATTGAACTAAGTGCGTCATGTTTCAGGTCATAATTAACCCTACAACAACACAACTCACCAGTGCTCCTTCGAGGTTATGGCCTGGGCTAGTGAAGACTGTGTAAGCAGTCAAGACAACAACTTATGCTTGCATGATGTGTGCTCTGCTTGCAAGTGATAATTGGTGCCAGTCTCTTGGGTGCTGTAGGTAAGGAGCTGTTAAATAATTTATTTGATAACAGTATTAATCAGATATTTGTGTTTCCCATCATTGAGTCACTGAATATATGACTTAGGATATATGCTATCTTATAGCATCTCAACCTAAGAGAACAAACTCAACAAAAAAAATTTCAGTGTGATGAAATCAAGATGAAATCACCAGATTTATTTTTCATGTATTAAGGCAAAATTCATCACCAGATAATAATGCAGTGGTGAATTACAAATATTCAGAGCTGGTGTCTCAGCCTGCTGGTTTTCTTTAGAAAAAAATGTGATCTTGCTGTCTACCTCATGGTTACCTTTCATTGTATATCTATAACCTACTGTATTGGTAGAAATAATCTAAACCAACTGCAAATATTAATGCTAATAATTAGCAGCACAACTACCTTCCTAATTATGTAATCAGTGCAATTATTATTTATCAGGCACTTTGCCACTCGAAATTAACTACTATAGTGTGAAATAGCATTATTTCTGTTATTAAAAGTTTAGGGGATATTTTAAATAGTTTTAAAAACAAAAAAATGTTGGAAACACTCACCAAGACAAACAACAACAGCAGAAAAAGAACATTTCTGAAGATCTTTCATCAGTTAGGAAAGGGAATCAATGTTTTTTCTGCAGAGTTGGGCTGGGTTTAGATGGACAGGGCAAAGCGAATATCTCTGATAGGGTGAGGTCAGGTTTGCCATGGAGATAAGAGGTGCAGATCTTTTGGCCAGTGGGTTAATGTGGCAGTTTGAAAAAGATGAAATGAAGAGAAACTCTGGAATGAAAACAGTAAGAACAAATAAAAAATAAAGAAGCACAGCAACTGGAAAATAAACAGCTGCCAGATAAGCTGATCAGATCAAGTGGTGATAATACTAGAACGTTACCTGGGTTTCAGTACCTAAGTTACAGGGAAAGGTTGAACAAGTTAGGTCTTTATACTTTGGAGCGTAGAAGGATAAGGGGGGACTTGATAGAGGTATTTAAAATGATGAGGGGGATAGATAGAGTTGACGTAGATAGGTTTTTTCCATTGAGAGTATGGGAGATTCAAACAAGAGGACATGAGTTGAGAGTTAGGGGGCAAAAGTTTAAGGGTAACACAAGGGGAAATTTCTTAACTCAGAGAGTGGTAGCTGTGTGGAACGAGCTTCCAACAGAAGTGGTAGAGGCAGGTTCAGTATTGTCATTTAAAGTAAAATTGGATAGGTATAAGGACAGGAAAGGAATGGAGGGTTATGGGCTGAGTGCGGGTCAGTGGGACTAGGTGGGAGTAAGCGTTCGGCACGGACTAAAAAGGCTGAGATGGACTGTTTCCGTGCTGTAATTGTTATATGGTTATATAATGGAAATAATAAAACTATGCTCATGTCACCTAGCAGAAATTTATAAGGGTGGTCAAATATAAAAGTAGGGAGATGATTCTTTGGTTATATAAGGATAAGTGAGAATACATCTGTAGTACTGTGTAGAATATTGATTCCCTTATCCAAGGAAGCATGTAAACATTTTGGAAAACGTTCAGAGAAGGTTTAATAGACTAGTATCAGAAACTGAAGAAATGTCCTGATGAAGGGTCTTGACCCAGAACATTGACTGCTCATTTCAACGGATGCTGCCCGACCTGTTGAGTTCATCCAGCTTTTGTACTTGGAGAAATGTTTGTCGTGAGAAGGTCAGACATCCTTGGCTTGTACGATTTGGTGTTTAGATTAATGAGACATGATTTGACTGTAACAAGATCTTCAAGGGTCTTAACAAGTGTGTAATTCAACTGCATTCATGACAAAGCAGCCTGCTTTATTTCCACTGCATTCATCTACCTGAACAGGACACCCTCTACCACACAGTTCGCATCATGTTCAAAATGCACTGAAGCCACTCATTTAGGCTTCTCTAACAGCGCCTCACAAACCCACAAACTCCAGTACCCAGAAGGGTAAGAAAAACAGCTACATGGGAATTTTACCATTTGCAAATTCCTCTACAGGCCACAAGGACTTCTCATATTTCATACTTCCTTCTGAAAATAGGCCATTTGAATCCTCACAATCATACTAAATCTGAGAAGAATCCATTAATTCCGTTCCCTCACATTTTCCTGCAACTTATTCTTTCCATTTATCACCCTGCCCCATGATTCTCCCATCAGCCATATCAGGGTGATAACATATAATAGTCTAACGAGTCTTTGGGATGTGAGGGGAAACCAGTGCACTGAAGGAAGCCCATTCAGTCACAGAGAGAACATGCAAACTCCATGCAGATAGCACCAGAGGTCGGAATTGAAACCATATCTTTGGAGCTGTGGAACAGCATCTCTACCTTGCAGCACTATTGTGACACCCTTTTTGCAATAACCTTCTTCTTCCTCAATGATCACCTGCTCCATGTCCTGGAAGCTGACAGTAGCACTATTGGAGCACACTTCACCAGAGGAAGGCAACTCGTCGCCATTGTCTCAAGGCACATTCAGGATGAGCAATAAATGCTAGCCTTGCTACAGACGTCTCAGAAAGGAATGACAAAAACTGCCATCTGCTAGACTGGCATTCCATGTCAGTTCTCTGTATTCCATTACTCCTTGTTGTGAAGAACTTATCCTGATCCCCTTGAGATAGGTTTATAGTCTACACTTCAATATCCTTTTGTGATAAAATATTCCACATTCTATTAATTCTCTTTGTGAAAACATTTCTTCTAAATTCCACTTTTGTCCAGCCAGTATTAATTTTCAGTCATATTTCCTTTATAGAAGATAACAGCCTAACTGCCAGTCCTTTCATATAATGCTTATTGCCTGGATCCCATCAATAACACTGAACAAAATGAACTGGATCTGTTCCATGCTGGCAGAGGTTTCAATGCATTTTCATTTGAATTGTTCCCTCTTTATTTGAAGCCTACAGTTCTGCAGCTTCTTCATAGCTTGCAAGCATCAGAGGCCTAGGCTTCAATTTAATTCAAGAGCAGTCCCTCCTACTGATGGCTCTACACTTACAAGCAACACAGTAAATCACTTGAGAACAAAGTGGGAAGACATGCACATGCAGGAATTACAAGCAGGCATCTGCTCCATGGCCAGAGTGGTCAGTATTGCTTAATATTATTTAAAAAGTTCTCAGGAATCTTAAGCCTGAACTACGCTTCTAACAACAATAATCCCTAACTCTCTCCCCCTCCTCTTTGATGCAGAAACAAGTAGATGTGTGATCTACATTCCATAACTCTGTAAAATGTTACACAGAGAGGGGCAATAAAACAGCAGAGGAACTAAATGTCAAAAGCACAAAACTGGAAAATTCATTCTCTGGACAGAATCTTTGGAGCAGGGTCTCCCAGGGTAATTACATTTTTTATACTATAATATTGCTGATTTTAAGAACTTATTCAAGGAAGCTAAATCTAAAGGGAAGAAAAATAAATATTTGAGTTTTCCAGTAATAAATTCCACATCCAACCATTGCAACACAAACAAAATGCTGGAGGCACTCCGCAGAACAGGCAGTGTCTATACACTTCAGCAGGACTGGAAAGAAAAGGGGATAAGCCAGAATAAGAAGGGTGATGGGGAAGGGTTACAAGTTGGGAGGTGATAAGTGAGATCAGGCGAGGGGGATGGTAGGATGGTGAGGAAGGGGTGGGGAATACAATTTGATGTTGGGAGGTAATAGGTGGAAGAGGTAAAGGGGTGAAGAAGAAGTATGATAGGAGAGGACAGTGGACCGACCGTAGAAGAAAGGGAAGGAGAAGGGGCACCAGAGGGAGATGATGGGCAGATGAGAAGAGAAGAGGTTAGAGGGGAACCAGAATGGGGAATGGAAAAAGAGCAAAGTGGAAGGGGGATGATTACCGGCAGTTAGAGAAGTTGATGTTTGTGCCATCAGGTTGGAGGTTACATGGGTGGAATATGAGGTTTTGCTCCTCCATCCTGAGTGCAGCCTCACTGTGACAGTAGAGAAGGCCATGGACTGACGTGTCAGAGTGGGAACGGGAAACCACTATGGGTGAAATGGGTGACCACCTGGAACTCCAGTTTTATGTGGCAAATGGAGTGAAGCTGCTCGACAAAACAGTCCACCAATCTACATCGGGTCTCCCCAATGCAGAGGAGGCAGTACTGGTAGCATCAGATACAGTAGATGGCCCTGACAGAAGTGTCGCCTCACGTGGAAGGACTATTTGGGGCAAAGGAAGAGGCACATTGGAATGTATAGTAGATGTCCTGTTTGCAGGGATAAGTGGAGGGAAGGACATTGGTGGCAAGGAGTGAGTTAACAAGGGAATATGTAAATATAAATATGTAAATAGTATGTAAATATGTATATGAATATGTAAATAGAAATTGATCCCTACTGAAAGTAGGTAACACCCATTATCATGACATACTGCTAAGGGAAATGTCTCACCATCAGTGTACAGTTCATGTATTCCAATGTAATCCACACCAGTTATGAGCAGACCTAATACATCAACCAAGTCCCTCTGCATTGACTATCAGTGTGAAATCGTCGCTTCCAATATACACATCTCCCTTTAGTGAAGTTGTTTTCCTTGGTGTGGGAGAGAATGAGGGGAGACGTGATAGAAGTTTCTAAGACTAGTGGAAACATAGGTCCCATAGGTCCCACACAGTGTAAATGTCTAATACCAGAGAGCATTCATTTAAGGTGAGAAGGGGTAAGTTCAAAGGAGATGTGTGTGTAAATTTCTTACACAGAGAATGATAGATGCTTGGAATAGATAGCAAAGGTGATGGTGAAAGCAAGCATGATAGGGGCACTTAGGGAGGTAGAAAAATATGCAGAGAACAGAGGGATACATACCTTGCATATGCAAAAGGGTTTTGTTTAATCAGGTGGCAGAACATCGTGGGCTGAAAGGTCTTTTTCCATTTTGTACTGTTCTATCACTCATTGGCCATCTGTACACCAGCTCGTTAATGCAAATATCTAATCAGCTAATAATGTGACAGGAATTCACTGCATAAAAGCATGCAGATATGATCAAGAGGTTCAGTAGTTGTCAGACCGAACCTCAGAATGAGGAAAAATGTGAACTAAGTGACTTTAACTGTGAAATAATTGTTGGTGCTAGACAGGGTGGTTTGAGTATCTCAGAAGTTGCTGATCTCCTGGGATTTGATGCCCAACAGACTCTGGAGTTTACAGAGAATGATGTGAAAAACAAAAATAAAACATCCAGTGAGTGTCAGTTCTGTGAGTGAAGCCACCTTGTTAATAAGGGATATCATAGGATAATGGCCAGACTGGTTCAAGCTGAGAAGAAGGCAACAGTAACTCAAATAAGCATTGTGTTAACCACAGTGATGTGCAGAAAAGAATCTCTGAACACACAGCACATCAAGCCATGAAGAGGATGGGCTACCGTAACAGAAGAACCCAAACATGCAGAAGATACCTAATAAAATTGCCAGCAAATGTATGTCCTAAAGTTGGTTACCCTAGAATGTGTACTAAACCTGGCCTTCTGGTATGAAGTTAAAGTTCAAGTGAATTTATTAACAAAGTACATTTATGTCACCATATTCAACCCTGAGATTCTTTATCTTGCAGACATACTCAGGAAATCTATGAAACATAATAGAATCCATGTGCAAAAGACAACAAACTGTGCAAATACAAAAGAAAAAAATAATAATAATAAAGACATAAATAAGCAATAGATAATTGAGAACATGTTGAAGAATCCTTTAAAGTGAGTCCATAAGTTGAGTGAAGTTACCCCATTGGTTTAAGAGCCTGATGGTTGAGGGATAATAACTATTCCTGAACCAAGTGGTGTGGATCCTGAGGTTCCTGTACATTCTTTCTAATGGCAACATCGAGATGAGCACATGCCAGTGAGATGGGGATTCTTCATGATGGATGCTGCTTTTCTATGACAGTGTTCCTTGTAGATGTGCTCAAAGGTGTGCAGGGGGGTGTTGCTTTACCTGTGATGGACTGGGCCATATCCACCACTTCTTGTAGGATTTTCCATCAAGGGCATTGATGATTCCATATCTGGCCATGATGCAACCAGTCATACTCTTCAACGCACATCTATAGTAGTTTGTCATGCCAAAGTTGCTGATCCTCTCCACTTCTGATCCTCCAATGAGGATTGGCACATGGACCTCAGTGTTTCTCCTTCTGAAATCAATCAGCTCCTTGGTCTTGCTGGTATTCAGTGAGAGGTTGTTGCTGTGGCACCACTCAGCAAGATTTCCAATATCCCTCCTATGTGCTGATTTGTCACTTCCTTTGATTCGGCAACAATCAGCATCAGCAAACTTAAATATGGCATTGGAGTTATGGGCATGATGAAGCCCTGAACACCGCCAGAGATGGAGGACCTTCATTGCTGCCCTAAATGCCAGTGGTGTAATGGGTTGTAAGTATGTATCTTTGCTAACCAGGTGTTGCAGAGTGGAGTGAAGAGCCAACAAAATAGCATCAGCTCTGGACCTGTTGTGCCAGTAGGCAAATAGGAGTGGATCCAAGTCACTTCTCAAACAGGAATTGAAATGCTTCATCACCAACCTCTCATAGCACTTCATCACAGAGGATGTAAGCGCTACAGAATGATAGTCATTGAGGCAGGTTGCCACATTCTTCTTGGACTCTGATATAATTGAAGTCTGTCTGAAACAGGTGAGTACCTCAGACAGCTGAAGCGAAAGGCTAAAGATACTGGTGAACACACCAGCCAAGTGAGATCAGGTAACACTGAAATTACTCAACAAGCTTCACCTTGCCCTTCAAATCCAGTCAACTGCTGCACAGAACCAAAATTACACCACTAGGTCTAAGTGATGGAAGAGAAATGACAAACTAAAACTGGATAACAAAATAATAAAACAATAGAGTCATATAGTTTCCCCCCAGGGACAGGTCGCAGATTTACAGCATGTTTAGTACAAATGCCTGGGGATGTATTTCCAGACAATGATGACATTTCAAATTTCCTTCATCAGAAACCTGAAATTTTGTTTCTAGTGGCTATGTGGGAGGATCTTCACCCTACAGAGTTCAGAGACTCAGGAATGCTTACCACCATTTTCCAAAGGACAGATGGATATAGATAATCACTCTTGACAGTGACAACCCGATCAGAAGAACAAGTCAAGCACAATCAGTGGTTGGATGTCTGGCTGCCTGATTTTAATGTGGGTGATTAGAAGTTGGAGTTTCACTGTGTGAACAGGTAAAAGCAGGAATCACTTAGAATTGATGTAAGGAGTATAGTACGTATGGCCTGCTATGTTCTTTGCATTTGTGCAACATTTCAGCAATTAGTTCACAACATTTGTGAGATGATTAAACTCTGCAAGAAAAGCAAAGGTCCAAATTTTGATGTTGTGAGGGAAAATTCGGTGCAAATGTGAAACATGTTGAGCAGAATCCAGGAACAACAAAAACATTCCTTATGTCTCAGGCTGAGCAGAAAGATTTGTCCTGTAATGATCATGAGCTACATGCCATACACATTCTTGTTTCTTTTAATACTAAGTTTAAATCATTGTACAAAAAATAACAAAACAGACATTTAACTGTTCATGCACTGTAGATTGTTAATTCACTGGAGCAGAGGAAAGGAATTGTGATGATATCTGAGCAAATTAACTGAAAGAAAAGATTTTTCCCACAACACTCTGCTTTGTGTTGGCAGGAATCCAGTGTAGAATGATATTTGCAACTTTTTCCATATTTCCATACAATATGGAAGGATACTAAGCAACACACACAAAACGCTGGAGACACTCAGCAGGCCAGGCAGCATCTACGGAAAGGAATAGTCAATGTTTCAGGCCGAGACCCTTCGGCAGGACTGTAGGAAAAAGCTGAGGAGTAGATTAAAAGGCGGGTGGAGAGGAGAGAGAAACACAAGGTGATAGGTTAAACCTGAAGGGGGAGGGATGAAGTAAAGAGCTGGGAAGTTGATTGCTGAAAGAGGTACAAGTCATGAGAAGGAGGAGTCTGATAAAAGAGGACAGAAGGCCATGGAAGAAAGAAAAGGAGGGAGGAGCACCAGAAGGAGGTGATAGGTAGGCAGGGAGATAAGGTGAGAGAGGAAAAACTCTCCAGTGTTGACGGAAGATGCTGAAAATGCTGCTCATAGAGTTACCTTTATCCCTGACTAATTTACCTGCCTCCTGTTCTCACCACATTGCCATCAGCAACCCATAGAATCCATCACTCTTCTACATAAAGGTTGCAGATTCAAAATACACTTATTATCAAAGTATATATGCAGGACACAACCCTGAGATTCATCTTCCCACAGATAGCCACAAAACAAAGAAAACAATGGAACCTGTTCAAAGAAAATCATCAAACCCCCACACACCAAAAAGAGCAAATCACACATACGGCAAAAACTGAGCAAAAAACACAGAATATAAAACACAAAACCAGAAAGTCATTGAAAGATTAAGGACAATTTACAGAGTCCAGGAAGCCCACCAATGCTCAAATCTTTGAGATGTGGTCGGATATCAGAGCATCTGGAGGACACACCTGTGGTAACACGTAAACACTGCACAGAAAACAGAGGTCAGTTTTCAAACTTGGGGTGTTGGTACTATAAGGCAGTAGGTCCATAAGCTTTAGCAATGGTGCAAGGTTTTTATATGAAGTCTCTTCAATGGGTTTCCCAGTAGAGCTGAAATTCTTTCACACCAGCAGAATTTGGACCTTTTCTTTTCCTCTTGCAGCATGTTATCACCGCACAAATGCTGTGATCTAATTGCTAATTTTTCACTGAGTCACCCAGATTAATGCAGCATATTCTTCCAGTGTATTCACCCGAGTATTGAATTGGTTCCTCTCACATAAACAAAGGAGACACAAAATGCTGGAGGAACTCAGCAGGTCAGGTAACTTTTATGAGAGGAAGTAAGCAGTCAACGTTTCAGACCAAAACCTTCCTCATCCAAAATGTCAACTGCTGATTTCTCCTGATAGATGTTTCCTGATCTGCAGAATCTCTTGTGTAACAGAAGAGTAGGCAATTCAGCCCTCCATGTAATAAATTCAATAAAACATAGGCTGATATTTTACCTCGGCACCATTTTTCTTCAGTTTTTTATTAACTCCTTGTTTCCCTTAACCTCTGTGTTGAATACGGAGCCTGCATAGTCTTCCATCTGCTCCTTTGGCCACTCACAGTTTATCTGTCCAACTATTACTTCCTTCCATGGATCTTTCTCAGCTGTGGCATCAAATCCCTCAAAAATCTTTGGTGGTAAATCAACTTGCTTTGCTCCTCATCACAATCTATTACTTTGACCAACACACTCCATGGTCTCCTGCACTATTTAGAGTTCCTATTGTCAGTGTTCCTAGTTTAGGCATGCCAGATATTGCTTTATGCCCCATGTCTTTCTCCTTCATTCCCAGCCCTGGTGTTATGTTCTCTGGCTGAACACAAGTCCTCTCCCAGGATCTGTACACTTTCTGTTTGTATTAACAGAGCAGACGAGGCAGAGAGCTACCAAATGGAAATGTTCTAACTTTACAGATAAACTGAAATTCCTGCCCAATTTGATCTGAGATAAGCAACACACACAAAATGCTGGTGGAATGCAGCAGGCCAGGCAGCATCTATAGGAAGAAGTATAGTATATTGTATATGGTATATATGGTAGTATATTGTCAGTCCTGAAGAAGGGTCTTGGCCCAAAACGTCAACTGTATTTCTTCCTATAGATGCTGCCTGGCCTGCTGTGTTCCACCAGTATTTGTTGTGTGTGTTGCTTGAATTTCCAACATCTGCAGATTTCCTCATGTTTGTGTTGATCTGAGATAATATTCCTTAACATCTTTTGCTGAGAGGACCATTATCCTCTGATTTATAATCAACAATTGACTAATACCATTTATTTGCAGAAGGCGTTCTATATTTCTTCTCTTCCCTGCAGGGAAAAGTTTTTCCTAATGTCACTGCTGAATTTGTAGATTCTGCCAACTCTTTGACATCCTGATTGAAGCACTCAGAGTGATGTTTACATGGTCTTTAGGCTGCCAATTCAAATCGTTCCATTTCTACAGTAATCTGCCGAGGCAGCAGGTGCGTGGGAACACCATTACTTGCAGATCCCTTCCTGTAACAGGACTTAGACCCAACAACGATGAAGTAATGACAATGTATTTCATATGTTGTCAATCATTCACCAAAATCCTGAAGTGATCCACTCAGTCGGAATTTGGAAATCATTTCACTAGGGCTGCAGTAATTCAAAAAGCTTGATAATCACCTTCGCCTGCCACACTCATATGCAGCAAATGGATTCAAGCACACTGAGAGATTTATGATCCTTTTAACAGCACAGTACCAGGCCTTCAGCCCATGATGCTCTATATAAACCTATTCCATGATCAATCTAACCTTGCTATGCACCCCATTACCCTCCATTTTTCTTACAGCCATGTGCCTATCTAAGAATCGTTTAAATGTCAATATTCTATCAGCCTCCACCACCACCCTCAGCAGTGCGTTCCAGGCACCTGTCACTCTCTTTGTAAAAAAATCCTACTTCTGACTTCTCCCCTAAACTTTCCTCCACTCACCTTAAATGGACATCCTTCGGTATCTTGATAAAATGTTTAAAATTCCATGCATTGATTGAGATATCCACTTAACTTTATTCCATGCCCTGTTTACGGATTCACTGTTTGGCTTGTCGCCTTTTGTTCTTCATTGGCTAGGTTTGGTGCCCTTTTATTTCTGAAGAAGGGTCTCGGTCCAAAACATTGACTATCTACTCATGTCCATTGATGCTGCCTGACCTGTTGAATTCCTCCAGCATTTTGTATGTGTTGCATTGGATTTCCAGCATCTGCAGACTTCCTTGTATTTATGTTTTTTTTGCTTCTTCAGTGTTTTTTGCACTTTACTTTTATTTTGACCTATAACTTTTCAGCCAACCATAGACTTACTTATTTATTTAGCAATACAGCGCAGAGTAGGCCCTTGTAGCCCTTTGAGCCTCGCCGCTCTCCCCAACATACCCGATTAACCCTAGCCTAATCACGGGCCAAGTAACAATACATCTTTAGCTTGACAAGCAAAATTCTTGTCCTCAAGGGCAATAAGCAAGTTTCACATACTATTTTTGAGCATCACCCCTGGGCTGCTGTTGTTTTACCCAGTTAACATTAAATTTTCCATTTTATTCTGGGAAGCATCATTGCATTGAAGCCAGCCTTTGTTAAATCCAGAACCTTTGGAACAGCCTTGTGTTTCTCTTTTTAATACATAACATTGAGCTGGGATATGTATGATGAATACAATTAAGCAACACATCAGATACCACTTGACTGCCAAATAATTCTGGCTCACTGCTTATGACTAAACCACATTCACTTTGCTCCAACTGCCATTGATTGCGGTAGAGCAGGCAGACTCTATTGTTGCCTGCCTCTATCCCGAATCCAAGGCATTCAATGCCTTTTAGACACATCTCATATTTCACCAACTGGCCATACTTGTAAAAACAAATAAGAAACTTGCTACTTGTACATAGAGCAGTCTGCTGAAATGATAGAATACATAAATTTAGAAATAAACTGCTTTTTAATTAGTTGTTTTATTCTCTGGAGATGTATTCTATCATTTCATTGATGCGATCAACCTTCATTCAAATCTTAATTCTTTCTTCCACTGCATATTTACCTCAATCTTTCAATCATCAAAGAGTTTTTATTTTTAATCACCTAGGCCCCTCTTCCTCATTTCACATCTTCCCTATCTTTCCAATGTTCTTGAAAGCCTGGTATAATGCTGGTATAAGCCTGGTCCCCTGTTTTAATGTCATTCATTTTGCATCTGAACTGCTTAAATTCTAAGTGTCCCCTTGTTGGTAGATTAGCAACAAGAATGTCAGCTTTCTGATACCAGTGGCTAGCTCAGCACCTGAGGGAATATTCAGCCATAACTAAAGATTTGTAATAGGTACAAAATTTAGTTAAATGCAATGCATTAGTGTATTGGCAAAGTTATAACCAGCTGAGAGGGAACCATGAGGAAATTCTGGAAATTTTTCTGTTGAACTGATCCATATCTTTCATTGCACCAACGGAGAGGAATTAACCTTCAGGTTGTGCCAACTGTCCAGGGTTGGCAACAATAATGAAGAATAATTCATTGTGTGAAGTGCTTTGAGGTTTTTCGGAGACACATGATAAAGTAGGGTCTGTATGGCTGTGCCTCCATTTTACTTAATGAAAACAAGATTGATTTAGGTTTTCACACTGGACAGGCTGATCTGTCTGATAGAGCATATAACAGTACAACACATGAACAGGCATTTTGGCCAGTGATGATGAATTAAACTAATCCTTATTCAGAATCAGAATCAGGTTTATTATCACTGACATATGTCATGATACTTGTTTTGTGGCAGTAGTACAGTGCCAGCCAGACATAAAAATTACAATACACTTAGAGGCCACACCTGCTCATTAATGAAAATATATAATCAGCAGCAACTCAATGCATGAAAGCATGCAGACATGGTCAAAAGGTTCAGTTGTAGTACAGAGCAAGCACCAGAACAGCGAAGAAATGTGATCTAAGCGACTTTGACTGTGGAATGCTTGATGGTGCCAGATAGGGTGTTTTGAGTATCTCAGAAACCACTGTTCTTGAATTTACACACATAACAGTCTCTAGAATTTGTAGAGAATGGTGCAAACAGCAAAAATAAAGCATCCAGTGAGCAGCAGTTCTGTGGGTGAAAATACCTTGTTAACAAGAGAGGTTAGAGGAGAATGGCCAGTCAGGTTCAAGCTGACCGGATGTCAACAGTTACTTATATAACCACGAGTTACAACAATGCTCTGCATATGAGCATCTCTGAATGCATTATCTATTGAAAGCACAAGTAAAAGGTTCTTTATTTCTGCCTTATCTATGCCTCACCATGATATAAACAGAAAGTGCAAAAAATTCTCATCAAGGCAGTCAGTATCCGTGAAAAGAGAAACAGTTAACAATTTAGGTTAACAATTGGGGAGCTGAACCTTCCATTGAGCCAACCTGCCCAAACAACAAAGCAGTTTTCAAGCTTTGATGTTTATAAAATTAAGCTTTTGGGAATTTTTTATCAAGCTACAAAACAGTTTTGATCAAAGATCTGACACTTGCTATCACTTGTAAGGATCACCTTCTCTGCAAGACATTACTTCCATTGTAGATGATGCCACACAACAGGTTCCTGGGAGTCCACCTAAGTGAAAGTTTTCGTTCCTCAAGATTCAGATCAACTCTCTTTAATGTCTACACCACTGCTTTGAATATCATGGAGGAATATCTTGAAAAGAGGAGTCTCAGAATTCACTCACTGTTCTCCATGGTATTGAGGGAGTCAACGCACACTGAAACCAACTTTCCACAGCAACAATGTAGTATGTGTCCTTACCTACTCATCTGGAGTCATGCCATGACAGAAGTTAGCTATTAAAAATTACCCACAGATATCAGCTGCAAAGACAAGGCTCAACCTGAACCATGGGCTTCCAGTCAGATGCTGGGGAAACTTGGATCAGAGCTACAGACATTGAGCATTGTGCACTCGGGAGCCAAATACCACAGTCTAGTCATGCTTGAGTTGTTGATATTCATTTGAGAATTGCAGTGCATTCATGTAACCCCTAGGTTCATTCCAATTGTCCAGTGTTAGTGAAGTATGGCCTATGATAGACCACTGCAAGCTGAGCAGAAATATAATTTCAGATTACTTGTATCACATAAGAATTTGGATAAAAACAGAAATTGTTTCATGGAATATAATGAGGTTAATTGCCAAATGGTGCGCATGATCTCCCCACTTCTATACTCAATGCCCTGACTTATGAAGGCCAGCATGCCAAAAGCCTTCTTCACCCCCTTTCTACCTGTGAATCCACCTTCAGTGAACTATGAACTTGCACTCCAAAGTCCCTGTGTTCTAGAATACTGCTATTTACTGTGGAAGTCCAACCTGGATAGGACTTTCCAAAATGCAACATCTCACACTTATCCAAATGAAACTTCATATGCTATCCCTCTGACTTATATCATCACGCAAACTACATATCCAATTAACCAGGTTCTCCCTGGATTCCAATGTGACTAATCTTCTAGACCCTCCTAACATATGGAACCTTATCAAAGGACTTACTCAAGTCCATATAAACCTCATCTCCTGCCTCATCTACTTACTTAGCCACCTCATCAAAAAACTTAATTAAGTTCTAAAGAAATGATCTCGCATGGACAAAGCCATGCTGATTACTCCTAATCAACATGTATACCCTATCCATAAGTTAGTCCGTTTGGCCCGTCAAGCCTGCTTTGCCATTCCATTGTGACTGATTTATTATCCCTCTCAACCCCATTCTCCTGTCTTCTCCCTGTAACCCTTGATGACCTGACTAATCTAGAAGTATCAACCTCCACTTAAAATATACTTAATGATTTGGTCTCTACAGCCATTTGTAGCAATGAATTCTACAGATTTGCCACTCTCTGGCTATCCCTCAGAATGCTTTATGATAACTTACCAACCATAAAACCAGAACGAACCAAAAGGGTCAGACCAGTTACACTCACAGATCTTGATTTTGCAGATGACATAGTCCTGCTCTCTGACCAGATGGAGGAAGCACAGCAGCTACTGACAAAAGTGGAAATTGAGTGCAATAAAGTTGGACTTCACCTATATGCTAAAAAGACAGAGTACATGGCGTTCAAACAACACACATAAAATGCTGGTGGAACACAGCAGCTCAGGCAGCATCTATAAGGAGAATTTTGAGTCCTGACGAAGGATCTCGGCCCAAAACGTCAACAGTGCTTCTCCTTATAGATGCTGCCTGGCATCTGTGTTCCACCAGCATTTTGTGTGTGTTGTTTGAATTTCCAGCATCTGCAGATTTCCTCGTACATGATGTTCAACTGTGATGAAGGTACTCTCAAGACCGTAAAGAATGATACCATTAAGAAAGTCTTAGACGTCAAGTACCTCGGGTTAAGAATGATGAGTTCAGAGAAGGACATAAAGATACGGAAGGCACTGACATGGAGGGCTATGAACGACATGAAGGAAATCTGGAGGTCGAACCTGACCCAAGGGCTCAAAAAGAGGATGTTACGTTCGTGGCCCCCTCCTTTTTGAGAATCGCAAGATCACTATTAAGTCAGTTCAGGAGACCCAGGAAATGAGAGAAAGACATGCAGAATCCACAAAGAGTTTGGAATGTGTCCTGGCCTCCGAAAGGCGGAACCATTGATAACGGCTATTGTCTCTTGGAGAAGGAATTGTGTATTGAATACTGTAGGATGCATCGAAGCCCCCTGGCAATGAACCAAGGGGGGGTTGGTGAAGGGATTGCATCATCCCAACCTGATTGACATCTGAGACCCTGTGAGTCAGGATAAAAGAGGGTCTGGGGAACAGCCTTTTTAGACGCACCAGAAGAAACACTAGAACTCCTGTAACAGCGTAATAGCGAAAGCCGGTGGAAAAGCCCACGTGCGTCCTTTTCCATTTGCCTCAGAATTGGTGGGCCTTTAGCATGGAAGAACGGCTTTAGCTAACCCCAAAGGGGAAATCAGTCCCCAACGACTCTCGAAGGATTGACATCATAAGAGGAATAGGCAAGTTAAACCTCCGTCTTTCTCTCCAACCAAAAAGCTGAAGCTTGAATGAACTTGAGTGACTTTTATATTTCCATTGGACAATATATTATCCCCTAAACAACGACAGAGCTATTTCTTATTGATTATTATTATACCCGTGCTTTTAGATTTAGTATTGATGACGTATATTATGTGTATGTTTGTACTGATATTATTTTTGTGTATTTTTATCAATAAATACTATTAAAAATAGTACCATCAGACTTCAACGGACCTCTCTATCTTTGCTGGTAAGTGGCCCAGTTACGGGGTTCGTAACAGTAGTCATAGAGTCCATTCTCACGTATGGATGTGAGACGTGGATATTCACCAAGACCATGCGAAAGTCACTAGATGATTGCTATACACGAATGCTCTGGATGGTTCTTCACGTGAGTTGGCAACAACACATGACAAACGTCAAGCTCTTCGATGACCTACCAATGCTCACTGCTAAAATCGAGGCAAGAAGACTGCAATTAGCGGAGCACTATCTACGCCACCCTAAGGTACCTGCCAGCTTAGTCATCACATGGGAGCCCAAGCATGGGAGGATGAACCCTGGGCGCCCTCCCAAGACTATGGTCAACATACTTCGAGAAGATGGCGGCGTGGCTAATGTAGATGAATTGAACATACTGATGAGGGAGAGGGAGGAGTGGAGAGTCCGTCATCATGCCCGATGCTGGCCTCCTTGGCCTGAGTCGACATAGTAGTAGTACCAACCACAAATATAAGATATATTGGTGTATAGTTGCCATGCTTTTCTTTGCTGCCCTTTTTAAATAAAGGCATAATGTTTGCTACTCTCCAGTCTACTAGAACCTTACCAATGGCTAATGATGTGAATACTTCAGAGGGAGCTCAGCAATTTCTTCCCTTACCTCCCATACAGTTCTTGGATAAAGCTAATAACGTCCTGGAGATTTGCCTTCCTCATACCTTTTAAAACATCCAGCACTTCGACAATTGTTAATATGACTATCCCCAAGACCCATTTACTTTCCCTTGTTCTGCAGTCCTTATGTCTTCTCCATACAGAGGAGAAATATTCTTTAAGAGCATTTCCCATCTCCTGAGTCTCCACACAAAGGCATACCCCTTTGGTCTTTGAGGGACCCTAGTCTCTCTCTAGCTAATCTTTTCCCCTTAATATACTTAAAAAATATCCTTAATCTTCTCAGCCAGTTTATCTCAAGTACAATTTTTTGCCCTCTGGATTTCTTTCTTGAGTACACTTCTGCATCCCTTATACTCATCTGGGGATTCATTTCATACCAGCTGTCAGAATCTGACATATGCCTCCTTCTATTTTCTGGCCAAGGACTCAATAATCCTTGACATCCAGGGCTCCCTATTCCTTCCAGTCTTGTCTTGTACTCTGAAGGAACAAGCAGAACTTGATCTCTCAGTATCTCACCTTTAAAATCCTTTCGATTGCCTGAGGTCCCTTTGTCTGCAAACAGTCTACTCCAATCAACTTTAGCAAGCTCCTGTCATGTACCAGCAAAATCTGCCTTGCCCCAGTTTAGAACTTGAAACTATGGCCCAATTCTGTACATTTCCATAACTATTCTAAAACTAATAGAACTATGGTCACCAGTCCCAAAGTGCTCTCCTAATGTCACCTTAGTCTCTTGCCCTACCCTATTACCTGAGGGCAGGTTGAGACTTGTCCTCTCCCTAGTAGAACTCTTTATATATTGCTCAAGGAAAGTTTCCTGAGTGTACTTAACAATTTCCACACCATCTAAACCTTAACACTAATGCAGTACCAGCCTAGGTTAAGATGGTCCCTTCCTATGACAACCATTCCTCCCAACATATCTGTTCCTCTAATTCCTATTGGGAGCCTGTAGTACAATTGTAACAATGTCATCAATCCCTTCTTATTTCTCAGTTCCACTTCACTTCACAGAGCTTCACTGGATGATCCTTCAGTAACTCTGTCTTTGACTAAGGCTGTAACATAAACTTTATCCAAAATTCAACTCACTTCTCTCTCTTTCCTCTACCTCTGACACACATAAGGCACATGTACACTGGAATATTGGACTACCAGTCTTGTCTGCCATGTTTCCATAATGACTAAAATGACTGATTGTGTGGCTAGGCATAGCTCAAATACCATCTATAAATTTGCTGACAATACAACCATTGTTGGTAGAATCTCAGGTGGTGGTGAAAGGGCGTACAGGAGTGAGATATGCCAACTGGTGGAGTGGTGCCACAGCATCAACCTGGCACTCAACATCAGTAAGATGAAAGAGCTGATTGTGGACTTCAGGAAGGGTAAGACAAAGGAACACATACCAATCCTCATAGAGGGATCAGAAGTGGAGAGAGTGAGCAGTTTCAAGTCTGAAACTCTGAGGATCTAACCTGGTCCCAACATATCGATGCAGTTATAAAGAAGACAAGACACTGGCTATATTTCATTAGGAGTTTGAAGAGATTTAGCATGTCAACAAATACATTCCAAAACTTGTATAGTTGTACCATGGAGAGCATTCTGACAGGCTGCATCGTTGTCTGGTATGGGGGAAGGGGCTACAGCACAGGACTGAAAGAAGCTGCAGAGGGCTGTAAATTTAGTCAGCTCCAAATTGGGGACTAGCCTGTAAAGTATTCAGGACATCTCCAAAGGCAGCGTCCATTATGAAGGACCTCCAGCACCCAGGGCATGCCCTTTCCTCACTGTTACCATTAGGTAGGAGATACACATACTCAGTGATTCAGGAACAGCTTTCTCTCCCCGCCATCCAATTCCTAGGTGAACATTGAATCCTTGGACACTACCTCACTTTTTTAATATATAGTATTTCTGTTTTTCTCATGATTCTTAATCTATCCAATAGATGTATACTGTATAAAGTATGCTGAATAAGGTTTTTCTTATTTATTATTATTATTATTTTCTTCTATATTATGTATTGCATTGAACTGCTGCTGTTAACAAATTTCACGTCACACGCCGGTGATGATAAACCTGATTTTGATTCTGAAAATGTCCCACCTTAAAATTCATCCATCTTACCTGTCAGATATCTTGTGTTGAAATACTGTAAGTGTAAGTGCAATTTAATCCAATGGTCAAATTCAAAGTTAAAGTAAATAGGCTTTCCTCACTCCTGGGCATTCTCCTGTTTGTCATATCCATTCAATTTACTATCACTGACTTTTGCATCACTTTCCGACCTCTAATTTCCCTCCGTGATGCTTGGGATCTGAACCTCCTGTCAATCTTGTTTAAATAAACTCTGGTAGCACCAGCAAATCTATTTGCCAGGATGGTGGTTTCCCTCCAGTTGTGGTGTAACCTGTCCCTCTTGTAGAGGTCACCTCTGCTCCCGAAGAGATCCCAATGGCCTAAAATTCTAAATCACTGCTCCCTACACCAATGTTTCTGCCACACAATCATTTGCCATATATTCCTAATCTTACCCTCCCAAACATGTGACACTGAAACACTGAAGAGAAAGGGACCATTTGAACAAGCATGCCTCTGTTGGCTCTTTGAAACAGTTATCCATACACTCCTGGACTTAAGTTCTTTCTCTATTTCCCTCACTTTCTTTTTTTGTTTTCAATTATATGTCCAATTCTCTACTAAAAATCAATAGAATAGCAATTTTTGATTCATGCTCAATAGAAAGAAATCTGGCTGGATGCATAACAGCTTGGTATGGCAACTGCTCTGCATATGACTGCAGAGGGTTGTAGACACAGTTCAGCACATCACAAGGACCAACCTCTCCTCTGGATAAGAACCTGTCTATACCAAACACAAAGTACACTGCAGATGCTGTAGTCAAAGCAATACGTACAGAACGCTGGAGGAACTCAGCAGGTCAGGCAGCATCCATGGAAATGAGCAGTCAACGTTTCAGGCTGAGACCCTTTGTCAGGACTGAAGAAGGAGGGGGCAGGGGCCCCATAAAGAAGGTGGGGGTAGGGTGGGAAGGAGAAGGCTGGTAGGTGCCAGGTGAAAAGCATATTATCCTCCTCAACTTCCACCACCTTCAACAGGACCCCACCACTAAACACATCTTTCCCTCTCTACCCCTCTCCACTTTTTGCAGGGATCATTCCCTCTGCGACTGCCTGGTCCACATGTCCCTCCCCACAGATCTCCCACCTGGCACTTATCCCTACAAGTGTAAATGCTACACCTGTCCCTACACCTCCTCTCTTACCACCATTCAAGGCCCCGAACAGTCCTTCCAGGTGAGGCAAAACTTCACTTGTGAGTCTGTTGGGGTCATCAATTGCATCCAGTGCTCCCGGTGCGGCATCCTCTGCATCGTCGAGATCTGCTGCAGATTGGGGGAACCGCTTCATCGAGCACCGTCACAACAGACAGGATCTCCTGTTTGCCACCCACTTCAACTCTGCTTCACATTCCCATTCAGATATGTCCATACATGGCCTCCTCTACTGCCATGATGAGGCCAAACTCAGGCTGGAGGAGCAACAGCTCATATACCGTCTGGGTAGTCTCCAGCCCCTTGGTATGAACATCTAATTCTCCAACTTACGGTAATTAAAAGAATAATTAATTAATGTATTAAAAAACACACCCACTCCATTCATTCTCTCTCCACTCTACCCCATCCCCCCCCCCCCCCCCCCACTGGGCAGAAGATACAAAAACCTGAAAACACATACAACTAAGGTCAAGGACAGCTTCTATCTCATTGTTAATAGACCAGTTGTATGATAAAATAGATTCTTGACCTCACAATACACTTCATTATGACCTTCAATTTTATCATTTACCTTTACTGCACTTCATTCTGATGTAAGACAAGTTTTTCACTCTATCTTGGTACATGTAACAATCATAAACCAATACAATACAAAATTCCATTCATTCTACACCCTTGCACTTTGTTCCTGGCTGGTTGTTTTGGCACTTTAGTTAACAATATGAAAAGATAATTATTGGGATTGGTGTCCAGACAAACATTTTTTTCTGACTGATGATAGCAGAAGTAAGGAATGATGATGATGTATAATGGGGTTTATGGGGTGTCCAGAGAGGTACACAGCATCTGGCAAAGGAGTTTGTCATGTCCATTCTAGGTCAGCACACTCACCTTTGGTCCCCAATGAATGGCCAGCTTTCATCTGTGGCTCCAAGTGGCTGGCCACACCCTGGTACACTGCTTCAACAGGCTGAACCAGGTGAAGGTAGCCTGAGGGCCTATACCCCAGTGAGATAGGGACATGCCTGTCTTTGCACGCAAAGTCATTTCTGGTGGACTGAGTGGATGATATTAACAGTCAGATTCAACGGCCAGGAAGGCGGTTCTGCAACACTTTGTGGAGAGCGAAGGGCATGGCGAGGCAGAGAAGGAGTCATGGTCATCCCCTGCGACCAAGGAAGACCCCGGTTGTGACAACTACTCATACCTATGTGTGACCATTCATCAAAGAAACTAGGTTAAGAAACTCATTACGTTACTTGTCATTAATTGAAGCTCGCTCTTTATTGTCTCTGCACAAACAACAACGTAACTATGTTGACCCCGAGCCAACAACTTAGAACATGAATTCTACTGTTCCCTCTCCAATACACACAGACTGCTTTTCCAATTTATAACACCAAAACAGGGGGTCTCCACAGGCCAGACGATCAATCCTTTCCTAGCCCAGCACCTAGTATGGGGGTTCTTCCTTGTGATGGTGGACCTCTTGAGAGAGTTATTGCTGATAGCACACTCAAGGTATCCACTTTTATATTCATACCTTACCAATTCAAATGTAGTATCCAGTGTCATTGGCTGTAGGTCATGTGTCTGACCTTTAATACATTTTTATTGGCTCTGCTCCAAGCTAGCATTCGTTTATTGCCCTTTTCCCATCAAGTGACAATTGGTAATTTATGGCCCTTTGCTCTCTTCAGTAACCAGCTCGAATCATTCCAGGCAGACACAGATCCCAACATTCAGAAACTTGCATGTTATATTATATCAAAATACCTCATAAATAACTTCTTTTTTGCAAATGATCTCTAGTCCAGCAGATTACCTGGGTCATCATTGTGTCTACTTTAAAACACTGATCAAGCCAAGCAACTAACACACAAAATGGAGGATGTAAAACAGTTCCACAAAATGGCAGCCTCCATCTCCAAGAACATGACAGGAACAAAGACAATTGATCTGTCTGCTTCCACTGTTCTTGACTCTTTTAAGTTTGACATTTTCTTCCACATTTTAAATTCACCATGGCCAACAACTGGACCCGGACTTCTGAGGTCAAGAGAATGGAACTGGCCTGGTGCAATAGCTTTTCCACTTTAAAAACTCTCCCGCACAGGTTTCCTGAACGTGACGGACAACCACCATAACGGCTGCCACCCCTCCATTGCCTGCTTCACGCCATTACACCAAGAGAAGTTTTGTGTTCAGATGATCATATAAACCAAAAGAATGCTCTTCTTTCTTTCTGTAATGATTGTATTATAAACTGAAACTTACCAAAATCCCCACTCTCAACCCACAATCTCCAAGTTGCCTCATTTGACCACTTCTTAGATAGGGAGTATCCAAACAAGAGACTTAAAGTTTTACTAAGAATTAAGGCTAAACTCCAGACACCAGCTCCAGCATTGAGAAACACCGTAACAGATCAGCACTGTGTCATCATTAATTCACCAGTAACACATTTGGGATAAAAAGCTTTCCAAAACCAATTCACAAATGTCATTAATATCTGCACCTCTGTGACAGAGCACAAAGAACATCATCCTTCATGCTGCAGTAATGGCGTCAGCTGTACTGTACTGGCCCTGCCTTGTAACAAGTGACAGAAATGAAGCAATACTTTCCTGTATTAACTGATCTGTGCATCATCTTGACATGTAGATTAAGGGCTGTTTAATTTCTCTTGAGGTATGGTGGAGCTTATGCTTGTAGTTAATTAGCTCCCCTATCTGTAGGTTACTGTCATCAAACCAACCTGGTTCTTCTTGGGAGAAAAGCCAAGAGCCTCCTGTAATTAATAGTGAATTTCAAGAAAGCAACACACTGCGGACCCTGTGGCTCCTCTTGGCTGAGTTGTTTGTGGGATTCTGTCAGAGAAGAATTAGCTTTGTGGGACCCTTAACAATTTCAGCACTGCTCTCTCTGCAGAAATGCTTCTGTTGGTGCTGATTCTTTGGGGCTAAGATGATGAAGGTTAAAAAACAGATTAGGTAGAGTCCAGTCCAGTAGTCGTCGTCATGGTATGGGCGATGTGGTCACTTTCACAGTTCCTCACACAGATGATGTAATAGTCCATAACTGGCATCAGTGGTTGGACTGCCTGTGCTGCCATGAGCTCATGTGCTGGTCCCTGTGAAGAAACAGAATGTTGGTTATGATTAGACCACGTCAAAGCTTTTATCCCAACAGAAGAAGTATGTTGCTACACAAACTACCCACCCTATCCTCCCTGTTAGAAACCTGCCTGCCACCTGCAGATAGGTTTGGTCCACACATTAGCGTCATCAGTCACTTCAGAAACAAAACAATCAGAATGAAAGTAAGTCAACCTTGATGTTAAGGGACTGCCTTAAAAGAATATTTTAAAAGTGCATTATCATTATAATTTTAGAGTTTTTTATGCAGTTCTTATACTAACCCCAATATAATTCAGGTGTAGAGAGCAGAAGACTAGGCTAAAGTGTCCTTTCTCAGAAATTTTTTATATATTTGATTGTGCCATCAGGGTCTGACCTTAAGTTCAGGTTTCATGTGCACTAGATCAAAACTGAAAAGTGAAACTTCATCATACATATTTGGGATAAATACATCTCTTTGTCAATAAAATAGAGGATTTATCCTTATCCTACAATGAGCTCAACTTCAGACAGTGGAACTATCAAAAATCTGTTGACACTTTGCCAAATGTGGGTCTTAGCTGCAAAATATGACTACTGTGTTTAGATTGCCATCAGTTCACCTCGAAAGCTCCTTCTGATTTCATTTGTGTTGTCATGGTAAAGCACAGGTGAAACTGTTTTCTTGAACAGCTCATAAATCCTTCCTGCTGTCAGATTTCAGAGCGTCAATCAAAAGAGAGTAATTATTGAGTGCAGCTTTAAGACTTCCTGTGTCATTCTATTTATTTTTAGAAAACTCCCCAGTGAAGCAATAGAAAAATTCATTTGATCCACATTGCAAATGCACTTAGAGAACAGGAATAACACACTGCACATCATAACGTGGGAAATACTTGGGGTTTTCATTCAATATCAATGAAAACATTCAATATTATATTTGTTATTTAAGTGTTTATCCCTGTTTCACCAAAGATGGTGAACTGTAATTTACTTGAAATTCCTAGAGATAAATTTTAACAGTGTTAAATAGGTGAGTATGAGGTGACAGCAATCTGTTATAATCATAAAGTTCAGAAATAGACAATTCAGCCCACTCTAATCTGGCCATCTATATCAATCCCAATTTTCTCCTCTCATCCGCTTCAGTTCCTACCCACCACACTTCTATTACCTACAAGGAAAAGAAAAGTTCAAGTCAAGTCAAGTTTATTGTTATTTAACTATATACATGTATATAACACATATAACCATATAATGTATATAAAAACGAGACAATGACAACGTTGTCAACTTCAACAGCGTCAATCGTAAATTAATATTTAAATAATAAATGGGGATCTTATCTGAAGATTTTTGCAGATGGCTCAGTGGACCCAGAGAGCAGTAAGGCAGGATTTGGGATGTACATGTCTCAACTTGGAGTTGAGATTGGTCACCGGGTTTCAGATGGTGTTTCTGTCTTTGCAACAGAATTATTAGCAAACATATGGGCCTAATGGTGGATAGAAGACTCTCGACCATGCAGGGTTGTCATCTGTTTGGATTCTGCTGCTGCCTTAGAGGCTATAAAAGGGAATAAATCAAAAGCTCGTCTTGACATAGTTATTGAGATTTTCTTAGTTTTGTTTAGAATAGGGAAGATGGGTTGTGAAGTTAGATTTACATAGATACCTGGGCATGCTGAGGTGGAGGGAAATGAAATTGTGGATGGCATTGCAAAGTCTTCCTTACAGAGTGGGCAAATAGGAATTAGAATACCCCTAGGTAGAGCAGAATTGAGAAGTAGGATAACAAAAAGGCATAGAGAAGAAGTGGCAAGAGGATTGGAAAAATTAATTAAAGGGAAGGCATTTCTTTTCTAGTTACCCTCTAGTTAAAAAGGTCTTAGACTGTTACTCTTTAAATCATAGAGATATGGTGAAATTAACAAGACTTAGGCTGGGGCATTGTGGGCTAAACTATTACTTAAAGGTAATAGGAAAACATCCAACTGGACTGACTATGTAATTGTGGTAGTATAGAGACAATTCAGCATGTTTTGCTGAGTTGTAATCTATATAGAATTGAAAGAAGAATATTGTTCAAGAGGCTATCTGACTTAAATGTATTTTGTTTTTCTATTAAATCTTTGTTTGGCCACCAAGAGAACCACCATCTGATTGAAAAGTTTATTATTCTGTTTCTACATGTGACTAGTTTATATTTGAGAATTTGACTTTCTTGAAATTCTGTAATTAATTGTACATCCTGCGGAGGGCAGTAATATGCCTAAATGCATCTAAACTGCCGGAAGTAGAAGAAGAAGAAGAAGAAGAGACAAAGTTTCTCCAGACCAGGGTGTACATGTAACTCACGATAACTTATGAAGGCACGGATAAAATCTACAGATGAATCAAACTAAAGTGCACTCATATTAAATATTGTACAGTACATATTAACCAGTGACACTTCGAATATGATGTGGCCAGTTCAGAAGCCTGATGGCCTGGGGGGAAAAGCTTGTTTTTCATCCTGACTGTTCTTGTTTTTATGCATCGTAGTCTCCTGCCTGAAAGTCAAAAGATCCTGGATGGATGGGTGGGATCCTTAATAATACTACTAAGGGCTCTGAGTATACAGCACTACTGATATATATCCCTGATGGATGGTAGGAAACCCTCATGATCTTCTCAACTCTTCTCACAATCCTTCATTGGGACGTCTGGTCAGGTGCTCGACTGTTCCCATATCAGATGGAGATGCAACTTGTCAAAATGCTCTCAATGGTGCTTCTGTAAAACGCAGTTAAGATGGGGGTGGGAGTCTTGTTTGCCTCAATCTACTTAGGAAGTTGTGCCTTCTTATTCAGGGAGGTGATATTAAGGGACCAGGTGAGGTCATCTGTGATTAGAACTCACAGGAACTAGGTGCACTTAACTCTCACTATGGAGGAGCCATATATTTTCAGTCGGGGATGGTTCATCTGCACCATCCTAAAGTCCACAATGATTTCCTTTATATTCTGCACATTCAGGCTTATGTTGTTCTTCTCACACCAATCCACCCACCGCTCCACTTCCTCTCCATACTCTGTCTTGTATCGTTCTTGATAAGGCCAACCACTGTTGTGTCATCCGTAAACTTGATGAAACGGTTTGAGCCAGATCCTGCAACACATTCACGTGTCAACAGTGTGAACAGCAGCGGGCTGAGCACACAGCCTTGGGGAGCGCCAGTGCTCAGCGTAATGAAACTTGAGATATTGTTGCCAACATGGACTAACTGTGGTACTTCTGTTAAGAAGTCCAGTATCCAACTGGAGATTTAAAGGGATATGGGTCAAAGACAAACAAGGAGGACTAGCTTAGGTGAGAATTTTGTTTGATGTAGACGAGTTGGGCCAACGAGCCTATTTCAGTGCTGTTTTCGTCAATGAGTCTGTGACCTGTCCATATTCAGAAGAATTTGCTGGTGCCAGTTAGCCTACCATTCCTCGGGGATGTAGGAAGAAACCAAACAGTTTAGCAAGCCCACACTGTCACAGGGAGAAAGACAAACTCCACACAGACAGCACTGAGGTCAGAAAGTTACATCTTCATCTGATATGTGAGCACAGCAAAGTCCCTACAAAGGACTGTGAGATTGGCTGAGAGGATCATAGGAGACTCCCTAAAATCCATCGGAGGCATTTATCAGGAGTGCTGCATACACAGGGTCCTTGGTATTCTCAAGGATCCTACCCATCCATCCAGCATCCTCTATGACTTTCTGCATAAAGTCAAGAATGGTCAGGATGTTAAACAGCTTCTTCCCTCAGGCCATTATGCTTCTGAACTCCCTGTTGCATCGCATCTGAAGTGTGACCAGATAATTAGTACTGTACCCTACAATATTTAATTGATGCACTTTACTATGTTTATCTGTGCATGATTCATTTGTAGATTTAATTATTACTTTCCTAAGTTATTGTGTGTTACATGTGTGTAACCCTCAGGCTCAGTGAGCAGCATAAGTCCAGGGAAGACAGTCCCGCCAAACTGAGAAATTTTGAGGTGCAAAACCTCCTGTTGGTGTGGATGCTGCGTGATTTGTTCCCGTTATAAATCAGTACCACAAAATAACAGACACTACACCATTTGCAATTAAATGATTTAGCTTTATAACTCTTAATTTGACTAAAGGGTTAATAAAGAAAAACAAAAAGAAAAGGGCCATTTTGATGTAACAGTATAACGTGCACAAGTTGGAGCTCACAGTTTCCCTTCCACTGGTCCTCCATTAATTTCCCTGGGTTTCGTCAACTCCTTTTCGTCCATTCTTTTCTGGTGTCTATGACCTCTCCTTTCTGGCATCTTCTCTCTCCATCTTCCACTGAACAAAAAGGACCCAGATCACCTCGGTGTCAGGCAAACAGCAAACAAAAGTACTCCCCTCATTGGACGGCGCACATTCCAAAACACCCATTGTCTCTCACCTTAACACAAACATGGCTGCTAGAGAAAGACCATTACGTTAGCAGTGAAACTTTCTCAGGGTGTTACACTCTCCCCCCATCAAATTTAGTCATGTCCTTATGACATTGAGATAATTTGCCAACCCTTCTTGCAAAGCACAAAGTCCAACCCAGGTGTAAAAGGCAGTGACATAGTTTACCAAGGTGATAGGCGCCACACTCTGTTCTCTCAGTGCTATAAAGGCCAGTCTATCTGGTGGTCTCCTGATTTTTTGAGACCTTCCTACCCCTTCATCTACTTCTTCATGTTCCAACACTATTTGGGATACTTCTGGTCTACCTGCCCTTCTGCAACTCAGATCCCTCTGTCCCTTGACTGAGTCCTGCTTCATCCCTTGCAGGGTCCGGCTGAAACCCAGGCTGTCCACGGATAGTCCCCCTCTATCCCCCACCACCAATTTCACCTGACTCAGCCTGAGAAGGATTGGGAATCTCTTCAGCAATCAGTGAGGAATTAGCAAAAGGCAGCATGTACCATACCCCCATTTCCTTATCCTCCAAATCAGTATTCCTCTCAGGGATGGGGGCTAGTCTATTCTCTCCTGATGTTGGTCCTTCAGGCGCCCCTTGCTGCCGCAGAGTCCTCTTTCTAGGTGTAGGCTCCAGGTCAGGCTTTCAGTCAACCTACAGCTCTTGTCCCAAAAGCAGAAGATGGTTCTGGTGGAGAATCTTGACAGGCCCATTCCCATCTTTGGGTTTTTCACCCGGCAAACTAGTATGTTTGACTTTCCACTACATAGGGTGTAGCTGCCCAGCGGCTCACCAATTTATGCTTCCTAGGTAGCCCTAGATTCCTTATAAGAACTCGGTCTCCTGGCATGACTTGGGAGAACCTAATCTTTTGATCATACCTCCTCTTATTTCCTTGATTCTGCTTGGCAGCCACGACCTCAGGTAATTCATAAGCCTTTTTTAGCTCCCTTCTCATATCAGACACTTACTTCAGATAAGTCTTCAGTGGAAAGACGCCCTCATCAGTCCCAAAACAAAGATTGATGGGCAACCTCGCCTCACGCCCAAACATCAGATAATATGGCGAGTACCCAGTAGTTCCACATTCTCAGTTCTTGCATTGAGATGTAACAGACCTACTGTATGGATAGCTCAGATACAACTGACCAATAGGGATAGTGTATTCAGATAGAATGACAAAGGGATGGATGTATTGGCATAGCTTCAAATTGTAAGTGACAGTAAACTTGACATGAAAGTGTAAAGCAGTAGTATTAATCGTCGTGCTGTCTTTTATAGAAAGAAGCTATCAGCTTATTCAGTCTGCCTGATCTCAGAGCAATCTCATCTATCTCATTCTCCACTTGCTTTACCTTTTAATTCCCTTCCGGCCTTTGGAGAAGTGCCACCCAGAAATCACCCAATTTAACCCTTGCCTGATCATGGGACAGTTTCCTACGATCAACTAACCTGCCAGCCAGGATGTCTTTGGACTGTGGGAGGAAACCAAAGCACCTGGATGAAACCTACAGTCATGGGGAGAACATTTAAACTCCCTACAGTCAGCGACGGGAATTGAGCTCCGATCACCAGTGCTGTAAAGCTTTGGGCTAATTACTATGCTATTGTGCTGCCGCTTGGTATTTTCTTAGGTAACCTATTCACTTTGATATGTCGATGAGCTCCCTACCCTACTAGGACACTCACTAAGAGGTCACTACCAGTTAACCAACCAGCATGCCTTTGAGTTGTGAAAGAAAACCAGGGAATGCATGGAGGAAACTGACTTTATGGACATCATTGTGAGTTTGTGCAAAGGAATTGAACTGCTGGTGCATTGCAAGTCATTGATGCCAGCCAGCCCCTGGTCTGGTGGAGGCAAAATGGTCCAAAATTCAAAGCTGAGCACATAATAAGAGAACAATTAACATTTTAGTCTGATCTTCATCCAGGACTATGACTTACACAACTGTGTAAATAAGATTTCTTTTCCAAAGCTGGAGTAGCTTTTTCATATTCCCTGTTTAATAGGGACTTTTATGCCACTTTCTAATATATTTTGTTATTGTTGAGTACCATTGAGTTGGCAACTCTTTGGGCAGTGTAGTTGTCCATAGGGTTTTTGTGGCAAGTAGATTGTCAGGCCTCTCTTCTTACAGGTACTGATGCTGCCCAGGTTGGGACCTGGCTGGATTTGAACTCAGGACAGTCTGCCTCAAAGCCCAGTGCTGATGCTGCAACACCACCAGCCAGCGGAAGGAAATGCACCATCAATAACTCTCGGAGATGTGAGTCAAGGTAGGCTTTTATTAGCTAGAAGAAAGCACCGTCAGCAGCAAGAGATCACCACACAACATCCTGGAGACTGAGGAAGGAGCAGTGCCTCCAACCACCTTTATACAGAGGTCTGTGGGAGGAGCCACAGGAGCAGTCAGCGAGGGGGCGTCCAGACAGGTATACGTAGTTCACCACAGGAAGGAAATGCTACATCATGTTACATCCAACTTTAGAATCAAGAATTGGAAAAGGAAGGATATTCAGATCTTCATGCCTGTGCCTCTGCTTCAATACCCCTGATATAGTCACAAATGAAAGTTTATTATTGTTGATCCTGAAAACTCCAATCCCCCTCTGTATCTGTGATTCATTGGAGAAAGTATTACGTTTCTACCAGTCCATTTGCAATTTCACTGTTGAATTTCCCAACATTTGATGTCATATCTCCTTGTGATTCTCCCCTCCATAACAAATGTACAGGAAACTTGAACAAAATTTAAAAATGCTAAACAATATTTTTGTTTAACATTTTTAATATCGTGTTCATAATGTTCTGCCCATTCTACTCCTCAGTTTAGTAGTCTGTGCGAATGCTGGCCTGTCTTATGGTGTAGCACGTTCTCAATGGCACGGTGAACTCTCAGCCTACAGTTTGTGCTCAAATCTGTCAACCTCAAGTGCAAACCAATCACATTTATGTAAAATTGCTTATAATTTAACCCACTAGAGCCTGGTATGCTTCCTTAAATTTTAAGTTTGAAAATAAGAAAACTAATTATTACTGATGTCAAGCCACAATTATAGAGTCATAGAAAAGTACTCAGAGAAACAAGCCCTTTGGCCATCTAGTCCATGCCAAACCATTTAAGCTGCCTATTCCCATCAATCTGCACCAGGGCCATATCTCTCCTTATCCCTGCCATCCATGTACCTATCCAAAATTCTCTTAAACATTGAAATCAAGTTCACATGCACCACTTGCACTGGCACACATCCACACTCTTACGACCCTGTGAGTGAAGAAGTTTCCTCACATGTTCCCTTTAAAATTCCACCTTTCACCCTTAACCCATGACCTCAGGTTGTAGTCCCACCCAACCTCAGCAGGAAAACCCTGCTTTCATTTACTCTATGTATTATACCCCTATCAAATATCTCCTCAATCGTCTATGTTCCAAGGAATAAAGTCATAACCTATTCAATCTTCCCTTATAACTCAGGTAGTCTAACTCTGGCAACATCTTTGTATATTTCCTCTGTACTGTTTTAACCTTATTTACATCTTTCCTGTAGGGAGGTGATCAAAACTGCACACAATACTCCAAATTAGGCCTCACCAACATCTTGTATAACTTCAACATAACATCCCATTTCCTGTACTCAATACTTTGATTTATGGAGGCCAGTGTGCCAAAAGTTTTCTTCACAATGTTAACTAACTTCGACTATTGTATTGCTTTTGGTTTATCCTGTTTCTGTCTAAAAATGAATATATTGACTTCAATTTATCAGACTAATGGGATTGTACGAATAAAGTTGCAGTCTTGAGAAAAAAGTCATGTTCAATTCTGTTGTAGCATTTTTATGTGTAACACGCTGTAAGGTTTCACTACTCCTCTGCAATGTTCCACTGCTGAGGTAATGGTTTCTCTGTAGCATCAACGTTTGGGTTATGACTAGAGATAATGGGACATGCTAGCCAATGAGTGGGATGTTGTTCTTTTTTTGTGTGTCTGGGAGCCAGGAATTTGCAGGTTTTTTTGGCGGGGAGAGCTGAGGAGAGAAGACGTGAACAGAAAGAGTTGGAATGGACTTGGAGCGAGGGTCCGAAGGTCAGTGATGATCGGAGGAGGTCGATGGTGGACAAACGGCCTTATCAGTGAGCTCCAACTTTGAGCAACAGTCTGTTTCGTAAGAATGGGCCCTTTTTTTTGTTTTCTTTACTAACCATATAGTCAAATTAAGAATTATAAAGCTCAATCATTTAATTGCATGTTATGTACTGTTTGTTATTTCATGGTACTGATTTGTAACAGGGGACACATCGCGCAGCATCCACCCAAATGAGATTTCTTTAGCCAGGCCGGGGGCTATCACCCCCCTATATTAAGCCGCTAACCGAAGCGAGAGTTACACATGCATCTGGCTAGAAGGTTCAGCAGACACCAAACTCACCTAATGCATGACTGATGTTTAGCAGCGAATTCCTGATTTCAAGCTTCTCACATTGTTTTTAAGTAACAGTGCATCAGTATCTCTGCATTAAGCCTATTCTCCTGCCTAGTCCTGTTGACTAAATACTATCCTGTACAGAAATGGAATCCCTGTCTTCTAATTCCATTGTAGGAGGAAAGCCATCTGTCAATTTTAGGCAGCTGAGTTACACAATAGTTAAATGAAAACTTATCAATTGTTTGAAGGATAGGAAATAATGTAGTGGTGTCCATTTATCTTGGTGATAGCCATTCACATAAAGGAATCTAAAAGTTGTGATTTCAAGGCACGGGCTCAAGCTGAAGGAAAATGTGATGCATAAAACACACAGAGAAATGCATAGTTTGCCCATATTAGAAAAAGAGTGCATATTGCAAATAAAGAAATGCACAGAAATGCAAACCAGGATGCATTTGAAGGAGATATAAGACAAGCATATATTAATTACCTCCACATATGCTCACAGACTATAATTATTGTGGGTGGCAGTAAGGGTCAATGCTCCTCTGTGCACCCTGCATCACCTCAGGCAGCTGCAGCACCACACTAGAGGATTGTACATTTTGAAGTCACGTCAGCAACCTGCTACTTTGTGAAGAATAAACTTTTAACTGTTTTATACCAGTTGACTATTATACTTGGGTACTTTAATGTGTTATCAATTATACCTGTCAAATGACTTTGAAATGTCCAGATTCTCTTCATGAGAAGACCCATGACCATAAGGATGTAAGACGTAGAAGCTAAATTAGGCCATTCAGCCTATCGAATCTGCTCCACCATTCCATTATGGCTGATCCCAGATCCCACTCAACCCCATTCACCCACCTTCTCACCATATTTTTAATGCCCTGGCCCTTCAGGAACAATCAACTTCTGCCTTAAATATACCCACGGACTCCAATGCAGTCTGTGGCAGAGCATTCCACAGATTCACTACTCTCTGGCTAAAAACAAAAATCCTCCTTACCTCTGTTCTAAAAGGTTGCCCCTCAGTTTTGAGGCTATACCCTCTAGTTCTGGATACCCCCACCACAGGAAACAGCCTCTCCGCATCCACCCTATCTAGTCCTTTCAACATACGGTACGTTACAATGAGATCCCCCGCATCCTAAATTCCAGTGAGTACAGGCCCAAAACTGCCAAATACTCCTCCTCTGCATTCCCAGAATCATCCTCATGAACCTCCTCTGGACTCTCTCCAATGACAACACATCCTTTCTGAGATATGGGGCACAAAACTATTGACAATACTCCAAGTGTGGCCTGACTATTGTCTCTTAAATGATCAGTATTATCTCCTTGCTTTTATATTCTATTCCCCTTGAAATAAATGCCAACATTACATATACCTTCTTTACCATAGACTCAACCTATAAATTAACCTTATGGGAGTCTTGCATGAGGACTCCCAAGTCCCTCTGCACCTCTGATGTTTGAATGTTTTCTCCACTTAGATAATAGTCCACACTATTGTTACTTTTACCAAAAATGCATTATCATACATTCCCCAACACTGTATTCATCTGCCAATTTTTTGCCCATTCTTCCAATTTGTCCAGGTCCTGCTACAATCATATTGCTTCCTCAACACTACTTACCCTTCCACCTATCTTTGTATCACCTACAAACATTGCCATGACGCCATGAATTTCATTATCCAAATCACTGACAAACAATGTGAAAAGTAGAGGTCCCAATACTGACCCCCACTATCAGTCAGCCAACCAGAAAAAGACCCTTTTATTCCCATTTGCTGCCTCCTGCCTGTCAATCATTCCTCTATCTATTCCAGTATCTTTCCTGTAACGTCACAGGATTTTATCTTGTTAAGCAGCCTCATGTGTGGCACCTTATCAAATGCCTTCTGAAAATCCATTCTCTGCCTCTCTTTTGTCCACCCTGCTTGACACTTCCTCAAAAAACTCTAACAGATTTGTCAGACAAGATTTTCCTTTACAGAAATCATGCTGACTTTGACTTATTTATCATTAGTCTCCAAGTATCCCAAAACCTCATCCTTAATAATAGACTCCCAACATTTTCCCAACCACTGACGTTAGGCTAACTTACCTATAATTTCCTTTCTTTTGCCTACCTCCCTTCTTAAAGAATGAAGTGACATTTGGAATCTTCCAATCATCTGAAACCATGCCAGAATCAAGTGATCCTTGAAAGATCATGACCGTTATCTCTTCAGCAACTTCTCTCAGACTCTGTGATGCAGTCCATCTTATCCACCTTAAGACCTCTGAATGTTAACACCTTATGACCTGAGGCACCTGATCCTTGAGTCATCATATTTTCTAGATCTCTCACCTTTCTATAAGACCATAAGACATAGGAGCAGAGCCAGGCCATCCAGCCCATCAAGTCTATTCCACTATTCCTTCATGGATAACTTATTATTCCTCTCAACCCTGTTCTCCTGCCTCCTTCCCATAATCTTTGATGCCCTAACTAACTACGAATTTATCAAGATCCACTTTAAATATATTCAATGATTCACTAGTCCCCAGCTAAAGAGATTTCTTCTCATCTCTTGTTCTAAATGGACATCCCTTTATTCTGAGGCTGTGTCTTCTGGTTTGAGATTCATCCACTTTCAACACATCCTCTCCACATTTACTCTATCTAGGCCTTTCAGTATTTGATAGGATTCAATGAGATCCCCCTCAGACTTCTAAACTCCAGCATGTACAGGCCCAGACCCATCAAACACTCCTCATATGTTAAGCTTTTCTTTCTCAGGATTAGTCTCGTGAACCTCTTCCAGACCTTTTCCAGTGCCAGATCAACCTTTACTAAATAAGGGGCCCCAAATTGCTCTCAGTACTCCAAGTGCGGTCTGACCAATGCCTTACAAAGCCTCAGCATTCCACCCATGCATTTATATTCTAGTCTTCAAGGTAACTCCTTCCAATAAAAATGCACCCATTTAGTTTAATGGTGTGAGGGCAGGATGGGGATGTGTCCAGTGCAGTTGTTATTCATATGAAATTTAAAATATGTTGGGTAATGTGAAGTAAATAATATTATTCAGGAGGCATAGGTCAGCTTGGTTGCTGTTTTTGTTTCGTATGACTAGTGTTTTTCCCTTCATAGAATCATAGAACATTACAGCACAGAAACAGGCCTTTTGGCTCTTCTTGGCTATGCCGAACCATTTTTCTGCCTATGACCTGCACCTAGGCCATATCCCTCCAAACTACTCCCATCCATATACCTGTCCAAGTTTTTCTTAATGCTTCATTCCTCTAATTGTTTTTTATCAAGCCACTCCTCCAGCTTGCGGCCACATGGATGGACCGTGGCAAAGCTGTCTCGGATCTTGGTGAGAGGGCATGTTTAGAGGATGCCCTGGATTGAGGAACCACAGGGGCAAGCTGGGATTTGCCAGGTGCCAGTTTGATCTAGTGTGACTCCTGAATACTTTGGGTGTGGATCATTGGGTAGCTGTTTGTCATTTAGTTTGATATTAATTTTAAGTTTGGTTCATTGGCTGTCCAGATGAAATGTGGAAGTTACTGTTTTGTTGACATTCACATATAGGTACTGCTTTGAGCAGTAGTTGGATAGGGAGTTGATACTTTGGGTAAGGATTTTTTTCCAATAAGTTTGACATCGTTCAATTGGAAGGCTATGGCCCAGTCATAAGTGTATCCGTATTTAGCAGATTTGGTTTCAGGAAGGCCACTGAGGAACAGATTGAACTAGGTTGGAGTCAGAACTTGCCCTTGGGGGACGCCATTGCAAAATTTCATAATGTAACTGGTCAGTAGGTGGATTGAACTGACAGCCAGAAAAGTTTGGTGAAGCATTGCATTTGGAAGAATGCACAAGACAACAGATGTTATCAGGTATAATTCTGAAGGGAATGTGGTGATGTTGAACTGGTAATACTTGTAAATAAAGATTTGGAGAGTCAAGGTCCTATTACAGTAAAAATCATGGGATCCTGGGCTTTATAACTTTGCAAACTAGAAGGTTATCCTGAACTTGTATCAGATGCCTGTTTACAGTGGCATTTTCAATTCTAGCAATCACATTTTATGAAGTTAAGGAAAATGTTGGAGAAGATACACAGGAGATTTTCCAGAATGTTTCCAAAAAGGAGAGTTTCATAGGGAATACAAGACCAATGCCATCAAACACTCCCTTTCATTTCTGGAATCATTCTTGTGAACTTCCTCTGAACCGTCTCAAATGCCAGTACATCTTTTTATAGATAAGGGGCCCAAAACTGCTTACAGTATTCCATGTGCAGTCTGACCAATGCCTTATAAAGCCTTAGCATCACATCCTTGCTCTTAGATAAATTCTAACATTGCACTTCACTTCCTTACCAGCAACTCAATCTGCAAGTTAACCTTTAGGGAATGCTGGACAAGGACTCCCAAGTCCCTTTTCACCTCTGATTTCTGAGTTGTCTCCCTATTTAGAAAATAGTTTACTTCTTTATTCCTTCCAACAAAATTCATGACTATAGACCTCCCTACACTATTTTCCATCTGTCACTTCTTTGCCCATTCTCCAAATCTGTCCAAGTCCTTCTGCAGACTCCCTGCTTTTTCAATGCTACCTGCCCCTCCACTTACCTATGTATCATCTGCAAACTTTGTCATAAAGCTATCAATTCTGTCATCCAAATCGTTAACATACAACGTGAAAGGAAGCGGTCCCTGCGGAACTCTACTGGTTAGTGACAGCCAACCGGAATAGATACCCTTTATTCTGATTCTTTGCCACTTGCCAGTCAGCCAATCTTCTGTCCATGCTAGTATCTTTTCTGCAATACCATGAGCTCTTAAGTTATTAAACAGCCTCATGTGCAGCACATTGTTAGAGGCCTTCTGAAATCTAAGTAAACATCCACTGATTCTCTTTTGCCTATCCAGCTTGTTATTTCCTCAAAGAATTCCAGCAGATTTGTCAGGCAGGATTTTCCCTGCTATCTTTGTCCTTCTTTTTTCATGAGCCTGCAAGTACCCCAAAACCTCTTCCCACATAAAGAAATGTTTTGTTTCCACCACAGCTTACATCAAATTCAGAATGTTAAACATGCAAATAAAAACTGCAAATAATTTGCAGCATAGATTCTCCTGCTTTCATTTTAAGCAGTAAAATACAACTTTAAATACTGCTGATGAATAGTCCTGATGAAGAGTCTTGGCCCCAATGTTATCTGTTTATTCTCCTCCATAGAAGCTGGTTGACATGCCGAAGATCCAGCATTTTGTGTGTGTTAAATACTGCCAATTGGTTAATTACAATGAAATTGTAATTTTATACAGCTTAATTGCACTGCTTGATTTTAAACCCTAACTACTCGGAGGGAAATGGACAGAGATGATAGGGAACTGCATCAACTCTAAATAAAAAATTTAAAAAACTGTAAATGCTGCAAATTTGAAACAAGAAACAGAAACTGGTGGAAATGCTCAACAGATCAGGTAGAATCAGTGGAAGGAGACACAGTTAGCATTTTTGGATCCAACACCCTTAATAATGTGGGGTTCAACTACAAGTTCCCCGCTCTTTCTTTTCAGGTCTGCCTACGTCTTGTCTCATTTTATTTTTTTCCTTCCCAGCAGGTGTTGTCACACAGTTTCATCACTTACAAGACATTGAACAAAGAACCTAAAATACTGGCAAATATGTCCTTTAAGCTATTTAGAATCATCTTGTTAGAGACATCTCATTTGTCTGCATATTCTTTCCCCATCTTCTCTCTTAATGGAAACTATACAGTGTCCCTGGTAACAGACAGGTTCAGTTTTGAAATACACCTGTAAGTGAATTCAGAATCAGATCAGAATAAGGTTTGTTATCACCGGCATGTGACGTGAAATTTGTTAACTTAGTAGCAGCAATTCAATGCAATACATAATCTAGCAGAGAAGAAAAGTAAAAATAAATTTAAAAAATTAAATTAATAATAATAAATAAGTAAATCAATTATGGCACATGTATATTGAATAGATTTTTTTAAATGTGCAAAAACAGAAAAACTGTACATTAAAAAAAAGTGGTGTCCTAAGATTCAATGTCCATTTAGGAATCGGATGGCAGAAGGGAAGAAGCTGTTCCTGAATCGCTGAGTGTGTGCCTTAGGCTCCTGTTCCTCCTTCCCGATGGTAACAGTGAGAAAAGGGCATGCCCAGGGTGCTGGAGGTCCTTAATAATGGATGCTGCCTTTCTGAGACACTGATCCCTGAAGATCTCCTGAGTATTTTGTAGGTTATTATCCAAGATGGTGCTGACTAGATTTACAACCCTCTGCAGCTTCTTCCAGTCCTGTGCCCCTCCATACCAGACAGTGATGCAGCCTATCAGAATGCTCTCCATGGTACAACTATGCAAGTTTTGGAGTGTACTTGTTGACATGCCAAATCTCTTCAAACTCCTAATGAAGAACAGCCACTGTTTTGCCTTCTTTATAACTACATCGATATGCTGGGACCAAGTTAGATCCTCAGAGATCTTGACACCCAGGAACTGCTCACTCTCTCCACTTCAGACCCCTCTGAGGATTGGTATGTGTTCCTTCGTCTTACCCTTCCTGAAGTCCACAACCAGCTCTTTTGTCTTACTAATGTTGAGTGCCAAGTTGTTGCTGTGGCACCACTCCACTAGTTGGCATATTTTACTCCCGTACGCCCTCTTGTCACCACCTGAGATTCTACCAACAATGGCTGTATCATCAGCAAATTTATAGAAGGTATTTGAGCTATGCCTAGCCACACAGTCATGTGTATATAGAAAGTAGAGCAGTGGGCTAAGCACACACCCCTGAGGTGAGTCAGTGTTGATTGTCAGAGAGGAGGAGATGTTATCACCAATCTACACAGATTGTGGTCTTCCCGTTAGGAAGTCGAGGAACCAATTGCAGAGGGAGGTACAGAGGCCCAGGTTCTGCAACTTCTCAATCAGGATTGTAGGAATGATGGCATTAAATGCTGAGCTACGGTCGATGAACAGCATCCTGACATAGGTGTTTGTGTTGTCCAGGTGGTCTAAAACCGTGTGGAGAACCACTGAGATTGATTCTGCCGTTGACCTATTGTGGTGATAGGCAAATTGCAGTGGGTCCAGGTCCTTGCAGAGGCAGTAGTTCAGTCTAGTCATGACCAACCTCTCAAAGTATTTCATCACTGTGGATGTGAGTGCTTCTGGGTAATAGTTATTAAGGCAGCCCACATTATTCTTCTTAGGCACTGGTATAATTGTTGCCTTTTTGAAGCAAGTGGGAACTTCCACCCATAGCAACAAGAGGTTGAAAATGAAAATTTTGACAAATTTGACAATACAGAAAAATTCTCTGAATACAGTAACTTGAACAAAATTAATTCTACAGATGCTGGAAACCTTGCGGAACGCACACAAAATGCTGGAAGAACTCAGCAGATTAGGCAGTATCTATGGTGGAAAATGATAATGTCACATTTTGGGCCAATGAATGGTCTTAGCCCAAAATGTCATCTATTAATATTCTTCTAAAGATACTGACTGGTTTGTTGAGTTCCTCCAGCATTTTGTGTGTATTCAATATGGTAACTATACCTGCACAGAATCGTAATGAGTGACATCAAAAACATGTAATGCTGACAGATTAGAACAATTGCTAAAACTGGAGAGAGGAAACAAGGTCTGCTGACCAGAAAAATTAACATGTGTAAACAGGAGAAATTCTGTAGGTGCCTGAAATCTAGAGGAACACAGACAGAATGCTGGAGGAACTCAGCAGGACAGGCAACGTATATGGAAATGAATAAACAGTCAACATTTTGGGCCGATACTCTCCTTGAGAACTGGAAAGGAAGGAGGAAAATTCCAGAATAAACAGGTGGGGAGAGGGGAAGGAGGACAGCCAAATGGTGATTGGTAAAGCCATGTGGGAAGGAAAGGTAAAGGGCTGGAGAAGAAGGAATCTGATAGGAGAGGAGAATGGACCATAGGAGGAGAAGACTCAGGGGAGGTGATACACAAGTGTGAAGAGATAAGAGGCCTGGGGAACAGAGATGAAGAGAAGCAGAGAGATTTTTTTTGAACTGGAAGAAGAAATCGATATTCATGCTATCAGGCTAGAGACTGGTCAGACAGAATATAAGGTGTTGCTCTTCCACCCTGCCAGTGGCCTCATCGCAGCACAAGAGGCGGCCATGGACTTGCATGATGGATCGGGAATGGGAATTGGAATTAAAACATTTGGCCACTGGGAAGTTCCGCTTTCGGCAGATAGAGCAGAGGTGCTCAACAAAGTGGTCCCCCAATTTACGACTTGTCTCACCAGTGTAGAAGAGGCATCAGGAGTGCCAGATATGATAGACGACCCTAGCAGATTTCCAAGTGTTGTCTCACCTGGAAGGACTGTTTGGGAGCCCCGAATGGGGAGGAGGGATGAGGTGTAGCACTTAGGCATCTTGCAGGGTTAAGTGCCAGGAAGGAGGATAGTGAGCAGGGACAAATAAACAAGGGAATCATGGAGAAAGTGATCCCTGTGGAAAGTGGAGAGAGTGAGAGGCAAAAATATTGGTCCATATTGACAGATGAGGAAGCTTGTTGAACTCAACAACCATTTTATTGTGATAGACAAAACAGACCGGGCACCATGACCCAGAGAGTGAACCCAATCCGTCTCACACAGACAGGGGAGGTGACCATCACACACCCGGTTACAGTTTAGATGATCCACAAACACACAAGCAAATAACTGTATAACCCAAGCTAAAATGTAACAATAAATGAACTGGAACTTCCCACCATAATCCCACAAAAGCATTTTAACACAAGAACAATAAACAGTACTTATCATTAGAAATGCAGGAGAGGGTTGTTGATCAGGTCCCCTCTAGAGCATCACACTGCCCCCACCTGAGAGGTCAGCCATCCCCAGCAACCCCAAAGCCCATAACGGTCCAAAAGTTCTAGTGGGTGCCGACAATGCCACCTGTGTGAGGCAAGAGGCAGGGCACCCAAAGTGTCACTTCCTTCCTTCAGCCTCACTGGGTTGGTGGTGGCCGAGGACTGGCACAATGCCAGCCGGTCCCAGTGCAGCATGATCGGAGAGGTTGTTGATCACCTCTCTCAGCCCCTTCCAGTGGCTTTCAAGCTTGGGAGATAGTCTCTTCTTCTGGGAGTGCCAGTAGACCCAAATTGGGGCCCCCACCATGTTCTGCTGCATTGGCACCCTGAACTGGCAGCCTGGCCCCTTCTGGGACTTGCAAGTGTGCAGCAGTGTATGAACAGTTCCACGTCCTGCCTGTACCCAGGCCAGTAGAAGCATTAACACAGCCTGTCCAATGTCTTTGCAACTCTGGAATGGCTGGCCCCTTCCAGCCCGTGCACTGACCGCAGCACCGTGGTGTGGAGCCCCCGGGGGACCACCAGCCGCAGGAGATGTCTGTCATCATCAGACAATGGCCACCACCTGACCAGCTACCCATCATGCACCTCCAGTGTTCCCCACTGTGAGTATAGGGCTTTGGTCTCTGGGTTCAGAACGGAGACCTCTGCCCACTCCAGCCATCGTCCCACACTCAGTCATCCCCTCACCCGGACCAACACAGCTCACCTGCTTGCTCGCAGCTGCCAGCCCGCGTTGGGGAGGTCATCGCTGGCTGTTGCCTGAAGGGCCGTCACTGTCACTTGCTCCTGGTTCAGCTGTGTTGCGTTGGGCCGCTGCCGGGTGTGCTGTACCACCGCGGGCCGCTGTGAAACCGGTGGAGGTTGCTCCTCCCGCTGGGTCAATTTCCTGGAGCTGCCCTGTGGAGAGCCACGGCTTCGGCACCGAGGTAGAGTGTAGCCCCTGACACATCCACTCAGGCCCCTCCAGCGGGACAATGATGCAGTACTCTGGGATGTCGGCGAGCCACACCTCGTGCTCTTTGGTGTTTTTCCTCACAGCAATAAGCAGCCTTCTCTTCCCTCGCATCGCCACATGGCTGCAGGTGACCGTAGCCAGCTGGACTGCCGTCGTTGTCGAGGCGTGGATGGCTGGTCCGTGTTGGGGAGAACACCAGGATGGATGATAGTGATGGTTGACCTGGTGTCCACCGGCATCTGTTGCCCTCCACCATGCAGTCCACTTATAAGCCTTGCTCTTCACCCCCAGAGTATCACAATATTCTTGGTGGTAGGATCCTTTTGGCAATGGCGGAAGTTGTAGAGAACTGTGTGTTGGATACAGAAGCTCATGGGGTGGTAGGTAAGAACAAGAGGATCTCTATCACTGTGTATATATAATTAACATATGTATGTACAGTATATTAGACATTTGAACTTAATAATACACTCAGTCGTGGCAGACAAGCCCATAATTTGAGCATTCATAGCCTGGTGGTGGTAACTTGTATGTCTCTTCTCAGTTCCGATAAAATGTCTTAGGCAGACATCATTTCCTGTTTCTCCTACCACCAATGATGACCGACCTGCTGAGTGGTTCTAACATTTTCTGTTTTTGACTTCAAGACACACATCATTCTCACGTGGCCCTGAAATACTGGTAATAATGAGCTGGGAAGTTGATTGGTGAAAGAGGTAAAGGGCTGGAGAATGGGGAATCTGATAGGAGAGGACAAAAGGTCCTGGAAAAAAAGGGAGGTGATGGGCAGGCAAGGAAATAAGGCGAGAGGGAAATGGAATGGGGAATGGTGAAAGGGGGCGGCATTACCGCAAGTTTGAGAAATTGATGTTCATGCCATCAGGTTGGAGGCTTCCTAATTGCTCCTCCAACCGGAGTGTGGCCTCTTTGCGGAAAGGAAGCCATAGATTGACATGCTGAAAAGGGAATGGGAAGTAGAATTAACATGGGTGGCCACTGGGAGATCCCACTTTTTCAGGCTGATAATGTCTCCCAATCTACATTAGGTCTCATTGATATACAGGAACCCACACTGGGACCACTGATATAGTAGATAATTCCAACAGAGTCACAGGTGAAGTATCGCCTCAGCTGGATGGACTGTTTGGGGCCTTGAATTGTAGTGAAGGAGTAGGTATAGAGGCAGATGTAGCACTTGTTCCACTTGCAAGGTTAAGTCAGTCCATGGCCTCCTCTACTGCCACGATGAGGACACACTCAGGTTCAAGGAGCAACACCTTATATTCCGTCTGGGTAGCCTCCTACCTGATTGCGTGATCATTGACTTCTCGAACTTCCAGTAATGCTCCCCATCATTCCAATTCCCTCTGTCACCTTATCTCTTCACCTGCCCATCACTCCTTTCTGCTGCTCCACCCCCATTCCTTCCTTCCATGGCCTCCTGTCCTTTCCAGTCAGATTCTCCCTTCTCCACACCCCCTGAGGTGCACCAGTGTTGATCGTCAGCGAGGAGGAGACATTATCACCAATCCACACAGATTGCGGTCTTCCAGCTAGGAAGTTGAGGATCCAATTTCAGAGGAAGGTATGGAGACATGGGTTCTGTAACATCAATCAGGATTGTAGGAATTATGGTGTTAAACGCTGAGGTATAGTCAATGAACTGCATCCTAACATAAGGTGTTTGTATTGTCCAGGTAATCTAAGGCTACGTGACGAGTCATTGAGATTGCATCTATTGTGACAATAGGCAAATTGGTTCAGGTTCTTGCTGAGGCAAGAGTTCATTCCAGCTGTGACCAACCTTTCAAAGCATTTCATCAAGTATAGAATCAGCAAACGTAGAATGCTTTTCCACCTGTAATTATCACACTGTGACTCAATACATCTTTGCTGGTGTTTGGTGAGACAACTAATAAAAAGTTATCTCCGTGAGCCTGAACTTAAGGCTGGGAATCATCCTCACTAATAAGATTGAGAGCTTTTAGATACCATAGCCTCAGTTCTCAGTCTGGCTTCCTATGAGAGTGACTCTGTGCTTGGACTGTGGGAATACTGGGATTAAAGCCCTTGTCGAAAGAGTCATCTTCACAAGCAGGGCAGAGTGTGATTAAACCATACACCCACATAATTGTCCTTCTTATTTTAGACACAGCTCTAATTCCCAACTTGCTGGATGGTTCAATTAATTCAGGACAGCATCCAATTACGCTTTTCAACTAAAGCAGCTCCCATAGGAGAGCCAGGACAATAACATTTGCAGAACCTACAGCCACTATTCAATAGGAGCAATCAGCTTGCATGGCTCATTTTGTGTACACAATCACTGATTGAATTATCACTCCAAAGAATCTTTATTTCCTTCTGAAAATGTATTTAAATATTTATGGACTTATTGACCCACAGCAGAAGCTTTGTGAGTGAGACATGAAGTTTGGCGTATCTTTTTTGTATCTTTTTTTAGCTAATCCTTTTCCTTCTGCTGAGTGTTGGGTACAAATGTCATGGAAGCAGACTCTTCTGAATGCTTTGATCAATTTGACATGTTTTATAGTGGCTGCTATTGTTACTGATGACATGATATTAACAGTTCATCAAAGCCACTCTGTCCTTCATAAAGTATCCAGAGATGCAACCGCTTCAGTGAAGAACCAACATGATGATTCTCATCAAAGATTCAAAATTCATGAATTCGAAATACATTTATTATCAAAGTATATATGCAGTGTACAACCCTGAGAATTGTTTCCCACAGACAGACATGGAACAAAGAAAACTATTCAAAGAAAAACAACAAACCCCCAAAATGCAAAAAAAGAACAAATTCTAAGTGGCAAAAAAAGACAGAAATACACAGAATATAAAACATCAAGCCACAAAGTCAATGAAACAGAAGGAACAGGAAGTTACAACTCAGTTCAGTTTAATCTAGCACTGCGTCATTCATTGATGGCAGGCCGCAGAGCCAGTCTTTCGCAATCAAAAATGCACAAAAAGGCAACAAATAAAAGAGCAACCAGCCACATCAGAAACACATCATAGCAAGAACTACAGAGACCAGTGCACAAACCATATTGATTAAACCTTACCCAAGATCCCAGCACCATCCTTCAGCAGCAACGCGCAAGAGGGAGAGAGAGACCAATTGAATGTAGACACCTTCCTCCTGAAGCAGCAAGCTGGATACCCACACCATCCACTCTCATCCTCATTGATTTAAATCTTTCTTGACATCTTTTTTCGGCGAGTTTGTGAGAGAAGGAGCCGATCATCAACATTTCAATGCTGCTGCCTTTATCGTCATTAAAAGTGACACTTGAATTTGTAAAGAAATCAGTATAGTTGCCCAGAATGTGCAAGGAATACTTATCTAGTCAAAGGACTGGAGTTTGGAAGACAGACCCCTAGGAGGAGAGGATGGTTTTAGGAAGAGCCTCAGAGAATGGGACCCCAGCAACATATTTGGCAGCAATGGAGCAAAGAGTAGGAACATTCACAGCAATCGAGGAGCCAGAGTCCTGTATTAAATTCATCCCCCAGTCTACACTGCTGAAGCAGATCATTTAATTGCAATTGTTGGTAACTCCTGACTATGTACAAGTGGGGAGCTTTGAGAGGAAGGAAGTGTTGCTGGAGGATGTCATGGAAATAGGCTTCTTAGATTATTATAAGACCGGAAAATGATTCTTAAGTTTAAGGTATTGCAAACTAATATAGGTTTGCAAGGAAGCTGTTGACAGTCACACCCAATTTAAAGGCCTGTGACAGGATATGAGTAGAAGTTTGAATAAACTTTGCATAAGAATTTGAGAGGTAGAAGAACTGAGTGATGAACAAAACCTTGGAATGTTTAGGTCAGTAGCTGATAATGGTAGATATCAGTGTTTCATCTGTAAACATATTGAAGTTGAATAGAAATAGGTAAAATTACTGAGTGGCTGGCTGTACATGGTCATTATGCTGAAAATGGTGAAATGCAGCTCAGGATCAATCTGTGCAAAAGTCTTAGGCATATATATATGGCTAGGTTGCCTGAGATACTTGCACAGTACTGTATTTGTCAACGTGGAGCGGAGAGCAAGTTCATAAATTTGGCGGGAGCAAAGAATGTTGGGAATGGTGAGGGTGGAGCACCGCAGGAAGGGAGTGGGAGAGGTGGCAGAGAAGAAGTGACGGGCAGGGTTTGGCATGGGTGCAGCCACACCCAGTCCTGAGACGCTAGGCAAGGTCCTTTGATTCCAAACAATTGATTTATTGATCATTACAGAATGTCCCTCTAGAGCATAGGTGTCAAACTCAAGGCCCGCGGGCCATATCCGGCCTGGCGTACAATTATATCCGGCCCGCGAGATCATTTTAGATGGATCTATTATTTTAATTATTAATGGCCCGGCAATATGAAGCCTAATTCCAACCATAAAAATAATGCTTGCTCAGCAATCTTCTTCATAAGAAACGGAATTTGTGAAGTGAAACACTTTGTAGTTATAGCAGAGACTGAGACACATGACAACAGGCTGAAAAAACAGAGGCAATGAAAGCTGTGTTCGCACGCGCCCGACTGATCTGGCCTGCATGAAGCTGCATTTTGCCCAACCCGGCCCGTGACCTAAAATGAGTTTGACACCCCTGCTCTAGAGCTTCCCACTCCATTCCCTCTCCCTTCCCCTTTGCCCAACTATTATTCCCTTCTGTCTGCCCCTTCCAACTCTCAGTCCACAATAGAGACCCATTTTAGAATCAGGTTTATCATCACTCACATATGTCATAAAATGAGGTTTTTTTGCAGCAGCAAATAAAAAATAAAAATAAGTTGTCTTTAACTCACATGCTGGACCCTCTGTCTGCGAGAAAGCACTCGGTAAAAGATGGAGGATGCATCTGGTGGGTCATTCATATACGTAGAGCAATCATGTCATCTGAGAACGTGTCCACGGCTTGCTCCATCCTCAAGCAATTTCTCTCAGACAGCTGAATGCCCCCTTTGTGGCACAAACAGAGCAGCAGCTTCTCCAAATTGAAAATGTAGTCAGACAACTTCTCTCCTTCCTCTGGAATTGCGTGCATAGGATCCGCTGCACTTCCAGCAGTGCCAAAGGCATCTTCCAGAGCTTGCAGATAATTAGCTGACCTAGCTAATGGATTTTCTGCCTTGAGGAACCTCACTATATCAGCCACCAGCCCGTTTACGCTCTCTACCAGTCTCTGTTATCTGAGCACTGCCATTCATCCAGGAACTGAGATGTTTGCTCAGCCCAAGCCTTGTAATCTTCTTCCCTATCAGGTTTGGGTTTGACCCTAGAGAACACTCCCAGCCTACAATAATCTTGGCTCTCTGTAGATATACTTCTGCATTTATCAACCAGTGACGTAGTAACCAAAATGAGCCCAGAATTTAAATCAACAGCTGAAGGACTCAGGAGACCTTTCACACCAGACAACTCCTTCCCCTCACTCGGCAGAAATGAGGGCAACTTTTCTTTAAAAGTATCACGCTCAGCCACGGGAAACTCGACCTGGGAAACTCAGCTTCTAATATGGCACCCTTGTCTACACTCTCCCCTTCTCTGAAAGTATGGACAGCCCATGGCATCGCCTCTCCCAGGATCTCATTGGTACCAGGCAGATCCACTCCCATCACATCATTGCTAGTCTGAACTAAAACCACCTCTTTGCCTGCAGTTTGGTTAAACTGCTGTCACATGATCGCAACTTTCCCTAATACTTCAACGTTACTTAAAAACTGAATCAACAATTAATCTGGGCTACAGACGTCCACCTCGCTCACAACACAAGCATTAGTTACAGGCAATCTCTTTGAATTGCACCAACACTTAATCACGTTCCCAGACAACAGTTTAACACAGGCTTAGACATAAACCCACTTAATCAATTCTTAGAGCAATTACACAGCATTCAACAAATTCAAACCCAGATGAGCCCTCACAATGAAACACCTTTTTACTGGGCATCTCTGTAGATGCAGCTTGTTAGCCCCTCACTAACAGGCACCAGGCCCAGCGGTGAGAAAACCACCCTTTTCAGACTCTGTATGTCTAGGGTAGATGTGAACTGGGTCCCGCCCATCTAACCTGTGAGGTTGGGATGTCTTGCCCACCTGAATCCTGATTTGTGTGAATACTGTGTAAATTGCTGCTCCCGTGCAATTGCCCACCAGCAAGAAATAACAGACTGTACACTGCACACAATTATAAAGTATATTTAAGAATGTTAACTAAAATGTTATCAGAGAAAAGAAAGAGAAAACATAAAGGCCGATTATAATTAAACAGTCAAATGTACACATAAGTTGAAGTTCATCTTGAAGTTGTTTTTAACTCATTTGCTGGACCCCCAGTCTGCGTGAAATCACACACCACCTTCCAAATGTCGCTCGAAATCCATCTTGAACAAATGGGTGTCCCACCGGAGTACTGTTCCTTCTTCCTTGAAGCTGTTCATCTGAACAAGCACCTCGTGCAACAAGGATGGCACCCTCAGGCATCTTCCCTCCTGTCTTCTCCCAGCTCCCCCAAAAAGACCTCAACCCACACCAGTGTTGGTCACCAAAACCTCTCCGTCCAGTTTTCTCTAGAACCTCCATCCTGATGTGGCTGACACCACATTCCTAACTTGAACAACAAAGCCCCTTAACTTAGCTCAAACCCAAACAGGCTGAAAGCAGAACAGACTGCTCTGATAGAACCGATAAAATGAAATATCTACAGCATAGCAATAAAAATCTGAAGCAGGGCTTTTCTAGCAGTCATCCCTCTTTCCCACCACATCACTTCAGACCTTCATATTTGAGCTTCCATCAGTCACTCATTTTATGGATGTGTTACCCTTACCAACACCACACACAGAAACACAATCAATTTGCCTTCTGAGTCAATTTCTAATGCTAACTCAGGATCCCCAGTATTGTGCAAAAATGCAAATGCGAATGTCTGAAGTGGTGTGCTGAGGAAGAGGGACGACTGTCAGAGAGAAAACTTGGAAGGACAAGCATTGTTTGGAACTCTCTGGCTACAAAGGTGTAATTGAAATGGGATTTGGTTATGACTAGTATTCTTTAGGTGACAGCTGTGTCTCAGCAGATAGCATTCTCAGTTTAATTAGGAAGGATCACAAACAAGAGAAAATCTGCAGATGCTAGATATCCAAGCAACACACAATAACGTGTCACAGCAGTACAGTGCAATGCATAAAATTACTACAGTACTGTGCAAAAGTCTTAGGCACCCAAGCACACACGCACACTCTCTCTCTCTCTCTCTCTCTCTCCCCCCTCTATCTCCCCCTCTCCCTCTTCCTCTCTCTGTCTCCCCACATACACCTAAGATTTTTGCAAAGTACTGGAGATCCCGAGTCAACATTAGAAATTGGCTCAGAAGGCAAATTGATTGTGTTTCTGTGGGTGGTGTTGGGAAGGATAACACATCCATAGAATGAGTGACTGATGGAAGGTTGAATGTGAAGGTCCGAAGTGGTGTGCTGGGGAAGAGGGACGACAGGGTCTCGGCCCGAAACGTTGTCTATACTCTTTTCTATAGATGTTACCTGACCTGCTGCATTTCTCTAGTATTTCTGTGTGTTGCTTTAATTAGGAAGATCCAGGTTCAGGCTCACTCCAAAGAATAAAGCATAAAAATCTCCACTGGTACTCCAGAGACACCTCCTAGGAGCACCACGCTCTCTGAGGTGGGCTTTTGAAAAAGAAATAAACATGCACCTGGATTCTCTTCCAGTATGATATAAATAATTACTGTTTCAAATCGAATGGGAGATATTTCCAGTGTTCTGTCTAGTTTTCGTCCTTTAATTTAGATTATTGAAAACATATTATCTGATTACTAAACAGTGTTCAAGCAAAAGCTTCTTCCACTCTGCCATTAGATTATGAACACTCCGTGAACCCTTGAACATTATCTCATTTGCACAATTACCTCATATGATTTTTCACTATTTACTTACCTTAGTGATCTTATGTCCTATAGTGTATTGCTGAAGCAAAACTATTTCCATGACATCTTGGTGATAATAAGCCTGATTCCGATTCTGATTTGGATAATACCACATTGCAATTGGTGGGAGCTTTCTGAGTGCACAATGTGTTTCCAACTTTATAACAGTGACAAGACTTCATTGGCTGAAAGCAATCTGAGATAACTTGAAAGAGATTTGAAAGGTGCTACGTAAATGTCTCTGCTTAATTCAAAGGCTCTGAGGGCAATTAAGCTGCCCTCACTACAACCCTAGCTGCATTTTTTTCCTTCTTCCAGAATCGAACCATACTCCTCTTGCCCCTTAAATGCTTATGATTTACATGACTTATTTCCACAATTGAGCACAGGGCGTTTCCTTAAAACCCTGACAAAAGCTTAAACAATCTGGCATGGGATGTTGGACTCAATGTTTGGTTTGGCAGATTGTAAAGTTTCTACTGACTGTGTGAAAGGCCACCAGTAAGTGGAGCTACGCTAATGATAGTGATTCACATTTACCATTTTTAGGAAATTGAAATGAGCTGCTTGACCTTTGCAAATCAGCCTGGCTGCCTGTAGATCTGACTGATAACAACAATCCAAGCAAGTTCACATTACTGAACATGTTCCCAGCAAACTTAGGCTCTAGTGAAGTAGTGAAAATCTGAAACTCAATTAATAACTTTAATAACAAAAATGAGGCAATTGAACTGGCTATTAGAAAGCGTGAGCCATAAACCCATCTAAAGTTCTAGCATTATTTAATAATGAGAAATGCAGAGAAGAAAATAATACTCTCTAGCATGTTTAAAAGATTGAGTGTTGTTAAGCAAAAGACGATGAAGAATCCAGTGGCCATATTTTCCATCGTTATGTATATGAGCAATGTCATCTGAGAGAGATATAACATTTAGTTCGGGCAAGAAACAAGTCCCTACCCTACTAGAGCACATTTTCTTGGATGCCTTTTCAAGGTGTTGCTTCAATGCCAGTGGAGCTGTTTTCCTGGCGACTTTTGTTCTCTGAGTGTCTGGAGAGGCAAACCTCACTTCAGAAACATGGATTCAGCTGAAACTTCAGGAATGAGTAACTTCTGTGTTGTTGAAAGTGTAGCTTTACAGATGTGACATCAATCTGCGTCTTCTCTAGTAAAAAAAAACCCTGTTACACATTTGATGATCTATGCTATCCCATCTGCTAAAAAGGGAGGAAGTTTTGCCATGTGTTTTTGGCCCTTTCGAACAGACAAGGGCACTTCATACTGATAATAGTTGGAAATTAGGGGACTGCTTCATCGAGCACATCAGCTCCTTCCACCTAAAGTGGACTTCCTGGTGGCCAAATATTTTAATTCCAATTCCTTTCATATTCTAGCATATCAATTCATAGCCTCCTCTTGTGCCAAGAGAAAGCCACCCTCAGGGTGGAGGAGAAACAACTTATATTCCATCTGAGGAGCCTGTAGCCCAATGGCACGAATAACGATTTCTCCTTCCAGTAATTTTTTCCCTTCCCCACCCTTCCCCTCTTCTTCTAATCCCCACTCTGGCCTTTTACCTCTTCTCACCTGCCTATCACCTTTCCCTAGGTCCCCTCCTCTTTATCTTTCTCCTATGATCCATTCTCCTCTCCTATAAGATTTCTTCTTCTCCAATTCTTTACCTTTCCCACCCACCTGGCTTCACATATCACCTAACTATCCTACTTTCCCTCCCCCACTTTTTCCCCCATCCTTTGCAATCCAGAAGAAGAGTCTCAGTCTGAAACATTCATTTCCAATGATGCTGTCTGATCTGTTAAGTTCCTCAAGCATTTTGTGTGTGTTGCTTTGGATTTCCAGCATCTGAAAACTTTCTTGTGTTTATCATATAAGCTTGATTGCAATTAGCACATTTGTTTGCTAATTTATGTGCAGCAATCTTCACCAAATAGCTATGTAATTATGAGGACATTTTCTTTTTTTTAATGATTTGTTGGATGAAGAATGCATATGAATCTTGGACAATAACTTGGGCATAACTTTTCTTAATTTTCTTTCAAGTAGTGCCAGAGACATTTTTTATTTCCTCACTAAAGGATGGCAGGTCTTTTCCGTTTCTTCTATGGCAACACATTTGACAATGCACCACCTACTCACAGCTGCACTGATGTGTAAGCCGAAATTTGTTGTTCACGTGTATGGGTCCTGACCCCATATACTTATTACAGAGAGATGGAACAAAGTTCTATCAGGATCAGCTGAAAAGCTTCAGGAAAGGTCCTCTGTGGGCCCATCTCAACCCTGAACCTTATAAACAGCAGACTTAAGACACATTAGTTAGATCCTGTCTCGCTGTTTCAGAGAGACTATATGTGAGTAAGGAAAGAGTGAGATCAAAAATCACAAGCTAAATTCAGAATGATTTTACGTCCTTAGTTAACAGGTGGGTTTGATGCCCACATTCCCGCTTTTCCCCCTCTCTCCCATTGGCAGTGGAATCAAGCTAGTTACCGTAAACTGATGAAGCAACTTCAGTGCAGTAGCTGACCTGACTGACAGCTGCTTGGGGGGGGGGGGGGGGCGGCTCAGTGGGTTTAGGAGGCCTGATTAGCCCTGATTTGGAAGGGATTATCAGCTAGTAGGTCTTCCAGCTCCATGAGCTAAACGGCGGCTGAGACTAAATTCACACATGCAAGCTGGAATGTCTTGCATTTCTTAATACATGGACCCACGGCCGTAACTTCTGGCATCAAGTATCATTTCGAAGCTGGATCAGAATTCACATCCTCTTGTTACTGTTGCCAGCTTGTACTTGGCAGAACCACTCTCAAAGCAGCCAAGGTTAATATAAAAAGATCAATTACTCTGAGGGGGAAGGCACCAAAAATAAATAATAATCTGATCGCTGTCTACAACATCTTGAAGCCCATTATATAACCCTCACACTTTTACATTCTTTTGGTGATTTTGTCATTTGCTAATGTGCAGCTGTGAACACTACAAAAGCTTAAATTAAAGGGAAGAACTTTCAATCATGATGCAGCACCTACACAATAATCTAATCCCTTTCTCTGCATCTGTTCCATGCCTTTAAAGCTCTTAAATAACTAATGCGTTTCTCTCTCAGAGGTAGGGGAAAACTAAGTATCAAATGTGACAGTAACTTCCCTGAGACCATTTAAGCACTTTTGAAGGACAATTGGTGACAAGAGAAACAAGCAGGAGTTAATGTGGAAAACACGTTGGAACAACTCAGCAAGTCAGGCAATATCTATGGAAGGCAATAAAAAGTTGAGCTGTGCCAACCAACTAGTGAGAGTATTCAAGGACATTTTCAACTTCTCACTGCCATTTGCTTCAAAAAGGCAACAATTATACCCGTGCATAAGAAGACTAATGTGAGCTGCATTAATGACTATCGCCTGGTAGCACTCACATCTACAGTGATGAAATGCCTTGAGAGGTTGGTCATGACTAGACTGAATTCCTGCCTCAGCAAGGACCTGGACTCATTGCAATTTGCATATTGCCACAATGGTTCAAAGACAGACGCAATCTCAATGGCTCTTCACATGGCTTTAGACCATCTGGACAATACAAACACCTATGTCAGGATGCTGTTCATCGACTACAGCTCAACATTTAGTACCATCATTCCCACAATCCTGATTAAGAAGTTGCAGAACCTGGGCCTCTGTACTTCTGTAATTGGATCCTTGACTTCCAAACCAGAAGACCGCAATCTGTGCGGAGTGGTGATAACATTTCTTCCTCGCTGATGATCAACACTTGCACACCTCAGGGGTGTGTGTTTAGCTCACTGTTCTACTCTCTGTATACACATGACTGCGTGGCTAGGCATAGCTCAAATACCATCTATAAATTTGCTGACAATACAACCTTTGTTGGTAGAATCTCAGGTGGTGATGAGAGGGCGTACAGGTGTGAGATATACCAACTAGTGGAGTGGTGTTGCAGCAACAACCTGGCTCAACATCAGTAAGACGAAAGAGCTGTTTGTAGACTTCTGGAAGGATAAGATGAAAGAACACATACCAATCCTCATAGAGGGATCAGAAGTGGAGAGAGAGCAGTTTCAAGTTCCCAGGTGTCAAGATCTTTGAGGATCTAACCTGGTCCCAACATATTGATGTTGTTACAAAGAAGACAAGACACTGGCTATACTTCATTAAGAGTTTGAAGAGATTTGGCATGTCAACAAATACATTCCAAAACTTGTATAGTTGTACCGTAGAGAGCATTCTGACAGGCTGCATCACTGTCTGGCATGGGGGGGGGGGTGGAGGGGGGGGGGCTACTGCACAAGACTGAAAGAAGCTGCAGGGGGTTGTGAATCTAGTCGGCTCCACCTTGGGTACTAACCTACAAAGTACCCAGGACATCAGAAAGGCAGCGTCCATTATTGACAAACTTCAGCACCCAGGGCATGCCCTTTTCTCACTGTTACCATCAGGTAGGGATACAGAAGCCTGAAGGCACACACTCAGCGATTCAGGAACAGCTTCTTCCCTTGAACAGATGCTGCCCAAACTGCTGAGTTCATCCAGCTTATTTGTATGTGTTGATTTGACCACAGCATCTGCAGTGTACTTTGTGTTTACTTTGCCATCTGATTCCTAAATGGACATTGAACCCTTGGACACTAACTCATTTTTAAAATATACAGTATTTCTGATTTTTGTATGTTTTTTGATCTATTTAATGTGCATAGACTGTAATTAATTAATTAATTAATTAATTGATTGATTATTTTTTTTCTTTCTCTTCTAGATTATGTGTTGGCATTGAACTGCTGCTGCTAAGTTCACATCCCATGCTGGTGATAATAAACCCGATTCTGACCTTCATCAGGACTGGAAAGGAAGAGGGCAGAGGCCAGAATGAGAAGGTGGAGGAAAAGGAGAAGTACAAGGTGACAAGTGATGGTGGAGGCCAAATGAGGGGGAAAAGATGGTTAGGGGAAGGAGATGATGTAATATTCTGGAAGGTGATTTGAGGAAGAGGTAAAGGGCTGAACAAGAATCTAATAGGAGAAGACCGAGGCTATGGAATAAAGGAAAGAGAGAGGAGAACCAAAGGGAATCGATGGGCAGGTCATGAGGGCAGAAGCGGAGAAGAGAAAGGAAAGGAGTGAGGGGTAACCAAAATAAGGAATGGAAAAAAAAAGAGAAGGGTGAGGGGAACAGAGAAGACTGATTACTGGAAGTTGGAGAAATCGATGTTCATGCCATCCAGTTGGAAGTTATCTACGACAGTTGGCGCTCGTAGGACTGGACCCAAGTGCTTGTCACGGGGGTCACTGGCACAGCCTCAAATCAGGAGTTGAAGATGACGGGCTTGTGACTTGACCCAGGGAAACTTGGAAAAACTCTTGAACGTAGAAGAGAAGAAAAGCTTGGAACGTACAGTCGGAGCATTGACTTGGTGTGGTCAGACACTCCACTGGGTCCATAGTAGCAAAGTCGTTCTGTCCAACACAGTTAACTTGACAGGATTAAACCAAAAGCACAAGAGTTTAACAGCTCTAATTGAGTTAACAATCAGTAAATCCAGTTGCCCAAGAAGCTACAGCTATATAGGACCCTCGTCAGACCCCACCTGGAGTACTGTGCTCAGTTCTGGTCGCCTCACTACAGGAAGGATGTGGAAACTACAGAAAGGGTGCAGAGGAGATTTATGAGGATGTTGCCTGGATTGGGGAGCATGCCTTATGAGAATAGGATGAGTGAAATCGGCCTTTTCTCCTAGGAATGGCGGAGGATGAGAGGTGACCTGATAGAAGTGTATAAGATGAAGAGAGGCATTGATCATGTGGATAGTCAGAGGCTTTTTCCCAGGGCTGAAATGGCTAGCATGAGAGGGCACATTTTCAAGGTGCTTGGAAGTAGGTACAGAGGTGATGTCAGGGGTAACATTTTTACGCAGAGAGTGGTGGGTGTATGGAATGGGCTGCCGGCGACAGTGGTGGAGATGGATACGATAGGGTCTTTTAAGAGACTCCTGGATAGGTACATGGAGCTTAGAAAAATAGAGGGCTATGGGTAGCCTTAGGTAATTTCTAAGTAAGTATATGTTCGGCACAGCATTGTGGGCTGAAGGGCCTTTATTGTGCTGTAGGTTTTCTATATTTCTAAGTCTAGAAGCTCAATGCCCTTTGCAAGCTGTAGAGACCGGCAGGGCTCATGACATCACCCAGGTGGAATATGAGATGTTGCTTCATTGTGGCGTTGAGGAGGTCATGGACTGACATGTTTTTTGGGAATAGTAAGTTGAATTGAAATGGGTGGCCATCAGATAATCCTTGTTGATGCAGCAGACAGAGCAAAGATGCTAATATGGGGAGGCATATTGGGACACTGGTAAAAGACCTTGACAAAATGTTGAGCTGCTTAAAAATGAAAGGCCATTGAAAATCTATAATTAGTCCATATGGACCCAGATGAACAGAAGATGATTGGATTAAAAGACTGCCATGGGACTTAAATCAGGACACTCAGTGGGGATAAAATGAGCCTAAAGGATGGCTGGTTATGTTAACAAAATGGAAATATGAACCATACTAAAATTATTACAGTACTTCTATTTCTAATAATAGTATTTGAAAATGTACATGCAAATTCCACAGTTCCTTCTTTGGGCCCTTGAACAGGATGGGAATGATGCCTATGGGAGTGGCACAGCAGCCCAGTGATTAGCATAATGTTATTTCAGCAGCAGCGACCTGGGTTCAATTCTGCCACTGTCTGTAAGAGCATATGCATTCTACTTGTGATTGGAAGTGTTTCCTTGGTTGTTCCAGTTTCATCCCACATTCCAAAGCTGTATGGGCTAGTACTTTAATCAGTCACATGGGTGTAATTGGGTGTTCAGGCTTGTTAGGCAGGAAATGCTCTAACTCTAAACAAAAATTTAAAAAATAGAGGAATGGAAGGAGGGAAGGAGGGAGACTGAGAAAGGGAGAGGAAAAGATAAAGAGAACGAGAAACAGAGAGAAAGCGAGAAAGTAGAGAGTAAGAGAAAAGAAGAGAGTTGAACCTATCCAAGCCCAGAGTGAGTATGTGATTGATATTGTGTATTGAGTTGCCTTCATGGTTATTTTTGAGTGTAACCATGATGCCCAAGTTCTCAACTCCTTCTCTATCTGTATTACCTGATGCACAGAATCAGTTCAGTAAAAGGAGAATGAAGTAAAGCCTTCAAAATGCAGGAGCAGATTGAACTGACAGCTGTGATTCCAGCCTCATTAGATCTGCAAGCATTGACTTGGAAGCATTGAAATGAATCTCTCATAATCTCTGGATGTTCTGGCCTGATTTTGTTCTACACACAGTTGATCTATCAGCCCTGACACAGGAGTGGAGAATAATATCTAGATGCTCTGTGCTATCTCAGGAACTGGTGCCCCTAAGTTTTGCATTGAGTCCCTTTGCGCAGTTATACTGTGCCATGGCTCTTTTACCTCTAATCTCTTAAGTTTAGCTTGGGTAACCTGAGCATGAAAGTTGGACTGAGACAGAGCAATACTAGATGGACAATTGCACCATTGGAGATAATTTATTTTACATTATTGCTGGAATTGCATGCCTGTTTGGGTGACTTTAAAAGGACCCATGGCACTAGTTTAAAGAAAATCCTCCCATGTGTCCAAATCACCAGGTGAGCTTACTTTGTCAGTGTGCTGCCTCTGTTATGACTGGACTTCAAATGATTTTCACTCCAAAACCATTTGGGATATCCAAGGTTGATTTAAGTGTCACCTACATGTAAATCTTTTTGTTCTTATACTGACAGTAAGACATCTTGTAACAAAATCATCACTAACAAGAGAAAATATTATCTTATTTTATTCAGATAATCATCAAGTCATTGAATTATAGCACAGAGACCCTTCAACCCACCAAGTCTGTACTGACCATTGACCACCATTTGCACTAATCCGATTTGATATTCTCCCCACACTGAAAAAAACTTCCCCCAGTTTCTATCACTCACCTACATTTCAGGGGCAAGTTACAGTAGTCATTTGCAGGTCTTTGGGATGTGGGAGGAAATCCAGTGGAAGTACATGTGGTCAAAGGGAGAACATGCCAATTTCCACTCAGATAGCACTGGAGATCAGGACAACCTGGATCATCATTTATCTATCTATTGTTATACAGTGCAGAATACTAACAACCCCCAATTTAATTCTGGTCTAATCACAGGACAAGTTACAATGACCAATTAACCTATCAACTGGTACATCTTTGGACTGTGAGAGGAAACCAGAGCACCTGGAAGAAACACACATGGTCACAGGGAGAATGTGGAAACTCTTTACAGGCAGCAGCAAGAAATGAACTCAGTGGCCTGTACTGTAAAGTGTTGTGCTAACCACTATGTTACCATGTTGTGAGGCATCAGCTCTACTATCTGTGCCACTATGCCACCCAGATTTTTTACAAAGAAAGCAAAATGTTCCATTTTCCCTTGCAATCAAACTGCATATGCAGTCAACAAAATGGAGTTGAATGAGTAACTTCAGGTTGATGAATGCTTGTGATCAATGGATGTGTGGGTTGTGGTGAGGTAATGTATAAAATTAGGGAAAGGAAACAAGACATAGGTTAACATTTAAATCAGATTCATTGACAAGTTTTAATCCATGGCATCTTATTACTACACTGGAAAAACACATTGTTTCATGGAATTCCCAACTAGGGAGCTGGTGCAGCTGTGAAAAAAATACAACTCTTGATGTAGGAATTTTTTCCCCATGAATTCAACAGCTAGATCTTCTTTATTCAACTTGTGGTGACTTTCCTGTCTGGCACCACTCACTGACAGAAGTTTTGGACATAACTGGTCCTTTCTCTTGAAGAATGCAACCGTGATGCATCTCACCACATCATGGGGCAGGAAGGTTGATTCAATCCTTCACAGTGGAATGGTTGCTCACTATGATACACACTGAATAATAATTGTGTCTAGCATTTCAAACGGAAGGAAGGCCAACAATTTTCTATAGGTGAAGAGTTATGGAATGAGGTTGAGCAGGATGAAAGAAAGGAGAATGTGGGTAATATCATAGAGATGTATAAAATCATGATACCAAACACAAACAGATGAGAATCTTGCAGCATCTATAGAAAAGAGTATAGTCCATGCGTCATGCTGAGACCCTTCAGCATTTTGTGTGCGTTACTTGGATTTCCAGCATCTGCAGATATTCTCTTGTTTGCAAATGGGAATCTTGTTTTGACATAGACTAGCTGGGACAAAGAGCACATTTCTCTGCCATGTTACTCCGCTACTCGATGACTCTAAGTACTAAGCCAAGTCCCCTAGTTTTCCATAAACGTGAGGAAATCTGCAGGTGCTGGAAATTCAAGCAACACACACAAAATTCTGGTGGAACACAGCAGGCCAGGCAGCATCTATAGGAAGAAGTACAGTCGATGTTTTGGGCCGAGACCCTGGGCCCGAGTATACAAAATTATGAGGGGCATAGATAGGGTAAATGCAAGCAAGCTTTTTCCACTGATGGTTGGTTCAGACTAAAACTACAGATCATGGGTTAAGGGTGAAAGTTAAAATGTTTAAAGGGAACTTGAGGGGAATTTCTTCACTCTGAGGGTGGTGGGAGTGTGCAACGAGCTGGCAGATGAAGTGGTGGATGTGGGTTCAACTTCAATATTTAAGAGAAATTAGGATAGGTACGTGGATGGGAGGGATATGGAGAGCTATGGACTGGGTGCAGGTCAATGGGACTAGGCAGAGTAATAGTTTGGCATGGACTAGATGGGCCGAAGAGCCTTTTTCTGAGCTGTAGTGCTCTATGACTATATGACACTATGACTTTAAGTAAAACAAAATCAAGAGCAAAATTGATTTCAGTTTAATCCAAGAATTTTAATCCGTACACTTCACAATAAGACTGTTCACAAGTTGGTGATACAGGTTTGAATTTTATGGGAGCTTTAAAATGGAATGGATAAAGGTTTAAAAGGATTTGAGGCAAATGCAGAAGTTGGGTCTAGCTTGGATTGACATCTTGCTGGACATGGATGAGTTGGGCCAAGGGCTCATTTCCCTACAGTATATCTCTCAGATTCTAAGACAATATATATGTGTTTGCTGTGAAGCCACTTCTCAATTGATGAGCTGTTGTCCTTTATGCATTGCATTGCAACTGCAATGATCCAATCATATCCTTTCAATCCTTCTATATAGTTTAAATTTCCAATGTTATTCTTGAACTATTGCATTACAAGGTCTGTATATCTACAACACACATTACCTAGTTCCATATAATATGTTCAATATGTAAACCGATGTCAGAGAGAGATAAAGCATGCAATCACTAAGTCCATGTTCAACCACCCATTTACATTAATCCTACAATATTCTATTTTTAATTTACTCTCCGCACATTCCCATCAATCTCCCAGATCCACCACACTTCTACCAAAAGAGGCAACTTACAGTGGCCAAATACCAAGTCCCATGGGGTGACATGGCTACTACAACATATTAAAACTTGGGGCATTGGAGTTCAGAGTTCAGTCCCAGCATCCACCAGAATGAGTCTCCATACGTTCTCCCCATGGAGTGCGTGGGTTTTCTCCAGATGCTCTGGTTTCCTCCCACAGTCCAAAGACATACTGGAAAGTTAATTGTCCCATGATTAGATCAGGATTTTCAGCAGCTGATGAGCAGCGCAGCTCAAAGGGTTCAAAGGGCCTATTCTGTGTTGTATCTCTAAATAAATAAACTTCTTTGGATTGTGAGAGGAAACCAGAGCACATGGAGGAAACCCATATGGTCACAGTGGGAATATTGAAACCACATAGAATCACCCATGATTGGGACTGAACGCAGGTCTGTGACACCATGAGACTGTGGTTCTACTGGCTGCATGCTGTGCTGCTATACCTTCCATTTTCCCAGTAAGTCTGCTGTAGAATTGCACATTAATCAGTCAATGCAACATATCCAGTAGTTAAAGTGTATCCAAGCAAGAGCTGATAGGTGGCAAATACCATTGTGCACCACAGAAATGTTAGACACTTACCGTCTCCAATAACAGCAAATAAAGCCAACTCCCTTGACAATCAATAATGATACCATCACAGATTTCTCATCAATAATCTGGAGTCACAATTGGCAATAAGTATAACCAGCACAGACATATAAATTGTAACTCAGAGACAATGTACTCAATTCTTGTACAAGGCAAGATAATGGTAAAATAATCTACTTCGTGGAATGGGGTCTGCTGCAACAATAATATGCAAATTAGTATCAGCAACGCATGCCCATTTACTTGATCTTTGCCAGCCATCCATAACCACCTACTCTCTTCACCATTACTGACACTCGCTGCTTAAACTGACAAGATCATCAGATATAATGCAGTAATGTCACACCTTTGTTACCTTCATTAAACAATATAATGACTTGGAGATACATTTCTAATCCTCCGTCATTCCAGGGTCAAAATCCTGGAAGTCTGATCTTTGACATTGCCAAGTGCCTTCAGCAGAGTTAGAGACAATGATTCATTGTTGCTTTCTTATGAGCAATTTGGCTGACCAATAAATTGAATAAATGTTCATGTCTCCAAGGACAGTTGATCTGAATGTGGTTGGCTGTGGACAACAATTCAAAACATTCCTCCCTTATGCTGCAGTTTAACTTAGATTATTTGTGTTTTTTCTAAGTAATGTTGGCCAGAAAGAACTACAATCTATAAATCAGTATATTCAAATGAATCAAAGACAGTGGAAGCAGACAGACCAATCGGTTTTGCTCTTGCCATGTGCTTGAAGGAGGTGGAGGCTGCCATTTTGTGAAGCTGCTCTGCATCCTCTATTTCGTGAACTGAAGTTGCTTTGCTTGATCAGTATTTTAAAGTAAACACAATAATGCTCCAGCTAAGATGCTAAACTTGAGATGATTCTCAGATAAACTGTGTATTGTGTACAACAGCAGATTTGCACAAGTAATCTCGTTAGACTCATGGTCTGGGTCACCTGACTTCACTGTTTTGAACCAGTCAGAGTCAAAGATAACAAAAAGCCATAAATTACCAGTTGTCACTTGCAGAAGAAGGGCAATGAATGGATTCTGGCTTGGATCAGAGCCAATAAGATGGTGTTAAAGGTCAGCCAGATGACCTGTAAGCCAATAACACTGAAAAGCAACATTTGAATTGCTAAGAAATGAATATAAAAGCAGAATGTGCCATTAGGCTGCCCCCTTGACTCTTCAGGTGTGCTGCACATACTTGTTATTCAGGTCAACACAGGGAAAGTGCTGATTACATGTAATTCTTTTGTTTTAATTTACCTCTTATCCATGTCTAAACAACACTGTCAATCGTAGTACTTGAACAAGACCATGTCACAGGACTTACCATAAAGTTAGGGCAATTCTCTTGAAGCGATGAGAATCAGCATCACAGAGAGTAAGAGATGACAGTTTGGAAAACAAAAGACCTGGTTCGTGTTTGAGCTTGGATCAGAATATTTAGGTTCAGGGTCTTCCGCCTCTACTTAATAAGAAGTGAATCTCAGTCATGTTCATCATTGCCATAAATGATGAACATGTAATTCTTTCGTTTTAATTTACCTCTTATCCATGTCTAAACAACATTGTTGATCGTAGTACTTGAACAAGACCATGTCACAGGACTTACCATAAAGTTAGGGCAATTCTCTTGAAGCGATGAGAATCAGCACTTTCCCTGTGTTGACCTGAATAACAAGTATGTGCAGCACACCTGAAGAGTCAAGGGGGCAGCCTAATGGCACATTCTGCTTTTATATTCATTTCTTAGCAATTCAAATGTTGCTTTTCAGCGTTATTGGCTTACAGGTCATCTGGCTGAACTTTATGTATTGCATGTAATTCTTCACTCAGAGGGTAGTGGGGCTGTGGAATTTACTGCCCCAGAGAGCTGTGGAAGCTACTACACTCAATAAATTCAAAACGGTGATAGACATTTTCCTGGATAAAAAATGGCATTATGGGATACGGTGAGCGAGCAGGTAAGTGGACATGAGGCTAGGTTTAGATCAGCCATGTGATCTCCTGGACGAGTTTTCGGTAGCCTGGATGGGTCGGAGAGGAATTTTCCAGATTCTTTCTCCTCAATTGGCAAATCGTTTTTTTTTACCCGGGCGATCACATGGGTTTGGGCAGGATGAATAATAAAATAAAATGGGCCGCATGGTGCCCTGTTGGTTGGCACTGTTGCCTCGTGGGATTCGGTGAAAACTAGAGTTAAGATTGGATCAGCCATGATCTTGTGAATGGCGGAGCAGGCTTGAGGGGCAGATTGGCCTACTCCTGCTCCTATCTCTTATGTTTAAATCCACAGAGAATTATTCCTTCTAATTTCATGCTATAATGAAAATCAAAGACTCCACACTCTGACTGAGTAGGGAATGGCAATGCAGTATTTAGAATGGCAAAAAACAAATCTTGCACAACAGAAGGTAAGTGGGGTGGAGCAGAGGGAGACATGGAATAGAGAGCTGTTCCCTGCTCTCATGAGAATGTTTTCTGCAGTTAGCCTTGGTTTTGGAGTATTTACTGACAATACTCCTCTTAATGGTCTAAACTATGATTTTACTGAGTAGTCTTATACCTCATGAATCTAGAAGCTTGTTGATAATCTGTTTAGAAATCTATACTCAAAGGAGATATAATTACCTATGTATTGAACTCAAAGCAGATTAATGCTGCTTTACCTAATAAATATAAAATGATTTAAAAAAAGTCAAACCAGGGCTTTTCAGATTTAAGCTTTCAACAATATTATTTGAAACTTACAAAAATCTGCAACCACTGTGTTCTGGATTATTCTATTAAACATTCAGTACAGCATGAATAACACCTTCATTTTCATAGTTCAATGTATGTGCAACATGCAAACTCACTAATTGAAGGAACTAATACAAGACATTTCTTTGGTGTAGAAAATCCAGATAAACCTGACTATAAAACATTGATCATTTACCCAGGAAGATATAGAAACATAGAAATATAGAAATCTACAGCACGTTACAGGCCCTTCAGCCCACAATGTTGTGCTGACCATGTAACCTCCTCTAGAAACTGCCCAGAATTTCCCTACGTATATATGATTGCATTTTATACAGTAATTATGATAAACAATACCAATGCCACTGTTTCTAACTAAACTTGTAGAAATTGAAGTAATTCTTGCACTTAAAGCAGTCTTTTCTATTCTTAAAATTGCAGTGTTCTGTTTCCTGAATTAAGTAGTCAGAAAGAAATTTGTGAACACATTGTGTAGCTCTGTAATACTTGGTGGAACATTAGCTGTGATATAACATTTCTGTAATGGCCAATGAACCAGGTTTGTCAGCGTGGCCTGTTTCTGGAAATGAGCCCACTGTAATGAAGTTCTAATAGCAATATAAAACTTTGAAATTTTGAACTAATAATGAGCAATTAGTGAGCAATATCATTGTCCAACTGCTTTAAGCATTTGAATTACATCAAAAAAGCGTTCAGGAACGGGAGCCCTTGGTGCATATATGCACTATTCTATGAAAGTATTAAGATACCTTCAGAAGGCAGTTCGCAAAGCACGTGATTCAATTGGTTTCATAATTAACAGCAGAGAGATTATGTTGAATGAAGATACAATAAATTGCAGATGCTGAAATCTGAGGAAAAAGACAAGCTGGTGGCAAAGTTCAGAGGGTCAGGTAGCATCCGTTGAGTCAAAGGAATACTCAAAATTTTGCTTCAAGGCCTATAAAACACACATTCAGAGCCCACTTTATTACGTACTTACTGTACCTAATAAAGTTTCTGTACCTAATAAAATGAGTGAGTGGGCCAGTGAAGAGTGAGTGAGTGGGCCAGTGAAGGAGTGGAGATTTGAGGCTTTGACTCAAGAGGCTTCGATGAGAAGAGGCTGAGGACGAGCTTCACTCCAAGTGAGGTAAGGCTGGGTAAGTTCCTTTCAAAGGAGAAAGTTTCAAAAGTTGAGGCAAATATTGGTTAGGTCATGGCAGCTGAGATTGGCCCCATGGTTTGTTCATCCTGCAGCATGTGGGAAATCAGGGATACTTCCAGTGTCCCTGACGACTACGTGTGCAGGAAGTGTGTCCAACTGCAGCTTCTGGCAGACCGCATTGAGTGTCTGGAGCTGCGATTGGATTCATACTGGAGCATTCGCAATGCTGAGAAGGTTGTGAATAGCACGTTTAGTGAGTTGGCCACACCATAGGTAAAGGCTACACAGGCAGAAAGGGAAGGGGTGGCCACTAGACAGCGTAGCAGTAGGCAGGTAGTGCAGGAGTCCCCTGAGGTCATCTCCCTCCTCAACAGATATACTGTTTTGGATATTGTTGGGGGAGATGTCTCTTCAGGGGAAGGTAGCAGCAGCCGAGTTCATTGCACCATGGGTGGCTCTGCGGCACAGGAGGGAAGGAAAAGGAGTGGGAGAGCTATAGTGATAGGGGATTCGATTGTAAGGGGAATAGATAGGCGTTTCTGTGGCCACAAACGAGACTTCAGGATGGTATGTTGCCTCCCTGGTGCAAGGGTCAAGGATGTCTCTGAGCGGCTGCAGGCCATTCTGGAATGGGAGGATGAACAGCCAGTGGTCGTGGTGCACATAGGTACCAACGATATAGGTAAAAAATGGGCTGAGGTCCTACAAGGTGAATTTAGGGAGTTAGGAGATAAACTAAAAAGTAGGACCACAAAGGTAATAACCTCTGGATTACTACCAGTGCCACGTGCTAGTCAGAGTAGAAGTAGAAGGATATTTAAGATGAATACGTGGCTTGAAAAATGGTGCAAGGCGGAGGGATTCAAATTTCTGGGACATTGGAACCAGTTCTGGGGGAGGTGGGACCGGTATAAACAGGATGGTCTGCACCTGGGTTGGACTGGAACCAATGTCCTAGGGGGAGCGTTTGCTACTGCTGTTCAGGAGGCTTTAAACTAATGTGGCAGGGGGATGGGAACAAGTGCAGAGAGACAGAGGGGTGTAAAATGAGGGTAGAAGCAAAAAGTAGTAAAGTGAAAAGTAAAAGTGGCAGGCAGGCAAATCCAGGGCAAAAAGCAAAAAGGGCCACTTTTCAACATAATTGTATAAGGGCTAAGAGTGTTGTAAAAACAAGCCTGAAGGCTTTCTGTGTCAATGCGAGGAGCATTCGTAACAAGGTGGATGAATTGAATGTGCAGATAGTTATTAATGAATATGATATAGTTGGGATCACAGAGACATGGCTCCAGGGTGACCAAGGATGGGAGCTCTACATCCAGGGATATTCAATATTCAGGAGGGATAGACAGGAAAGCAAAGGAGGTGGGGTAGCATTGCTGGTTAGAGAGGAGATTAACGCAATAGAAAGGAAGGACATTAGCCTGGAGGATGTGGAATCGATATGGGTAGAGCTGCATAACACTAAGGAGCAGAAAACGCTGGTGGGAGTTGTGTACAGGCCACCTAACAGTGGTAGTGAGGTTGGGGATGGTATTAAACAGGAAATTAGAAATGCGTGCAATAAAGGAACAGTAGTTATAGTGGGTGACTTCAATCTACATATAGATTGGGTGAACCAAATTGTTAAGGGTGCCGAGGAAGAGGATTTCTTGGAATGTATGCGAGATGGTTTTCTGAACCAACATGTTGAGGAACCAACTAGAGAGCAGGCCATTCTGGATTGGGTATTGAGCAATGAGAAAAGGTTAGTTAGCAATCTTGTCGTGCGAGGCCCCTTGGGTAAGAGTGACCATAATATGGTGGAATTCTTCATTAAGATGGAGAGTGACATACTTAATTCAGAAACAAAGGTTCTGAACTTAAAGAAGGGTAACTTTGAAGGTATGAGACGTGAATTAACTAAGATAGACTGGCAAATGATACTTAAAGGGTTGACGGTGGATATGCAATGGCAAGCATTTAAAGATCACATGGATGAACTACAACAATTGTTCATCTCAGTTTAGCAAAAGAATAAACCAGGGAAGGTAGTGCACCCGTGGCTGACAAGGGAAATTAGGGATAGTATCAAGTCCAAAGAAGAAACATATAAATTAGCAAAAAAAAGCTGCACACCTGAGGACTGGGAGAAATTCAGAGACCAGCAGAGGAGGACAAAGGGCTTAATTAGGAAAGGGAAAAATGATTATTAGAGAAAGTTGGCAGGGAACATAAAAACTGACTGTAAAAGCTTTTATAGATACGTGAAAAGAAAAAGATTGGTCAGTACAAATGTAGGTCCTTTACAGTCAGAAACAAGTGAATTGATCATAGGGAACAAAGACATGGCAGACCAATTGAATAACTACTTTGGTTCTGACTTCACTAAGGAGGACATAAATAATCTTCTGGAAATAGTAAGGGACCGAGGGTCTACTGAGATGGAGGAACTGGGGGAAATACATATTAGTAGGGAAGTGGTGTTAGGTAAATTGAAGGGATTAAAGGCAGATAAATCCCCAGGGCCAGATGGTCTGCATCCCAGAGTGCTTAAGGAAGTTGCCCAAGAAATAGTGGATGCATTAGTGATAATTTTTCAAAACTCCTTAGATTCTGGATTAGATCCTGAGGATTGGAGGGTGGCTAATGTAACCCCACTTTTTAAAAAAGGAGGGAGAGAGAAACCAGGGAATTATAGACCGGTTAGTCTGACATCAGTGGTGGGGAAAATGCTAGAGTTGGTTATCAAAGATGTGATAACAGCACTTTTGGAAAGAGGTGAAATCATCGGACAAATTCAGCATGGATTTGTGAAAGGAAAGTCATGTCTGACGAATCTTATAGAATTTTTTGAAGATGTAACTAGTAGAGTGGATAGGGGAGAGCCAGTTGATGCAGTATATTTAGATTTTCAAAAGGCTTTTGACAAGGTCCCGCACAGGAGATTAGTGTGCAAACTCAAAGCACATGGTATTGGGGGTATGGTATTGATGTGGATAGAGAATTGGTTGGCAGACTGGAAGCAAAGAGTGGGAGTAAATGGGACCTTTTTTTCAGAATGCCAGGCAGTGACTAGTGGGGTACCACTAGTGGGGTACCAAGGCTCAGTGCTGGGACCCCAGTTGTTTACAACATATATTAATGATTTAGATGAGGGAATTAAATGCAGCATCTCCAAATTTGTGAATGACACGAAGCTGGGCGGCGGTGTTAGCTGTGAGGAGGATGCTAAGAGGATGCAGGGTGACTTAGATAGGTTAGGTGAGTGGGCAAATTCATGGCAGATGCAATTTAATGTGGATAAATGTGAGGTTATCCACTTTGGTTGCAATAACAGGAAAACAAATTATTAACTGAATGGTGGCCAATTAGGAAAAGGGGAGATGCAACGAGACCTGGGTGTCATTGTACACCAGTCATTGAAGGTGGGAATGCAGGTACAGCAGGCGGTGAAAAAGACAAATGGTATGTTGGCATTCATAGCAAAAGGATTTGAGTACAGGAGCAGGGAGGTTCTACTGCAGTTGTACAAGGCCTTGATGAGTCCGCACCTAGAATATTGTGTGCAGTTTTGGTCCCCTAATCTGAGGAAAGACATTCTTGCCATAGAGGGAGTACAGAGAAGGTTTACCAGATTGATTCCTGGGATGGCAGGACTTTCATATGAAGAAAGACTGGATTGACTAGGCTTATACTCACTGGAATTTAGAAGATTGAGGGGGGATCTTATTGAAACGTATAAAATTCTAAAGGGATTGGACAGGCTAGATGCAGGAAGATTGTTTCCGATGTTGGGGAAGTCCAGAATGAGGGATCACAGTTTAAGGATAAAGGGGAAGCCCTTTAGGACCGAGATGAGGAAAAACTTCTTCACACAGAGAGTGGTGAATCTGTGGGATTCTCTGCCACAGGAAACAGTTGAGGCCAGTTCATTGGCTATATTTAAGAGGAAGTTAGATATGGCCCTTGTGGCTAAAGGGATCAGGGGGTATGGAGAGGCACTTATGCCTCTGTAATTCCCTTTACCCCACTAAAATACCGATACATCTGACTTTAGCTTCTCCTTTTCAAATTTCAGGGTGAATTTGATCTTATTATGATTACTTGCCCCTAAGGGTTCTTTTACCTTAAGTTCTCTCATTACTTCTAGTGCATTGGACAACACCTGATCCCGAACAGCCGATCCCCTACTGGGCTCAACCATTAGCTGCTCTAAAAATCCAACTTGTAGGCACTCTAGTAATCCTGGAATTCAACACCAACCTGATTTTCCCAATCTACCTGCATATTGAAATTCCCCATGACTATTGTGTGGTGAACTACATGTACCTGTCTGGACACGCCCCTCTGATGACTGCTCCTGTGGCTCCTCCCACAGACCCCTGTATAAAGGTGATTGGAGGCACTGCTCCTCCCTCAGTCTCCAGGATGTTGTGTGGTGGTCTCTTGTTGCTAATCGTGGTCTCTTTCAGCTAATAAAAGCCTATTGTTCGCCTCCCGTCTCTGAGAGTTATTGATGGTGCATCATATTGTAACATTGCCCTTTTGGCATGCATTTTCTATCTCCCATTGTAATTTGCAGACCACGTTCTTATGATTGTTTCAGAGTCTGTATACACCTCCCAACAACAGCTTTTTACCCTTGCAATTCCTTAGCTCTATCCACAACGATTCAATACCTTCTGACCCAGTGTCACCTCTTTCTAATGATTTGATTTCATTTCTAACCAATGGAGCAACACAGCCCCCTTTGCCTTTCTGCTTGTCCTTTTGATACAATATGTATTTTTGAACATGAAGCTCCAGCTTCATAGATCTTCTTCCCTTCTACCCACCATGATTCAGAGATGCCTACAACATCTGTTACGCCTGTGCCCCTCCCCTCCTTTTTGAGAATTGCAAGATCGCTATTAAGTCAGGTTAGGAGACCCAGGAAATGAGAGAGAGGCATTTGGAATGTCCTGCCCCCCCCCCCCAATACAAAGCCACGGAAAAGGTCATTGTCTCTTGGAGATGGAATTGTGTATTGAGTACTATGCTTCGCTGGTTGGGGGATGGCATCATTCCACCCTGAGTGACATCTGAGACCCCGTGAGTGGGGATAAAAGAGGGTCTGGGGAACAGCCTTTTTAGACGCACCAGAAGAAACGCTAGAACTCCTGTAACAGCGTAATAGCGAAAGCCAGTAGAAAAGCCCACGTGCGTCCTTTCCCATTTGCCTCAGAATTGGTGGGTCTTGCCACGGAAGAATGGCTTTAACTAACACAAAGGAACAATCAGCCCCCACCGACTCTCGAAGGATTGACATCATAAAAGGAATGGGCAAGTTTAAACGCTCTCTCTTGACTCCAACCAAAGGCTGCAGCCTGCAGCTTGAATGAACTTGAGTGACTTTTATATTTCCATCGGACAATACATTATCCCCTAGACAACGATAGAGCTATTTCTTATTGATTATTATTATACCCGCGCTTTTAGATTTAGTATTGATGACGTATATTATCTGTATGTTTTCATTGATATTATTTTTGTGTATTTTTATCAATAAATACTGTTAAAAATAGTACCATCAGACTTCAACGGACCTGTCTATCTTTGCTGGTAAGTGACCCAGTTATGGGGTACGTAACACATCATACCTACCAACCTGTAACTGTGCTACATGTTCATCTACCTCATTCCTTCTACTGCGCACATTCAGTCCTGTATTCACCCTTTTTGACTGTGTCTGCCTTTTATGCTGCAACTCATCCTGTTGACTGCAATTTTCCCCCATCAACAGTCTCTCCTCACTACATAATGCCTCTGTTTCTAAAGCAGCTAGCTCATCTTCAGCACTATCATCTGCCTTTCCTATGATACTTCTTGCATTGAAATATACGCAGTTCAGGACACTAGTCACAACATGCTCAACCTTAAGATTTTTTAAACTTTGTTTGAAATCTTACCAACATCTGCCTCCACAACCTCTCCACTAACTATTCTGCCCCTCTGGTTCCCTTCCCCCTGCGACTCTAATTTCAACCACACAATGTAGCATTAGCAAACCTTCCTGCAAGGTTTTGTACCTGTACCTCCAGTTCAGGTACAAAACGCCCCTTCTGTACAGCTCCCTGGAGGAGAGACTGATGATCCAAAAATCATGTGCCCCCCTTCCTACACCAAATCCTTAGCCATGTATTGAACTGTATAATCTTCCTAGGTCTGGCCTCAGTAGTACATGGCATGGGTAGCAATCCTGAGATCACAACCTTGGAGATCCTGCCCTTTAACTTAGGACCTAACTACCCAAACGTACTATGCAGAACCTCGTCACTCATCCTATCTATGTCATTGGTACCTTCTGTATATGGCCCACAACTTCTGGCTGTTCACCCTCCTATTTAAGAATACTGAGGACTTGATTTGAGATATCTCAGACCCGGGCATGCAGGAGGCAACATACCATTCAGGAATCTGCTCTGGAAACTGTTATGCCTGAAACTCCTAGGGTATCAGCAGTTTCTGAGATACTCAGCTGGCACCAACAATCATTCCATGGTCAAAGTCACTTAGATCACATTTCTTCCTAATCTGAGGTTTGGTCTGAACAACAACTGAACCTCTTGACCATGTCTGCACGCTTTTGTTTATTGATTTGCTGATTAAATACTTCCATTAATAAGCAGATATACAGGTGGCCAATCAGCGTAGAGCACTACAGTAGAGAAACAGATCCTTAGGCCCACAATGCTGTGCTGAACTAGTGATTTAATAACTGACTAGGTGTGTGGCATCTGTTAGTCTCGCGAGACCATGGATCTGCGCCCTCTCCAGGGCACAGGTCTGGGCAAGGTTGTATGGAAGACCGGCAGTTGCCCATGCAGCAAGTCTCTCCTCTCCACGCCACTGATGTTGTCCAAGGGAAGGGCAAGGACCAATACAGCTTGGCACCGGTGTCATCGCAGAAATTGCCAGAACGAGATTGAAGACAACGTCTGACTTCTTAGGGACTCCAGCTCTGGATTTGTCCTCAGGGTTTGCTCCCAAAGCCTTTCCCATGAGTGAGTATGGACGCAAAGCAACAGAGGTTTCAAATCAGAATTTCCTCTCTTAGATGGACTGCCTTCCCAGGCTGATGAGCTCCATCTACCCGAAATACCTGACTAGGTATTTAATAGTAATCTCCATATTCTGTACATTCATGTGCCTATCTAAGAGCCACTTAAATGTCTTTAACATTTGTGCCACCACCACCTTTGCAGTGCATTCCAAGCATCACCAACTCTCTGTAAAAACTCGCGCTGCACATCTTCTTTGAACTTACTCCATTGTGACTTAAATGTGTACTCTCTGTTGTTGAAGATTTCTACCCTGGGAAATAGATATCTGCCTACTCCACCTATGCCTCACGTAATTTATCAGGTTTCTTCTCAGTCTCTGCTACTTCAGAGGAAGTAATCTCAGTCTGCCCAAACTCTCTTTATAGCACATGGCTCTAATCCATGCAGCATCCTGTTAAATCTCTTCTGCACCCTCTTCAAAGCCTGCACATACTTCCAATACTGGGGCAACCAGAATTGGAAGCAATATCCCAGCTGCAACCTAAGCAGAAATTTATAAATCTACAACACAACCTCCTGACTCAATGCTGTGACTAATAAAGGCAAGCATACCATATAACCTCTTTACTAATCTATCAACTTGTGTGGTCATGTTCAGGGAGATATACCCCAAGATCTCCCTGTACATCAATGCCTTTGCAAATGTCAACTATCTCTTTGCTTCCTTCCACAGTTGCAGACAGACATATTAAGTTCTTCCAGCAACTTGTTCTTTGCTTGAGATTATGCTACAACTAGTTCTCCCCAGAGTCTTCTCTCTTCATCTCCCCTCGAACAAAAAAAACCCCAAGCCCAACCTTAGTGTTTCTCACCAGAGAAATCTCCCCTTCAATTTGACCATCCGAATTGGATGGCACACATTTCTCCTGATCTCTTATCTTCAACAATAACCCAAACATAAGCTCTCAAGCAGCTCTCACAGAACTGCTAAAACAAAATACAGAAGAGCACAAAATGAAATACATACAACATAACAGTAAAAATATGAACCAGGGCATTACATTTATTTATTGAGATACAGCATGGAATAGGCCTTTTTGACCCTTCAAGCCAAGCCACTCAACAATCCCCTGATTTAGTCCCAACCAAATTAAGGGATAACTTGCAATGACCAATTAACCAATCAACCAGTACATCTTGGGAATGTGGGAGGAAGCTGGAGCACCCAAAGTGGTCACAGGCAGCAGTGGGAATCGAACCCAGGTTGCCTGTGCTGTAAAGCATTCTGCTAACCACTATGCCACTGTACGTTTTGAAGATGTCTTCAATGCTGGGGAGAATAGCGCTCATGATGGAGCTGGCTGTTTGCAACTTACTGCAGTTTTTTTCCAGTCCTGTGCAGTGGCCCCTCTATACCAGATGGTGTTGCAACCAGTTAGACAGCTCCCCACAGTACCTCTGTAGAAATATACAAGAGTCTATAGTGACAGACCAGGTCTCCACAAACTCCTAATAAATATAGCTGCTGCTGCACCTTCTTTGTAATCACACTAATAAGTTAGGCCTTTGCTTCTATGGATGAGGGATTTCAGCAGCAAAGTGATGTGGGAAATTTGAGAGTTGAAGTAATGAATGTCAAGCAGAAATTTGATGTGATTCAAAGAGTCACACAGCTCTTGCATACTTGAATGCATTGACCATCAAGCACCCAGTTACACAAATCCCATTCTATTCTCCTCATCTTCCTATCAACTCCTCCAGGATTCTACCACTTGTGGAAATTTACAGTGGCCAATGCAGCTACTAACCAGCACATCTTCGGGTGTGGAAGGAAACTGTAGTAAATGGAGATTTTCCCACTGAGGCTAGGGGAGAGAAAAACCAGAGGTCATGGGGAAGGGGCAAAAGTTTAAAGGGAACATTAAGGAGGGCTTCTTCACACAGAGAGTGGTGGGAGTGTGGAATGAGCTGCCAGATGAAGTGGTGAATGCTGGCTCACTTTTGATATTTAAGAAAAACTTGGACAGGTATATGGATGAGAGGGGTTTGGAGGGATATGGCCCAGGTGCAGGTCAGTGGGACTAGGCAGAAAAATGGTTTGGCACAGCCAAGATGGGCCATAGTTTCTGTGCTGTAATGTTCTATGGTTCTATGGAACACCGTGTGATCAAAGTGAGAATGTGCAAGCTGCACACGGACATCTCAGGAGGCCAGGATTGAAGCAGGAGCTGCTGAAGCTGTGAGGCGGCAGTTATGCTAATGCTGCCACTGGGATGATCCCTTCAATATAAATCTACGTGGAAGATGAAGAGCTCAATGTAGGGAAGCTGTTCCAATCAGCCAAAAATCAGAACCAGAATCAGGTATAATATCACTGGCATATGTCGTGAAATTTGTAAGCTTTGGGGCAGAAGTCCAATGCAATACATGATAATAGGGAGAAAAAAACTTTGAATTACAGTACACACACACACACACACACACACACACACACACACACACACACACACACACACACACACACACACACATATATATATATATAAATAGTTAAATCAGTAGTACAAAAAATAGGAAATAAAAAAGTGGTCTGATAGTGATTGAATCCATGGATTCAATGTCAATTCGGAAATCAGATGCCAGACGAGAGGAAGCTGAATTGCTGAGTGTTTGCCTTTAGGCTTCTGTACCTCCTTCCTGATGGTAACAATGAGAAGAGGGCATGTCCTGGGTGGTGGGTAGTGAGGTGCTGGGTGAGTAGTGGATGCAGCCCAGTACGTTACAAGTAAAGCCCTCCCAGTCATTGAGCATATCTATATGAGACACTGTCATAGGAAAACAGCACACATCATCAAGATCTCCACCTCTCAGGTCATACTCTCTTCTCACTGTTGCCCTCAGGTAGAAGATACAAGAGCCTTCGGACTCACATCATTAGGATCAAGACATTTACTACCCCTCAACCATCAGGCTCTTGAATAAAAAGGGATAACTACATTCACTTGCCCCATCATTGGGATGTTTCTCACAACAAGTGATCTCACTTTGAGGACTCTTTATCTCATTATTTCATGTTCTCATTATTTATTGCTATTTATTTATATTTGCATTTGCAGTTTATTGTCTTCTGCACTCTGGTTGATCTTTCATTGATTCTTTTATAGTTACTATTCTATAGATTTCCTGAATATGCTCATAGAAAAATGAATCTCAGGGTTGGGAATGGTGAGATATATGTACTTTGATAATAAAATTTACTTTGAACTTTTGAAGTTCAAAGACCTGGGGACACAGTTTAAAGTGAAGGACACATTTGCTGCCTGTAAAGACGCTGGAAAAAGAATCAATCAGGTTTTTTTTTCAAAATGGAATTGGATAGGGACTTAGTCTCAAAGAGCTCATGGGAAAGACCACATTTAGGGATTGACAAATAGTTGTATGTGGAGCTCCAATGCACTTGCTAAGTTAAATGGCCTTCTGACCTACTTTCACATGATTAAGAGGAATAGGGCAAATATTCTTCAATGCCTTCAAAGTGTGTTCTGCCATCTAAAAAAGAACTATATGTGAACTCCAAGTTTCCATCGAATCCTGAACTCTTTTAATACATAAGAATGCAACTATTTCTGGAGAAAGTGCCCTTACCAGCTCTTCGGGTAGAGAACTTGAAAAAAATATTAGCTGCTTTTCATAGGCTCAGGATGTTCCAAGACCTTGATGCATCATCAATAACTCTCGGAGACTGGAAGTGAACGATAGGCTTTTATTAGCAGCAAAAAGGGAGCACGACATCTCGGAGACTGAGGAAGGAGCAGTGCCTCAATTGCCTTTATACAGGGGTCTGTGGGAGGAGCCACAGGAGCAGTCAGCAGAGGGGCGTGTCCAGACAGGTATACATAGTTTACCACAGACCTTACAATAAGGAAGTGCCTTTTGAAGATTGGCATTAATCAGGAAGCATGGAAGCCATTTGGCACACAGCAGAGACCCACACACAGTAAACATAATGACAAGTAAGTTCTGTTATAAAGATGCAGCTGAGTGATCAATACTGCCCTCTATAAACTGATGCATCATTTACATCCAAGTGAGAGGGCAGACAAGATCTCATTTTAATGTTTCACCCATAAGAGAAGCATCTGAGACAACTCCACACCATATGGAGACCATGTGGAGCAGCTGAGAGGGAGATAGTCTAACCATTTTCTCAAGGCAATAAGTCACAGACAGTAAACTTGTTAATGAGGGCCACAGCTTCAGGAAGGGCACAATGGTGGTCTACATCTTCTCTTCTTTTCTGCTCGGAACATGCTTGGAGTCAGGCAGAGAATCTCAGCTGTTATCTGTCATTTTTTGACTTCATTGTCACGGCTGATTTAAAGCCTTCCTTCTCTGGGCTGTGCCTGATTAAGAACAACAGCGGAAGCCAGGCGTGAAAGCAGGATTATGGTGATTCATTAGTCATTTTGAATAACGTCAACGGGTTATGCAACACAAGAAATTATGCAACAACTCAGTCTGAATCCAGTTCAGACCAAAATCATTTTCCTTCCAGCAGTTGTGCCACATATGAGTTTGGTTAAGTCAGTCTTAACCTAATTCTACACAAGCTTGGGTCTTTAGTTATTTCTACATTGTGATTTCACTTATTTTATTATAACTGCTGTTTGTAAATGTTGTCAGAACCCATTTTCTCATACATTGTACTGCATGTTCAGGGAGTAATGGATGACAAATCAAGAGGATGATTGCTGAGGGATCCTGAGTGACCTGGTGCCCAGAATTCCCAATTTTTAATCCAACTACAGTTTAATCTGTGGAAATATATGACCTCAGTATTAGACAACATTCTTTCGGCATTTAGTTCCAAATCGACACAATTTTTTCTCCTCAGCCTAAAGTCATTAGACTTCACAGTTCAGGAGAGAATTTATTTTCAGAGAAGTATCCCTATTCTTGTTGACCTGCCTCAGGAGGTTTAATAAGCTGGAAGGACTCTGCAGAATTTTCAATTAACATTTGAGTTGCAAATTTGACCCACATTTAAGTTTTAAAGCATTAATCAGAATGACTAATTTTCATTTAATCACAATACTGTTACAATGCTACAGTAATCAGATTTTCTTCTGCTTAAAAATGTAAAGTTTTCAGAGAATATCATTACCATGCATTATTAATTTGAATTGAATGTTGGTTATGAAATATTTACAAATCTGCAGCTGTTAAATTTGCTTCCACTGCCTAAATTTTATCTCATGTTTCATAAACAGAATTTTATTTGTGTCATTATTCTGTAAACAACGCCCAACTATGAATGACTAAACTTGATGACGCAGATACCTATGCAAAGATACTTGAGATACAGACATCAATGACAAGTTAATTTCCCTTGGGATAAGAATGGTGGGGTAAGTTTTCCCAGCACACCATTTAATGACTAATATCTACTGTAATAAATGATATGAAATAGATATGAATTCCAGTGATTGGGAGTGCACCAGTGTAAAATCGATGGATGAAAATTGGACACTTCTCCATTAAGGTTCACACTGTAGCAGTTCTGCCACATCAAAGAATTGAGCAAATGCCTGGTAGTAGACTTCATGGGCAGAATCTCCTAATTCTACTCCTTTATCTTATAGTCTAAGTAAGGAATGAATGTTGGGAGATCAAACCACAAAGCTGAAATGCTGGAACTACAGTTCAGGTAGTCTCGACAGAAGGAGAGACAATTAACTCTAAAAGGTCTGATGTCTAGAGTTCCCAACTCTTAATGTATCTGTGGAATTATATGAACTCAGTGGGATAGAAACCTGATGAAAGATCAACAACCTGAACCTCGAGCCTTTTCCCTCTTCATGGATGATGCCTACCCTGCTTACCATTTCCACCATTTACAATCTTGCCTTCAGATTTCTACCAAGTGCAATTTTATGCCTTTTGACTATTAAACTACTGTTAGACAGATCATGGAGACTATGACAATGGATGAGTTACAAATCAAGCTCCTCAGATTTTTAAAAAGATTTAATATTTGTCCAAGAACCAAACTGGAGGGTGTAAGAAAAAGTAAGTGTGTATGTACAGCTTTTAGTTACAAAACAACACTTCAGTTTGAAACCTGTTCAAACTGGAATCTTCACCTCTTCAAGCATTGAAGAATCTTGTGCTTGGTCAACCGTAACCCAAAATAAGGTATGGTGTTAATATGGTTCTGTAATCATTAAACACTGAGATCATTCTGTAAACAGTTGTAAGGAAATAGTTCATTAAAAAGAATCAGAAGATGCTGAAAATGCTCAGAAGGTCAGGCAGCATCAGTAGAGAGGGACCAAGGGTTTCAGACTGAAGATGATTCATCACAATATTGTCCAGTTCCACGAACAAAATATTGGCACAGAGTTCTGAGCAATATTCCCTCTAAAGTGTACGCGTGCGCATACACACATCTTTTGCTTTTCAATTCTTTTTATTATTATTATTACTATTATTATTCAAAAATAGCACAAGTACATTGAAGTAACAACACTTACAGTGCCTCATAAAAGAGGAAATTATCTTAAGGCTTGAAAATTTTGTGAATAAAAAAAACCCTACTAAGCAAGAACAGTGAGAAGAAAAAAAGAAACCCATTGGAGGTACAACCCTGGAGCCATGCGTCATACAAAAAGCTTCTAAAAATAAACATCAAACCACCAACAAGAAAAAAAGATATATCAAAAAATAATTTACTTTTAGATCGTGGAGGAAATCTATCAGTTAACTGAAAAGATAATAATGAGCAAATGAGCCCCATCTCTTCTCAAAATCAAATAAAGGTTCAAAGGTTCGACTTCTAATTTTCTCCAAGCTGAGACACAGCATCACTTGAGAGAACCATTGTGACAAAGTAGGAGCTGATATATCCTTCCATTTCAACAAGATGGCCCTCCTCGCGATCAATGTAACAAACGCAATAACATGTTGGTCAGACACAGAAATACCATGGATATTTTGAGGAATTATTCCAAAAAGCACAGTCAATTTATATTTTTATATTTATTTCAGAATATTCATGTTTTTTGACTAAGAAGTTTTTTGATCAGATTGATTCTATTATTCTATCTTTTATTTGGGATAATAAAAGACCAAGAATTAGTAAATGTCATTTACACACATCTTTTGCTACTAGCGCACAAAGGAATTTAAATTGCGCACAAAGGGTTGTCACCCTCTACCTCGTTGGCATGTTAAGTATATTTCACGATCATACACAATCACATTTCCAGTTTCTGATGCAGATGGTGCTGACAACGTGGAGTTTGCGATGATCTACCTGCAGATTTTTTTTGAACTGCCTTATCTATACTGTTTTTATTGAAGAAGTTATTGCTTCACTATGTCAAATACCAAAGGAGCAAAGTGTGTGAAGCGTAAAAGAACTGCTGGTTCTTTTAAAGCGAAGTGGCTTAACGGAACAGTAGAAACTGCTACACCAAAAGCTCATTACGTCAGGAACGTACAGTTACAAGAAATATTTATGTACAATACTGAAATTGGTGTTACCTGCACGTATTGTTGCAGTGCAAAAGTTGCTGGAGAATTTGCAAGTAAGAATAAGTGGAGTGATATTTGGAACCTTGACTGTTTAAAGTGTCATTTAGCTAGCAAATCGTATATGGATGGTGTGCAACAGCTCAGTCGAGAAAATCCTTCATTACCTGCTACGGACCTTTTAAGTACGTTTTGTGAGAATGCAGGTGAACAAGTGCTAAAATAATCAAACTCAGAAGAAATCAAAGTTTTTATTGACAGTGTTTTGCTAGCTGTTAAAATGCTACCTCTATATATAAAGTTCAGCGCACACATGTTGTTGTCAGTGGGCAAAAACATTGCACAGCTCAAGATTTTTGTACACACTGGTCATTACAGGTTAGAGGGAACATTGTTCCTGAGATGTCTGCCTTGTTTCATTCTTCATTGATGGATTATACATTTCCAAAATAACACGAGAAATAAAGCATCAGAGTGCCTTGGGTTCACAGCTCTCTCCAAAGTACAAGCACCAGGCTAACACTCCAATACAGTGCAGAGGGAGCATTGTCCTAGCAAAGGTAGATTTGCTTGGATGAAATATTAACCCAATACAAATGCATATAATATGTTCCTTAATACATATTAACGTTCCTTAATACATAATATGGAGAAGAGGTGTGGTACTCACCCTAATGTTTTGGTTAATGCTTCACATTGTCTAAGAATACACATTGTATCAAAAGGACAGGCAGGTAGGCTGAGGAGATGAGGTGGCTCTGCAGGTAAAAAAATGATACCAAATCCTTAGAAAGAGGTGTCATCTGAACGGAAGATGTAGAATTCTTGAATCCTTGTGGGTAGAGTTAATAAACTACAAGGGTAAAAAGACTTTGATGGGAGTTATATACAGACCTCCAAACAGTAGCCAGGATGTGCGGTACACATTACAACGGGAGATAGTAAAGACATGTAAAAAGTGTAATGTTATGATATTCATGGGTATTTCAATATGCAAATACAGTAGATTGGGAAATCGGGTTGGTACTGGATCCCAAGAGAAGCAATTTGGAGAATGCCTATGAGTGTGACAACCACAGACTCTGCTGCAGGGTCTACACACCCCCACAGGCAATCTGAACAGCAGGTTTGGCAATTGAGCTCCTGAGTATGCACTTGTCAGCTAATTATTACTTTGTTTTGGTGGGATTTATCTCCTTTCTTTTTGTTGTAGCACTTGTTGAGACTTGAGCAGAGCACAGTAATGTTATGCTGCCTGCTTGCATTCACCCTTACCTGTCGAATCGGCTTACACTGGAAAATAGAGGTATTCATTTTTAATTTAGTTATTCCTTTCAGCTGCAGTGTTTGCATTTAGTTTCCTATTTCAGTGTTTTAGTTAACAGTCCTGTTTGGCCTAACTTTTATTGTTTTCCTTTCCTTTAAAATCCTGTTTACATTGAAAGTCTCTCTCTCTCTCCCCCCCCTCCCCCCACCACACACACACCATATCTGAACACCTTGACAATGAGATGGTTTTTTTAGAGCAGCTTGTGGTTGAGCCCACTAGGGAAAATGGAATTCGAAACTGGGTATTGTGTGATGAGCCAGATTTGATTAGGGAGCTTAAGGTATAAGCACCCTTAAGGAATAAAGGGAGCCTTTTCTGGTTGGCTGCTGATGACTCGTGGTGTTCTGTAGGAGTTTTTGTTGGGACCGTTTGTTTTCATGTTATATGATGGCTTTGTGGACAAGTTTGCGGACAATACAATGATAGCTGGAGTTTAGCCTGTACTCCCTGGAGTTCAGAAGAATCTCATTCAAACCTATTGAATATTGCAAGGCCTAGATAGGCTGGGCATGGACAGGAAATCTCCTATAGTAGGGGAGTCTAGGACCAGCATCAGAATAGAAAGACATCCCTTTAGAACAGAGATGAGGAGCAATTTATTTAGGCAAAGGATAGTGAATTTGTGGAAGTCATTGTCACAGACAGCTGTGGAAGCCAAGTCACTGGGAGTATTTAAAGTAGAGGTTGATAAGTTCTTGATTACTAAGGGCTTCAGAGGTTATAGGAAGAAGGTAGGAGTATGGGGTTGAGAGGAATAAAGATTTAGCCATGATAGAATGGCAGAGCAGACTATATGGGCCAAATGACCTAATTCTTCTCCTGTCTAAAGGTCTATATTCATTTCTCTTGCACAATCTAAAGACAATCATTGCCAAAGACAAGAGATAAAAATAATAATTTGAGCAAAACCTGGAGAACATCTGGTTCCTTTTGAACTAAAGGAAATGAAACCATGAAGGAAAAGGATGAAGAGGAAGCTGAGGAATAAAATTGTCTCAAAAATAACCTTCCTGGAATCAAATTTGCCCTCAAGGTAATGGAGAGCCCTTACCCCTGTTTCTGATCTGTGTTTACATCAACCATTTCCAGTCACAGATTAGACAGAGAATATACAACGTCCCTATCTGTTAAAATCTGAGTTGAGCACTTGTAACCCTTCACTTGCCAACCTCAGGTGTCACAGCTGGTAGAGTTGCTGCCTCACAGCCCCAGAGACCAGAACCAGTCCCAAGCTCAGATGCTATCTAAGTGGAGTTTGCACCTTCTCACTGTAACTATGTGTGTTTCCATTGAGTATTCAGGGAGTTGATAGCTTAATAGGCTATTGAAAATTCCCCCTAGTATATGGGTGAGTCTTGGAATATGGGAGATTTGATAAGAATGTGCAAAGAAGAAGTAAAATCTGAATCAGAATAAGGTTTAATATCACCAGCATATGACATGAAACGTTGTCTTTGTGGCAGCAGTACAATGCAACACTAATAATAGAAAAAAATATATAATAAAATAGTTAAATTAAATAAGTAGTGCAAAAACTAAAAAAAATAAAAATGGATTCAATGTCTGTTCAGAAACCATATGGCAGAGGGGAAGAAGCTGTTCTTGAATCACTGAATATGTGCCTTCAGGCTCCTGTATCTCCTTCCTGATAGCAGTAATGAAGAGGGCATGTCCTGGGTGTTGGGGATCCTTAATGATGGATGCCACCTTTTTGAGGTATCACTCCTTGAAGATGTCCTGCCTACAACAGAGGCTAGTGCCCATGATGGAGCTGACTGAGCTTATATGTCTCTGCAGCTTACTGGGATGAATGGAGGGTTATTGTAGATAGAAACTTGATAGTTGGTGTGGATACGCCATGCCTGAGGAATGTTAAGTTCACACCTGCACTGGAGACCTAAAAGCCTGGCCTCTTTGTTCAACTAAGTTGAAAGGTTATCAATGCATTTTGGTAGTGACTCCAAAAGCAAAAGGAACATTGAGATCAAAGCAAGAAGCCAACTCCAGAAATGAATTTGGTGAACTGGGCTACAATGAAAAATTACTTAGGGAGAAGTAGGTAGGTAACTTTAAAATACATATCAGCCAATCAAGATATTTTTTCCAATTTGAATCGACAAGTTTCCTAGACTTTGTCTAACTCACCAGAGAGCAGCTAATTGCTAGGTGGTTTTGGGAGTGAGCATGAGACCAGGAAATGCCACATCTCCCAGCTGATGCTTTACATGCTTGTAAGAAAGAGTTTGTTCCCAGTTTTCATGCTGAGAGATTAGACTGCTTTGCAGATAGTATATCTGAGCACGTGCTTACATCTGAACTACAAAACGAACATGTGTCCTGTTTTTTTATGCATTTTCTACAACACTACAACAAAAAAAAAACCCAAAACAAAATAGGAAATTAATACAGTGCAAGATAAACATATAATAATAATATAATTCACAATAATAATTGAAAAAGCACCCAATTTAAAATCGTGTAAAGTTAGTGTCCCAACACCACCCCCACAAAGAAAAGAAATTCCAGACCAACCACAGCAAAATGTAGGAAATATAAATCAGAACATTCAAACCCCCAAAACTGTAAATACAAGTAAAAATAGAAGATAATAATGCCTACTACCAAAAAAAAGCTGAAAGTAAGGGACTGAAAAAAAATTAATCAGAGGAAAGATTATGAAAATATTCAATAAAAGGTCCCCAGACCTTATGAAACTTTATGTCCAAATTAAGAAGTGAATAGTGATTTTTTTCAAGGTCTAAACAGGACATAATATCATTGAGCCATTGAGTGTGCGTGGGTGGGGAAACATCTCTCCATCTAAGAAGAATTAGATGTCTAGCCAGAAGAGAAGCAAAGGATAGTGTTTGATGTTTAGTCGGACTAAAATGTATATCCATCTCACCCCAGGAACCAAAAAGAGCAATCAGAGGGTTAGGTTCTAAGTGGCAATTCAGAATATGAGATAAAGTTAGGAAAACATCTCTCCAAAATTTCTCTAGACTAGGGCAGGTCCAATAAATATGAATGAGAGAAGCCTCGCCACTTTTTCATTTATCACAAACCAGAGTAATATTAGGGTAAAATCGAGATAATTTAGATTTGGACATGTGAGCCCTATGAACAATCTTAAACTGTAAAAGACAGTGGCGAGCACAAAGAGAAGTTGAATTAACTGACTTGAGAATCGAGTCCCAAACCACATCAGATAAGGGAATATTTAATTCATGCTCCTAAGCCATTCTGATTTTATCCAAAGGTGCTAATTTATCATGAATAAAAGATATTAAGCAACCCAATGGATTAATAGAAAGAAACAAGTTTTTCTCAGGCATCTCAGGAAAGTTGGGTAATAAAGGATTAATGAAGTGTCTAATTTGGAGGTATCTAAAGAAATGGGCATTAGGTAGATTAAACTTAGCAGAAAGTTGTTGAAAAGATGTGAAACGATTAACAATGAAAAGATCTTCAAAATACCTAATGCCCTTTCTATACCAATCATAGAATGTTGAATCGTGCATAGAGGGTAAAAAAAGATGATTATGTAAAATAGGACTAGAAAGGGAAAAACCATAGAAACCATTAAATTTCCTAAACTGGGCCCATATTCACAGAGTATGTCTAACATGAAGATTAACAGTTAGTCTAGGCAAACTACTAGGGAGTGCAGATCCAAGAAGTGCAGAAATAGAGAGATCCTTAGTGGAATTCAGCTCCATTGCCACCCATTTAGGGCGGTCAGACTAGCTATGAAAAAAAGACCAGAAGATAAGACAACGAATGTTAGCTGCTCAATAATATAAATGAAAATTAGGTAAGGCCATGCTGCCTTATTTTTTAGATTTTTGAAGATAAGCTTTATTAATTCTAGAACGCTTACCCTTCCCCAAATAGGACAAAATAATAGAGTCAAAGGACTAAAAAAGGTTTTAGAAATAAAAATTGGAATAGGTTGAAATAAGTATAAAAATTTAGGGAGAATATACATTTTAATAACATTAACATGACCTACCAATGACATAGATAAAGGTGACCATTGTGACAAACTCTGTTTTGTAGAGTGCAAAAGATTGGCAAAATTTTTGCGAAAAAGATCCTTAAAATTCCTTGTAACTGTAATACCAAGATAGGTAATTTGATTATCAACTACTTTAAAGCAGAGGTCGCAAAATACTAATGCTTGTGCTTCTTTATTAATTGGAAAAAGTTCACTCTTATGAAGATTAAGTTTATAGACAGAGAACTGGCTAAATTGAACAGGAAGAGAAAACATTGGAGGTAAGGATGTGGACGGATTTGAAAGAAAAACTTAGTAAATCGTCAGCATAAAGAGAAACTTTATGCTCAACACCACCCCCCTCCCCCAGATCCCCGTCAATTCAGGACAGCTTCAAAGTGCAATTGCCAGAGGCTCTACAGCCAAATCAAAAAGAAAGGGACTTAAGGGGCGTCCTTGACGGGTGCCACATTTAAGGCTAAACGACAGAACATGTGTCCTGCTGATGCTGGGCAATGTTTTAGTTCAGAGAAGGTCCAATGTGACCAATACAATTAGAAGCAACAAAAGGAGAAGAAGATGTGGAGATGAAAACAACAGAAGTTGCAGCAGCAACCTTCCCCTTACACAAGCGCTTTACCCCAGCGTCCTTCCTTGCTGTAGTTCTTCTGGAGTCTCCAGCAAACTATTTGCTTAGCAGCTGTTAGCTTTTGCACTTAGTCATGTCTTGATATTTCCTTCTTTTTTCAAAAAGTTAATTAGAACATTTCCCTGTAGATGATGCAGTGGCTATTATAGGTCAAAGCATCAAGCCATTCATTATCTCTGGAACACTGAAGTAATGAGCTGTCCTCAATTCTTGTTTATCAGTGAAGAGATTGAAATGAAAAGTATTACAGCTGGGGATATGCTGGGAAATCAGCACATGTAATCAAGGAAACAGGGGATGCTAGCAGAGTTGAATTATAATCATAGTGCTGAGTGCAACTCGGGGTTTGTGTTAACCTTGTAATAACAGATAAAATATTTAATGGTCTGTGGGGAATTCTCCCATTTCCAATATTGTGGATTCCCTCCTGACAGCTTGGTGGATTTATTCAGTAATTCAAGTAAATGAGAAAATATCCAAGTTCAGTGATAACAGTGGTCTGAGCAGGGCTACTGAGATGTCACAGTACCCTGGCATTTGGAAGATAAAGCTTATCAAGATCATATATTCTTCTAGGAAACACACTCTAGACTGATCTTGCTAATTATGCTTCTTGTGAGTAAATAACTGCGGACATTCCCAGTCAAGGTTTAAATAAATATTTAGTATTTGTTTATTTATGGTATGTAGATGTCACTGGGAAGGATAGTATTTATTGTTTATCCATAATTGCCCTTAAGCTTGCTTCCTCGATCCCTCATTTTGTCATTGTGCAGATACTGCCTCAATGTCATAGGAGCCCCAGGATTTACACCCAGCAATAATGAAGGAATGGCAAAATATTTCCTAATTAAAATTATATGTAGCATCACATGTTGGTGTTCCCAGAGATCTTCTGCCTTTGTTTTTTATGGTGAAGTCCAAGGACTGGGGAGGTACTGACAGAACAGGTTAGATAAGTGACTGAACTGAATGCCGTGGATGAGATTCATAGTTGCCACTGCACACTGAAATAAATGTTTAGGATGATAGGATACCAATCAAGTGGGCTACCTTAGTGATGGAGAAGTTGTTTCCAGATGTTGTTCCAGCAACATTCATCAGACAGGTGGATAGGATTCTGTCTTCACTGCTGCCGTGTCTTGAAAATGATGAAATGCAATTGGAGTATTCAGTGTTAAAGCACAAATTGCAGCCTCTGGCCTGTTCTAGGAGTCACATTATTTATGCAACTGGTCTCCTTCAGTTTCTGGAACAACGAGGTGGTGATGGTGACAATATTTGTCAATAATAATGAATTTTAATGTCAAGGTGAGGTATTGAGATCCACTTTTATTAGAGTTAAATGAAAGATCTGTGATATGAATGTTGTCTAGAACTTATTGCATGCAGATATGGACTGCTGAATATCAGAAAACATGCCCATTTTTGTTGTTGGAATTAAAGATCGAAGATTAAACTATGAGACACACGAGAACAATTAGGCTATCTGTCCGATTGAGTCTGCTCTGCCAATTGATCATGGGTGCTCAAGGAACATAGAAGCCCAATGCTCTACAGCACACTACAGAGGCCCATAGGGCTCATGACACAAATACCATGAAGTTTCCTAGTTTTGCATCAAACTTGAAACCTGTTTACGATCATCAGCTTAATGTCAACAACACTTTGAAGTAGTAAGATCTGCAAGGGCACTGGCTGTTCTTTGAGTGAGTGGATTCAAGATTTGTCAACAAAAGTAGCTTAGTAGAACAACCACTAAACAGCAAGATGAGTCCTGAAGGGCATATATCAGTGGTGAAAGAACCAACATGAGGGATAAACCTACTCATTTTAAAGTTATTCTTCGTGGGATGTGGATGGGGCATACCAACACAATCTGAAAACTTCCTGCTAACTTGCATCAGCAGCTCATTTTTCACTCCCTTGCCTGGTTCCTCTCAAAACCTTCTTTCCTTATTGGGTTCCAGAATCTTCAGCCTTTTCTTTGTCTCCACAGCAACTTCCTGTCTACGTTGCTATCTCCATCCCACCCTACTCTATCTGTCTCCATCTGCCCATCAACCTTCCTCACAATTGGGAGCAGCACAAGCATGGGATGAAGATGATGCATAGAAAGGCAAAACTTGATCGGCAAAGTGGCATTCAACAAGCAGAGTTGAATGATCCCACAACCCAACTGATCAGGTAATTTGATCAGTTCTGTTGACATTTCATCATAAAAAAGAGGTGGACAATTAAGGAGCTCTTGAGAACAGAAGGCTTCAAGGACGTCCCCACTAGTGTGCTAGTGTGGCCCAGCATGTGAATGCTAAAGACAAGGCTAAAGAGTTTGCAACCTTGTTCATTCAGAGTGGACAATTTTGTTTCCTTTCTGAAGTTAACACTATTACACAGGTTAACCTGAGCCATTCAAGTCAAGTCAAGTCACTTTTATTGTCATTTTGACCATAACTGCTGGTACAGTACATAGTAAAAATGAGACAACGTTTTTCAGGACCATGGTGTTACATGACACAGTACAAAAACTAGACTGAACTATGTAAAAAAAAAACAACAGAGAAAGTTACACTAGACTACAGACCTACACAGGACTACATAAAGTGCACAAAAACAGTGCAGGCATTACAATAAATAATAAATAGGACAATAGGGAAACTCCACATAATTTCAAGAAATAACTGAGAACAAAGGCTACAGAAAAGAGTATGGGGTCAGACAACATTCCAGCTCTCTTACTGGATACCTGCAGTCCAGAGGTAGCTGCATTCAGTTTTTCCAATATAGTTACAGCAATGTCAATAATATTTAGAATTGCCCAGGAATAACCTGCCTAATTTGGAAACACCAGCCAGTGTTCTCATGACAGTGGCTGTTGTTCCTCCGTTCCTGGGTCGAGTCATTGCTAGTGCTCATCATGATAGAGTCTGCCATTCCTCCACACTTGGGTCCAGTTGTTTGAGCACAAACAGTGACAATTTGGAATCAATGTTGAATATTTTCTCCTATCTTTCTTATTCCACTCCCCTGCTAATGGGATGGAAGATACCCATGGAACTAGGAATATGATTGAGGTACCCAACACTTTGGCTGTAAGGCAGTATTCTATGAGCATTGGGCCTGTATGACAGCAGTCTCCAGACATTTATAAGGAGGTCTTCAAAAGTAAACTGGGCTATGAGCAAGTTTGCCATGTCCATGTTTGCTGCCTAGATTAATAGAAACTGGCCCATGCAGTTTTGCAGTCGCAGAGTCAGGGATGGATATAGCACACGGGTCAGGCCATTCAGCCCATCAAGTGCACACCAGCCTTCATACACCCAGTTACAGTACACTAATCCCACACTACTTCCACTTTAGTCCTTCAACATTCTCATCTACTCCTCCCAGACATTTCCACTCACCTGCACAAAGGTTAAGTTTGAGCAGCCATTTAACCAGCCAACCCACATTTTTTTGGGACGTGGGAGGAAACTGCAGTAGCTGGGGAAAAACTGGAGGAGTATCACATTGTTATAGGGAGATATGTAGATTCCACACTGGCAGAACAGGAGGTCAGGACTGAATCTGGGTCACTTGCACTGTGAGGTAGAAGCTGTAACAGCTGCTACAACATAGAGGCTGAATGGTTTACTTGGATATGTTAGAGTGCAACTCAGATTCAACATCATTATTGTGGGTATGGGGTTGGATTCCCTGAATCTAACAGCTTCATGGTTATTGAGACCAAATATTTTTATTCAATCCAAGGTGATTTAATTAACTGAATTTAATCTTCTTAGTGGACATACATAGTGGGATTTGAACTCATAATTTACATGTAGGCCTCTGGATTCTGAGTGAAGTAATTTAATCTAGTGCATCGTCATTTCCTGATAATGCAAAGCAGTAGTTGTAAAGTTATTTTCACCAAATATTTCAGGCGTTAAATAGCCTCTGAGGTGTAACAGTCTGAAAGTTGAGGCACGATTGAGAATTACATTTACTGATCTGAAGCTCCTAGTTTCAGTTGCTGGGTGAAAGAAAACAGTATTTCCAGTGCTTTTGTTTTACTTCAGCATTTTAGCAACTGCAGTATTTTAGATTTCTTTACTTGATGCAGACATCTGAGTGAAGCCTTTCAAAACACTGTAACTTGGCAGTCAATATCAGACTGAGGTAGAACTCAAATCACAAAAAAATGTCTTTTGTATCTCATTCATCAATATTTTAAAGAAAAACTAGGACGAGCACAGGAAAACTAGCAGTTATTGTTCCCTTGGGTCCTCAACTTTTCTTGAATAAAATAATGGGAAGTATTAGGATTTCATAAGCCCATTATACCAACAACAGCAAGAAGATACAAATTTTTCTGACCTTCCTTGAAGAATAACGGAGAACCAAAGATCCAGTGTGTCTGAAGAAATAAAAGCAGTAAATAGTAGTGAAAGAAATACAAGAAAAGTTATTGAACCCAAGAAAAGCCACCACAACCTCTTTATTTCAGGAAGAAAGAAGCTTTCAGTATAGTTAATGATCTAATTATTGTATTTCAAAGTTCTGCAGGGTTGCTGAGGAATGGGGAGTAGCAAATGTTACCCCACTTTTTACGAAAACCAGGAAAAGGAAAACTGGGAACTACCGACTCAGCATGATGCCAGTTGTACTGAAATTGCCACCTGAAGCCACCCCTCTGGTTTTCTGTTGGAGACCTTGGAGGTTAGAATTTGGTGCTTGATGTTGGCACTAATGCAAATATTTGTTTTACTCAGTAAATTATACCCTGAATAAAACTGTGTCTGTGATTACTGGACCAATACTTATGTGCATGACCAATACTTATGTCAGTGACTACACTTTCACCCAGAAGGGCTGCCATAAATAACCCAGACCTATTATCAACAAGAAAGCTTGCTTCTCCTGCAATATGCCAACGACATCCAAGGACATTTTCAACCTCTCACTGCTATGGGCGGAAGTTCCCACTTGTTTCAAAAAGGCAACAATTATACCAGCGCCTAAGAAGAATAATATGAGCTGCCTTAATGACTGTCACCCGGTGGCACTCACATCTACTGTGATGAAATGCTTTGAGAGGTTGATTATGACTAGACTGAACTCCTGCCTCAGCAAGGACCTGGACCATTGTAATTTGCCTATCGCCACAATAGGTTGATGGCAGATGCAATCTCAATGTCTTTTCACATGGCTTTAGACCACCTGGACAACACAAACAGCTATGTCAAGATGTTTTTTAATACCATCATTCCCACAATACTGATTGAGAAGTTGAAGAACCTGGGCCTCTGTACCTCCCTCTGCAATTGGATCCTTAACTGGAAGACCACAATCTGTGCATATTGGTGATAACATATCCTCTCTGCTGACGATCAACACTAGCACACCTCAGGGAATGTGTTTAGCCTACTGCTCTACTCTCTATATACCCATAACTGTGTGGCTAGGCATAGCTGAAATTCCATCAATAAATTTGCTGGCAATACGACATTTGTTGGTAGAATCTCAGGTGGTGATGAGAGGGCGTACAGGAGTGAGATATGCCAACTAGTGGAGTGGTGCCATGGGAACAACCTGGCACTTAACATCATTAAGATGAAAGATCTGAAGGGTAAGGAGGGTAAGGCAAAGGAACACATACCAATTCTCATAGAGGGATCAGATGTGGAGAGAGTGAGCAGTTTCATGTTCCTGGGTGTCAAGATCTCTAAGGAACTAGCCTGGTCCAACATATCGATGCAGTTATAAAGAAGGCAAGACATCGGCTGTATTCTGACAGACTGCATCACTGTCTGGTATGGAGGGGCTACTGCACAGGACTGAAAGAAGCTGCAGAAAGAACCTTTGGCACCCAGGGCATGCACTTTTCTCACTGTTATCATCAGGGAGGAGGTACAGAAGCCTGAAGGCACACACTCAGCAATTCAGGAACAGCTTCTTCCCCTCTGCCATCCAATTCCTAAATGGACTTTGAATCCTTGGACACTACCTCACTTTTTAAATACACAGTATTTCTGATTTTTAATATATTCAATATTAATTGAATACACTGTAATTAATTTAGTTATTTATTATTATTATTTTTATTTTATTTTGTTTTTTTTCTTCTTCTATATTATGTATTGCATTGAACTGCTGCTGCTAGGTTAACAAATCTAATGTCACATACCGGTGATAATAAACCCGATTCTGATTCTGATATGCAGCTTGTTGCAAATTGGTAAAAGAATTTTGTCATGATAAATGCTACCTTTCTGGGAAAGCGTTGCCTTCTTCTGGGGGAATCTTCCCTACTGGAGTGTGAGTGGTCAGCATTGTCGAGAGGGAAGAAACCTGAGGGAATTAAAGCTACCCTCTGCTCACCACTACGCACTACAGGCGAGTGCAGGTAGATTGAAAGCCGTGCAAATAGAAGACTTATTGTTGGAAACTGTAGTCTAAAAGGCATTTCCACTGTGAACAACAATAGCCATCCTGCAGTACCACACAGGCAGGTGTGGACATGATATGTACAACCCTGCCAACCAAAGGAGAAAGAGTAGCGTGCCCTTACTATGCGTAAGGCAAATGAGGCACAGCATGAAGGAAAAAAGGAAGATATGTAGGAGTTTTAGGAATGCAAGGAGGGTGAAATCTCAGTTGAATCTCATTCCCTTGCAAAGTGGATAAGGAAGGGACTTCCTCACAGAGAGGGGCCTTTCATATAGAGTGTTCTGAATAAGAGTTTCTAATGTTTGCTAAATGACTAGATGACAACCTCACAAAAATCTCCACTGACAGAACTCAGGTGACGTCTAATTATTCTTCACATCTTTGATGGGGAATGCATACTTGACATCTGCAATCACTTCCCTGAGCCTGTAAGTTAAGTAGTTTTTACAAAATGACAGTGTTTCCTGATGAGTCACTCTCGGTCTAGAGAAATCTGACTGCAGCGATAATGATATTTTGTTTTGGATGATCTTGTCTCTTTAGGAATAAACCTCATTTGTAGTTTCATTCTCTTTGGCTTGTATATCAATATCAGTGGTGGGTAATCAGCATCGTAGCTACAGCAACAAAATAATGTATAAACAAGTTACTGATCTGAATGGTATTCAATGGGTGTGAGCATGTGTTGAGGGGACAAAGTCTGAGCCAATGAAGTCTGCAATCAATGAGCAATTCCTCATGAGATAAAACCTGAGATGCATTTTAGACCTTTAGTAAATTGGTAAATTGGTTTATTGTTGTCATATGTACCGAGGAACAGAGAGAAACTGTTTCTCATGCCACCTACAGTGTATAGCTCATTTCATCAGCTAAGAATTTCAGAGCATTGGGCACAAAGGAAAAAACAATATATTTTATTTATCTATAATTCTTCATTTTTTATGTATTTCGCATTGCACCCTGACCTACACAATGCAGCAAATTCATAAATTAGAGTAGAAGAACATCCCTTTAGAACAGAGATGAGGTGGAATTTCTTTAACCAGAGGATGGTGAATCTGTGGAATTAATTGCAACAGATGGCTATGGAGGCTAAGTCATTAGATGTACTTAAAGTGGAGGTTGATAGGTTCTTGAATAGTAAGGGTATCAAAGTTCACAAGAAGAAGGTGAGAGAATGGGGTTGAGAGGGATAATGAATCGGTTATGATTGAATGGCCTAATTCTGCTTCTATGTCTTAGTGTCTTATAGTCTAACAGAGAACATTACAACCTCTCAATCCATGAACTTGGGCCAGAATTTAACCTACCTCGTTCAATCTAACCCTTACCTCCTACGTAAGCCTCAATTTTTCTATCAGTTATATTTCTTAAATGCTCCTAATTTATCTACCCCTACCACCACCAAAGTGTTCCAGACATCCACCAGATTCCTAATAGATGTAAACGTATACGGTGAATAAAACTGATCTTGATCTGTTATCCTTGAATACTGAGAACAGAACGGTTGATGAAGTGGTAGTTACTGAGAAAATGTAGTGCAAGCAGATAATAAGGTTCCAGGCCATAATAAGGTAGATTGTGAGGTCAAGAATCCACCTTGTTGTACTAAGGGACCATTCCAATAGTCTTATAACAGCTGGATAGTGGCTGTCCTTGAGCCTGGTAGCACTTACAGGCTTTTGTATCTTCTGCCTGATTGGAAAGCACATTCCTACCAATATTTGAAAGTAAACAAACCACACAAAATGCTGGTGGAACACAGCAGGCTAGGCAGCATCTATAGGGAGAAGCGCTGTCGACGTTTCGAGCCGAGACCCATTGTCAGGACTAACCGAAAGGAAAGATAGTAAGAGATTTGAAAGTAGTGGGGGAAGGGGGGAATACAAAATGATAGGAGAAGACCGGAGGGGGTGGGATGAAGCTCAGATATGGAAAGGTGATTAGCGAAAGTGATACAGAGCTGGAGAAGGGAAAGGATCATAGGACGGGAGGCCTCAGGAGAAAGAAAGGAGGTGGGGGAAGCACCAGAGGGAGATGGAGAACAGGCAAACAACTAAATATGTCAGGGATGGGGTAAGAAGGGGAAGAGGGGCATTAACGGAAGTTAGAGAAGTCAATGTTCATGCCATCAGGTTGGAGGCTACCCAGCCGGTAGATAAGGTGTTGTTCCTGCAACCTGAGTTTGGATTCATTTTGACAATAGAGGAGGCCATGGATAGACATATCAGAATGAGAATGGGACGTGGAATTAAAATGTGTGGCCACTGGGAGATCCTGCTTTTTCTGGCGGACCGAGCGTAGGTGTTCTGCGCAACGGTTTCCCAGTCTGCGTCGGGTCTCACTAATATATAAAAGGCTATATATATATATATATATATATATACACATACATACATCAGGAGCACCGGACACAGAATACCACACCAGCCGACTCACAGGGGAAGTGTTGCCTCACCTGGAAGGACTGTCTGGGGCCCTGAATGGTGGTGAGGGAGGAAGTGTAAGGGCAGGTGTAGCACTTGTTCCGTTTACAAGGATAAGTGCCAGGAGGGAGATCAGTGGGAATGGATGGGGGGGACGAGTGGACAAGGGAGTCGCGTAGGGAGCGATCCCTGCGAAAAGCAGAAAGGGGGGGGAGGGAAAAATGTGTTTGGTGGGATCCCGTTGGAGGTGGCGGAAGTTACGGAGAATTATATGTTGGACCTGGAGGCTGGTGGGGTGGTAGGTAAGGACAAGGGGAACCCTATCCTGAGTGGGGTGGCGGGTGGATGGGGTGAGGGCAGATGTGCGGGAAATGGGAGAGATGCGTTTGAGAGCAGAGTTGATGGTGGATGAAGGGAAGCCCCTTTGTTTAAAAAAGGAAGACATCTCCTTCGTCCTGGAAAGAAAAGCCTCATCCTGAGAGCAGATGCTGAGGAGACGGAGGAATTGTGAGAAGGGGATAGCCTTTCTGCAAGAGACAGGGTGGGAAGAGGAATAGTCCAGGTAGCTGTGAGTCTGTAGGCTTATAGTAGATATCAGTAGATATCAGTAGGCCATCTCCAGAGATGGAGACAGAAAGATCAAGAAAGGGGAGGGAGGTGTCGGAAATGGACCAGGTAAATTTGAGGGCAGGGTGAAAGTTGGAGGCAAAGTTAATGAAGTCGACGAGCTCAGCACGCGTGCAAGAGGCAGCACCAATGCAGTCGTCAATGTAGCGAAGGAAAAGAGGGGGATGGATACCGGTATAGCCTTGGATCACGGACTGTTCCACAAAGCCAACAAAAAGGCAGACATAACTGGGACCCATGCGAGTGCCCATGGCTACACTCTTGGTTTGGAGGAAGTGGGAGGAGCCAAAGGAGAAATTATTGAGAGTAAGAACTAATTCCGCTAGATGGAGGAGAGTGGTGGTAGAGGGGATTTGGTTAGGTCTGGAATCCAAAAAAAACCGAAGAGCTTCGAGACCATCTCGGTGGGGGATGGATGTATATAGGGACTGGACGTCCATGGTGAAAATAAGATGGAGGGGCCAGGGAACTTAAAATCATTGAAAAAATTCAAAGCATGAGAAGTGTCATGAACATAGGTGGGAAGAGATTGAACAAGGGGGGATAAGACAGTGTCAAGGTATGCAGAAATGAGTTCAGTGGGGCAGGAGCAAGCTGAGACAATAGGTCTACCTGGACAGGCAGGTTTGTGGATCTTGGGTAGGAGGCAGAAATAGGAAGTGCGGGGTGTGGGAACTATGTGGTTTGTGGCAGTGGATGGGAGATCCCCAGAGCTAATAATGTTGGTGATGGTATTGGAGACAATGGCTTGGTGCTCGTTAGTGGGATCATGATCAAGGGGTAAATAAGAGGAGGTATCAGAGAGTTGTTGCTGTGCCTCGGCCAGGTAGAGGTCAGTACGCCAGACAACAACAGCTCTTCCCACCCTGTCTCTTGCAAAAAGGCTATCCCCTTCTCATAATTCCTCCGTCTCCACCGCATCTTCTCTCAGGATGAGGCTTTTCTTTCCAGGACGAAGGAGATGTCTTCCTTTTTTAAACAAAGGGGCTTCCCTTCGTCCACCATCAACTCTGCTCTCAAACGCATCTCTCCCATTTCCCGCACATTGGCCCTCACCCCATCCACCTGCCACCCCACTCAGGATAGGGTTCCCCTTGTCCTTACCTACCACCCCACCAGCCTCCAGGTCCAACATATAATTCTCCGTAACTTCCGCCACCTCCAACGGGATCCCACTACCAAACACATTTTCCCTCCCCCCCTTTCTGCTTTTCGCAGGGATCGCTCCCTACGTGACTCCCTTGTCCACTCGTCCCCCCCATCCCTTCCCACCGATCTCCCTCCTGGCACTTATCCTTGTAAAAAGAACAAGAGCTACACCTGACCTTACACTTCCTCCCTCACCACCATTCAGGGCCCCAGACAGTCCTTTCAGGTGAGGCGACACTTCACCTGTGAGTCGGCTGGTGTGGTATCCTGCATCCGGTGTTCCCAGTGTGGCCTTCTATATATTGGTGAGATCCGACGCAGACTGGGAGACCGTTTCGCTGAACACCTACGCTCGGTCCGCCAGAAAAAGCAGGGTCACACATTTTAACTCCACGTCCCATTCTCATTCTGATATGTCTATCCATGGCCTCCTCTACTGTCAAAATGAATCCAAACTCAGGTTGGAGGAACAACACCTTATATACCGGCTGGGTAGCCTCCAACCTGAGGCATAAACATTGACTTCTCTAACTTCCGTTAATGCCCCTCCTCCCCTTCTTACCCTATCCCTGACATATTTAGTTGTTTGCCTGTTCTCCATCTCCCTCTGGTGCTTCCCCCACCTCCTTTCTTTCTCCTGAGGCCTCCCGTCCCATGATCCTTTCCCTTCTCCAGCTCTGTATCACTTTCGCCAATCACCATTCCAGCTCTTAGCTTCATCCCACCCCCTCCAGTCTCCTCCTATCATTTCGCATTTCCCCCCCCCCCCACTACTTTCAAATCTTTTACTATCTTTCCTTTCATTTAGTCCTGATGAAGGGTCTCGGCCCGAAACGTCGACAGCACTTCTCCCTATAGATGCTGCCTGGCCTGCTGTGTTCCACCAGCATTTTGTGTGTGTTGTTGTTTGAATTTCCAGCATCTGCAGATTTCCTCGTGTTTGCTCTTTGAAAGTAATCAATGAGGTGCTACTGATAGAGTCTCAGAGAGACTGTAGAAACAAAACATTTCAATCAGTTTGCATCAGCTGGGGTTCCCACAATTTTTGTTCCCACCTTTTTCTGTGGTTCTCAAACCATCATATCAAGGGGAACAGCAAGAGAACAAGCAACAAGCCTGATAGAGTTCTTTGAGGAGGTGACCAGGCATATAGATGAGGGTAGTGCAGTGGATGTGATCTACTTGGATTTTAGTAAGGCATTTGACAAGGTTCCACAGGATAGGCTTATTCAGAAAGTCAGAAGGCATGGGATCCGGGGAAGTTTGGCCAGGTGGATTCTTGCCTGCAGAAGGCAGAGGGTTGTGGTGGAGGGAGTAAATTCAGATTGGAGGGTTGTGACTAGTGGTGTCCCACAAGGATCTGTTCTGGGACCTCTACTTTTCGTGATTTTTATTAACGACCTGGATGCAGAAGTGGGCTGAGAAGATGGAGTTCAACCCAGAGAAGTGTGAGGTGGTACACTTTGGAAGGACAAACTCCAATGCAGAGAACAAAGTAAATGGCAGGATACATGGTAGTGTAGAGGAGCAGAGGGATCTGGGCGTACATGTCCATAGATCCCTGAAAGTTGCCTCACAGGTAGATAGGGTAGTTAATAAAGCTTAGGGGGTGTTAGCTTTCATAAGTCAAGGGATAGAGTTTAAGAGTCGCGATGTAATAATGCAGCTCTATAAAACTCTGGTTAGGCCACACTTGGAGTACTGTGTCCAGTCCTGGTTGCCTCAGTATAGGAAGGATGTGGAAGCATTGGAAAGGGTACAGAGGAGATATACCAGGATGCTGCCTGGTTTAGAGAGTATGGATTATGATCAGAGATTAAGGGAGCTAGGGCTTTACTCTTTGGAGAGAAGGAGGATGAAAGGAGACATGATAGAGGTGTACAAGATATTAAGAGGAATAGATAGAGTGAACAACCAGTGCCTCTTCCCCAGGGCACCACTGCTCAATACAAGAGGACATGGCTTTAAGGTAAAGGGAGGAAAGTTCAAGGGGGATATTAGAGGAAGGTTTTTCACTCAGAGAGTGGTTGGTGCGTGGAATGCACTGCCTGAGTCAGTGGTGGAGGCAGATACACTAGTGAAGTTTAAGAGACTACTAAACAGGTATTTGGAGAAATTTAAGGTGGGGGATTATATGGGAGGCAGGGTTTGAGGGTCGGCACAACATTGTGGGCCGAAGGGCCTGTAATGTGCTGTACTATTCTATGTTCTATTAACATACTATCTTCAAAGGTTCAAAAGATTCAAAGTACGTTTATTATCAAAGTATGTATGCAGTGTACAACCCTGAGATTCGTCTTGCCACAGACAATTGTGAAGCAAAGAAAAACTATGGAACCTGTTCAGAGAAAAACATCAACCCCTAATACAATTTGCACAAATTTGCACAAATGAAAATAAAACAAACAAAAAACACAGTGTATAAAACATCAACCCTCCCAAGTCATCAAAAGATTCCAAACATATACAGTTTAGCTCAATCTAGAGCAGTGTCATTCGTTAACTCCAGTCACAGATCCAGTCCACCCCGATCAAAATCACACAAAACAACAACAAAAAAAGGAGCAACAAGCCGCCAGATAATGTGACTTACAGAGTCCAGTCCACAAATTGCATTGATTAAACCTGCCCAAGAACCAGGGCTCCGGCATTCACTCCCAGAGCAAGAGGGAAAGAGAGTCCATTCAAACACAGGGACCTTCCTCCGGGAGCAGTGGGCAAGAAGGTGAGAGAGACCAGATACACGCAGACACCTTCCTCTTAAAGGTGGTAATGGTATGTATTGTTGAAGTGGAACAAACAGAGAATAAGATCACTAATATACTTCTCAGCTTGACCTTACAGGGTCAGATTCAATCAATGCCAGAATAATTTGGGAGCCATGATTTATTTTCCAATCATGTGGTCAACTGTGCAGCTGCACTGGGTAGGCCATACTGCTTGCATGCCCTTTATCAGACCCTAGAGCCACACACTCTATACCAAGCTCTGTCATGAGAAGAGATAACCATAAGAGCAAAGGAAGAGCAGAGCACTTTGAAAATTTGTTATGACCCTCATGACTCCTGGGAACTTCTTGCCCATGAACATCCAAAATAGAGAATGGGCATTCAGGGTGGCATTGAGAACCTCAGGGCAATGGGTCAGGACCATAATCAGACATCTCTCAAACTGGCTACCTTAAAAACAACCTCCTGTCTCACCTGTGGAGGATTCTATAGTTCCCACATTGACCTCATTCAACACCTAAGGACACAGAGTCGAAGCGAATACTCCTCTAGCTTGAGAAATTGCCTCACGATTCATCACCTTGTGGCCAATTTCTGCTCTATCCCCATTTACAAGTTAGCAGATGAAACCTCATAGTGGTTCTGGACCTCAATCAATGACAAGATGGAGTACAGGAAGGGTACGGGGAACCTAGCAGTCTAGAATCATAACAGCAATCTTTCCTTCAATATCAATAAAATGAAGGAGATGGTCATTGACTTCTGGAAGCAAGGAGGAGCACATGGCCCTTGCACTATCAAGGGGGCAGGGATTCAGATTGCTGGATAATTGGGACCTCTTCTGGGGCAGGTATAACAAAAGGGACAAGTTGCACTTGAATCCAAGGGGAACCAATATTCTTGTGGAAAGGCTTACTAGAGCTGTTGGTATTGGTTTAAACTAATATGGCGGGGGATAGGAACCAGTATGATAGAGTTGAGAATGAGCCAGCAGGTTTACAAGTAGATTATGGATGCAAAATGAATGTATGGAAAGACAAGTCAATGATTGGGTACAAACCCAGACGGAGCAAAGAATTAAATTGTACCTCAGAGGCAAAATTCAAAAGGGCAAAGAATGCAATACTGAGGGTGATGTATTTAAATGCGCGGGGCATTCAGATAAAGGTGGACAAACTTGAGGTGCAATTATAGGTTGGTCAATATGACATTGTGGTCATCACTGAGTCATGGCTGAAAGAAGGACCTAATTAGCAGCTTACTTTGCATTGGATTTGCAAAGGATCTACTTTGCATTGAAATGACAGGCAGGAAGGCATAGGCAGAAGGAGCTGGTAATGTCATGTAATGAGGATAATGACACAATTGTAATGGGAGACTTCAATATGAAAGGGGATTGGGTGATGCACCATCAATAACTCACACTGAGACGTAAGGCGAGATATTGGCTTTTATTGACTGGAAGAAGGAACCAGGAGTGAGTGTCCATCATACTATGACCTGGAGACTGAGGCCGAGCATAGGCCTCAGATTGCCTTTATACAGGGGCCTGTGGGAGGAGCCACAGGAGCAGCCAGCAGGGGGCGTGTCCAGACAGGCACATAGTTCACCACATTGGGAAAATCAGGTTGGTGTCAGATTGTAAGAGAGGGAATTTGTGAATGCCTATGAGATAGCTTTCTAGAGCAACTAGTGCTTCAGCCTACCTGGGGAAAGGTTATCTTGGATTGGGTGTTGTGTAATTATTAGGGAGCTTAATATGAAGGAACCCTTAGAAGCAGTGATCATAATATGATTGAATTCATACTGCAGTTTGAGAAGGAGAAGCACATGTCACATGAAATCAATATTGCAATGGAATAAAGGGAATTACAGAGGCATGAGACAGAAGCTTGCCAAGGTGGATTGGACAAAGATACTGGCAGGGATGACAGCAGAGCAGGGAAGGTTAAAGTTTCTGAGAATAGTTCACGGCGTAGAATAAGTATGTCTCCCATCCTAACCTGGCCAGTCTGAAAAAAAATCACTAAGCAATTACCATCAACAGATCACTTGCAATACCAGAGGAAACAACACACTGGACCATTGCTACATCATCATCAAGAATGCCTACCGTGCTATTCCACGCCCTCACTTTGGGAAGTCTGATCCCTGGCTGTACTTCTACTCCCTGAGTATAGGCAGAGACTGAAGGCTGCAGCACCAGCAGTGAGGACCAAGAGGTATGGACAAGGGAAGCACAGGAGCGCCTACAGGACTGCTTTGAATCAGTGGACTGGACTGTATTCAGGGATTCATCTTCAAAGTTGAATGAGTATGCTGCCGTTGTTACCGATTTCATTAAAACCTGTGTGGATGAGTGTGTGCCCACAAAGACTTAGTGAATATTCCCAAACCAAAAGCCACGGATGAAACATTATCTGCTGAAGGCTAAATCTGGGGCATTCAAGTCTGGCAATCCAGGCCTGTACCAGAAAACCAGGTATGATTTGCAGAGGGCTATTTCAAGGGTGAAGAGACAATTATGAATGAAGTTGGAGGTGGCATCAGATGCACGACAACTCTGGCAGGGTCTGAAACCTGTTGGCATGAATGGCAGTGGTGCTTCACCCGCTGGCACTCACGTCTACAGTGATGAAACGCTTTGAGAGGTTGGTCATGACTAGACTGAGCTACAGGCTCGGCAAGGACCTGGACCCGTTGCAATTTGTCTATCGCCACAATAGGTCGATGGCAGATGCAATCTCAAAGGCACTCCACATGGTTTTAGACCACCTGGACAACACAAACACCTATGTTAGGATGCCGTTCATCGACTATAGCTCAGCATTTAATACCGTAGTTCTCACAATCCTAATTGCGAAGTTGCAGAACCTGGGTGTCTGTACCTCCCTCTGCAATTGGATCCTCGACTTCCTAACTGGAAGACCACAATCTGTGTGAATTGGTGATAACATCTCCTCCTCACTGACCATCAACACTGGTGCACCTCAGGGGTGTGTGCTTAGCCCACTGCTCTACTCTCTATATACACATGACTGCTAGGCATAGCTTCAAAACCATCTATAAATTTGCTGATGGAAGGGTAAGACAAAGGAACACATACCAATCCTCATAGAGGAATCAGAAGTGGAGAGAGCAGCTTCAATTTCCTGGGTGTCAAGATCTCTGAGGATCTAACCTGGTCCCAACATACCGATGCAGTTATAAAGAAGGCAAGACACCGACTATACTTTATTAGGAGTTTGAAGAGATTTGCTATGTCAAGAAATATGCTCAAAAACTTCTATTATTGCACCATGGAGAGCATTCTGACAGGCTGCATCACTGTCTGGTATGGAGGGGCTACTGCACAGGACTGAAAGAAGCTGCAGAGGGTTGTAAATTTAGTCAGCTCCATCTTGCGGACTATAAAGTACCCAGGACTTCTTCAAGGAGTGGTGTCTCAGAAAGACAGCATCCATTATTAAGGACCTCCAGCACCCAGGGCATGCCCCTTTCTCATTGTTACCATCAGGTAGGAGATACAGAAGCCTGAAAGCACACACTCAGCGATTCAGGAACAGCTTCTTCCCCCCGCCATCTGATTCCTAAATAGACATTGAACCGTTGGACACTGCCTCACTTTTTTAAAAAGATAAAGTATTTGTGTTTTTAACACGATTTTTAATCTATTCAATATACGTATACTGTATGAAGTAGACTGAATAAGATTTATTTTTTATTTATTATTCTATATTATGTATTGGCATTGAACTGCTGCTACTAAGTTAACAAATTTCACATCACATGCCAGTGATAATAAACCTGATTCTGAGAAGAAGTACTTTCAAATGGCAGGGGTAGCAGCCGTGGCTGACAAGCTGACAAGAGATGTTAAGGACTGCATAAAAGCCAAAGAAAGGGAATGTAAGGAAGCAAAAGTGAGTGGGAAGTTGAATTATTGGGAAGCTTTTAAAATCCAACAAAACGCAATTGAAAGCTATAAGAAAGGAAAAGATTAAATATGAGGGCAAATTAGCCAATATTATAAAGCAGGATATTAAAAGTGTTTTCAGTTATACTGCGTATAGAGTAAAAAGGAGATGAGAGTTGATATTGGACCACTGGAAAATGATGCTGATGAGGTAGTAATGGGAGACAAAGAAATGGCAGATGAACTTAATGGGTACTTTGCCTCACTGTGGAAGACACTAGCAGTGTGCCAGAGGTCCATGAGTGTCGGGGAGCAGGAGTGAGTGTCATTGCTGTTACAAAGGAAAAAGTGCTAGGCAGACTCAAAGGTCTTAAGGTAGATAGTCCACCTGGACCAGATGGACTACATTCCAGAGTCCTGAGAGAGGTTGCTGAAGAGATAATGATTGCATTGGTCATGATCTTTCAAGAATCACTTGATTATGGCATGGTCTTGGAGGACTGGATGGTTGCAAATACCACTCCACTCCTTAAGAAGAGGGGAAGGCAGAAGAAAGGAAATTATAGGCCAGTTAGTCTAACCTCAGTGGCTGGGAAAGTGTTGGAGTCTATTATTAAGGATAAGGTTTTGGAATACTTGGACACTAATGATAAAATAAGTCAAAGTCAGCATGGATTCTGTAAAGGGAAATTTTGCCTGACAAATCTGTTAGAGTTCTCTGAGGAAGTAACAAGCAGAATGGACAAAGGAGAGGCAGTGGATGTCATTTACTTGAATTTTCAGAAGGCATTTGATAAGGGTGAAACATGTGGCCGCTTAACAAGATAAAATCCTATGGCGTTACAGGAAAGATGCTGGCACGGATAGAGGAATAGTTGACAGGCAGGAGGCAGAGAGCAAGAATAACGGGGGTCTTTACTGGTTGGGTGCCAGTTACTAGTGGTATTCTTCAGGGGTCAGTATTGGGGGCTGCTACTTTTCACATTGTTTGTTAATGTTCAGATAACAGAACTGATGGCTTTGTGGCAAAGTTTGCAGATGATACAAAGATAGGTGGAGGGGTAGGTAGTGCTGAGAAAGCAATGCGATGCAGTAGGACTTAGACAAATTGGAAGAATGGGCAAAAAAGTGACAGCTGGTATACAGTGTTGGTAGATGTATGATAATGCATTTCGGTAAGAGGAACAGTAGTGCAAACTGTTATCTAAATGGGGAGAAGGTTCAAACCAGAGCTGCAGAAGGACTTAGAAATCCTCGTGCAAAACTCCCAGAAGGTGAATTTACAGGTTGAGTCTGTGGTAAAGAAGACAAATGCAATGTTGGCATTTATTTCAAAGGAAATAGAATATAAAAGTAAGGAGGTAATACTGATCCTTTATAAGACACTAGGCAGGCTGCACTTGGAGTATTGCCAACAGTTTTGGGGCCCATATCACAGAAAGAATGTGTTGTCATTGGAAAGAGTCCAGAGAAGGTTCACAATGATAGTTCCAGAATGAAAGGATTAACATATGGGAAGCGTTTGGCAACTACTGAATGTTGAAAGGACTAGATAGGGTGGATGAGGAGAGGATGTTTCCTTTGCTGGGGGTATCCAGAACTAGAGGGCACAGCCTCAAAATTGAGGGGTGACTTTATAAATCAGAGGTAAAGAGGATTTTCTTTTAGCCAGAGAGTAGTGAATCTGTGGAATGCCCTGCCACAGACTGCAGTGGAGGCCAAGTTCATGGGTATACCTAAGGTGGAAGTTGATCGTTTCCTGATCAGCCAGGGCATCAAAGGATATGATGAGAAGGTATGTATATAGGGTTGAGTGGGATCCAGGATCAGCTATGATGGAATGGCAGAGCAGACTCAGTGGGCTGAATGGCCTAATTCTGCTCCTATGTCCTAATTCTGCTCCTATGTCCTATGCTGAGTTGGAGACGGTTGAGTGTTGGGTGAAAATATCATCAACAATTACTTCTAGTTCAGCTCATGAATGCATGAATGAATGTCAAGAGCACACCAACTTTATCAGGATTGCCTGGCGGGGAGAATTGGTGCACGATTCTCCTAACTGTAACTGCAGCATCACTTCAGCAGAGTAGAATGTTTGCCTGGCCCAGACTTCAGCTCCTGAATTTCCAGTTTTGGGGTAATTTGCAAAAGGGCCTCAGTTTTGGGGCCTGAGTGAGAGCAGTCATGTTGTCCTTCCAGAGATCATAGAATGAATTCCAGAGGAATAGTGGACACTTCACAACAACTCCAATGAAACACAAATGAGGCACATATCTCAAGAGTGAATCACATATTATTTATGCAATTAACTATGCTGGGACCTGGTTCACCAAGGTTCCAGGCATTCAGATTTACGACTGGAAAACAATAGTGTAAATCAATGCAAATTACCCCAATACTGGAAACTCAGTTGGAGCCTGGAGCTGAAACCTGGGCCAGGCAAGCATTCCACTCTGCTGAAGTGGTGTTGCAAATTTGGTCCAGAGAAAAGTAGAGCTCAAATACTTGCCCCCACCAGGTAATTGATAAACTGTCTCACCAGTGGTTATTACAGAAAACAAAAGCTGTGGCATAGGAGATAACTTATTGGCACTTGTAGAAAATTGGCTGCCCAACAGGAGACATAGAGTCAGCAAAAATGAATAATTTTCCGGTTTTAGTGCTTTATAAAGGGTGGTGCACCACAGGGAACTGTGCTGATATCTCAACTAACAATTGATATAACTGATGAAAGAATGCATTGAAGACTTGCTTGCAAGTTTATTGACATATGCACAAGTGCAGGCATGCACGGGTGCTATGAAAAACTGACTTGAAGCGGTATCACAGGCACACAGATGGAGGAAAATAAGTTGTGAAGAAAACATAAAGCTACAAAAGGCTATCCATTTAAGTGAGATACTTATAAAAGAGATGAATTATTTAAATGGCAAGCAATTGCACAGCTTTCAGTATCCTGGTGCACAATTCAGACACAAATAATTGGGATGTTATCAAAATGATACAATTATTGCAAAGTCGATTGACTACAAAAACAAGGAAGTTATGTTTTAGTTATATGGAGCATTTCTGAGACTACAAATGTAGTGGTTTGAACATTTCCAATGGTCAATTTAGTATCAGAGAATGTATACAATATACAAAATGAAATTCTTACTCTTTACAGATATCCACGACAATCAGAAGAGAACCCCAAAGAATGATTGACAGAGAAATGTTACAACCCCAAATCCCCCATTCACCCCCAACATACAAACAGCAGCAAAGCATCAACCCAACTCCCACCCATTTCAACAGAAAGCCCATCACCCACCAAATAACAGAATGGCCCTCAATGAGAGACCATGATCTACAGTGAACAAGAACTATTGTTTACCTGACAGCTGGACATGCCACAGGCTCTCTCTCTCTCTCTCTCTCTCTCTCTCTCTCCCTCCCTCCCTCACTAACAAGGGACAGAGAGATATCACCCATTTCACACTGAAAGGTGAAATCGCTATAACGGTGTTACAATCTGCCACATCACTCTTTATTCCGAGATTATCCGACTTGAGAATCTGCAGCAAACTCTCCCTACCATTGAAAGAAAGAAAGAGAGGGAGCAATTGCTCGAGTGCAGAGACCTCCGTCAGTTAATTCTGCCACTGCAAAATTCTGATATTCCCTCTCTTGTGATGCCTCAGTCAGCGACACCAGCATGGAATTGGTCATCAACAGAGTGATGCAGGCCCATGCCCTGGAGGCACGTCTTCCAGTCCGCTCCTGGATATGTCAAAAAATGGTCAATCCATGAGTTCCAGGAGCAGGAACTCATTTGCCGTGGAAAACCACAGTTTGAGTACATCTGTGGATCACAGACTTTGGCAGAACCCCAGCCACCTTAAAAAGAAAAAAAGAGATAGTAAAGAGATGAATTTAAGCTGATTCCTTAGATGATCTCAAAGAAGCAGCCATTTGGCATCATCTTAGCCATTTAAGGTTCAGGGCCTACCAAACTAAAACCTGGAATGGAATGATTGATTAATAAGGAAATGTTGGTCAGGCTGGGGCTGCTTCTGGAGTTGAAAAAGGGTGATGACCTGCTTGAAACACATAAGTTCCTGGGGCGAAGGAATAATGTGAAGGCAATGTGTCATTTTTCAGTAGAATCCAGAACCAAGAGTCAGCATTTAAAAGTAAGGAGTGACCCACTCATCTAAGACAGAAGTGATGTGAGAAGATCTTCCTCATGTAGACATATGTCTTCTGTAAAGAGCAATGCATGTAGGCAAGTAGAGTTAGCAATCAGATCAGCTAATGCTTTATTAAAAGACAGAGCAGGATTGAGGGTTTGAGCTCCCCACCACTGCTCTTAATTTATTTGTTTGTACATTCTTCTTGACCCCTTCAACATTTTCCTGAAGGTACCTTCTCAGAATATGTCTGCTTCTGTAGTGATTCATTTATTGGTTAATTCTTAAAAATTCGCCACTTCACACACAGGATCTGGAACTCATTATCTATTGTGCCTCTTTTGTGCAGCAGTAAGGAAGGCTGGACTGTTGAAGCTGTCATGATTTGTATGAACCAATCAACCAGGGCCTCAGCCATCCTTTATGGAGAATGTAAAAGATCCTGCAGCTCTACTTGGAAGAAGAATGGAGCGGTTGGTGTGTGGGAGAGGGGGGATTTTTCCCAGTTATCTGACCAGTATTTATAATTCCATCAATACAGCCAATGATGCAACACCTTGTCAATGTTATGCAATTATAGAGGTGACCTCCACTGGGCATTCCCAGAACAACCTGGCCCTCCTAGAGCAGTGCTGGAGTTAATCTCTTGGAGTCAAATACTTCTGTTTCACCCCTGCTGCACCTTCCTGTGCAAACCTGTTTACTTGAAAGCAAAACACTGACCCTCTAACTTCCATTCCCAAACCTTCTACCCCTGAAGCTCAGGAGCTGACTCTCAACCTCCTGACCTTCAGAGCCCAGTGGATGCCTCTACCCAACTCCACCCTTCCAAGTTCTTACACCCATTCCACCTCTAATTTCATCCTTGGTTTGATCCCTCACCAACTGTCCACACAACCTTAATGTGTCTCTGTAATCACTGATGATTCAATGCAACAGTAACTTCATGCAATGCCTTCCCCGTCAACAACAGGATATGATGGAATTCCACCACCTTCCCACTCCCCCTTTCTCACTGCCACTGTGATGGCATGAGGCCTGACTTTTCTCCTGCGTTATCACATCTCAGTCATCACCTAGTGATCTGTGGAATTAGGGCTGCACAAAGTGGCAGCATTTTCCGGGAAGGAAATGTGCAATGATCTGGGTCACTCTGAAGACGGTGAAATGTGATACAGGTCTCTGCCAGCCCATGAAAATTCACTTCCTGAATCTTTACCACAATGAAGGAGTTCAGTTATTCTGATTCTTCATTTAATACAGGGTTTATCGTGTTACAGTGAAGGGTGTGTAATAAACTTTGTCCCATTACTCAATGTTGTCTCATATGTTGTAAGTGGATCCTCAGTACTCAGCATAGCTAAGACATCTTCACTGATTTTGCTAATTAACTTGGACCAACAGAACATCAATAAACTCACCTCAGGCCATCTTGAGATCAATGGGATAATTGTAATGACACCAGGTAGCCAGCAGTTTGTAATAATATCAGCATGAGTTCCCTCCCTGGCACCAATCCCTGCTCTAAAACAGACAAGCAAGTGTTGAGTAGTGAGTTGGTTCCTTTCTGTAACTGACATGTGAGCCTCATTTTTTATGTCTGCCCCTTTCACCACTATCTGAAGCAAGGATTCAGGGTATGCTCCTTCTGTCGCACTACCATTTTTGTTCAGGGTAACCATCTGATTTCTTTCCATAGAAATCTAATCGTAAAAACCTGCCAGTCTAATTCTTTCATAAAAATGTTCCTTAGGAGGATAACTGCTTTTATAATGGGGGAAACACAAACGCAAATACAATTTTCTGATGCAGATGAGATGTTGCCGGACATGTTGAATTCCTCCAGCAGGCTCTGTGTTCCCTCAGATTCTGTGTATTTTCTTGTGTGTCCGCAAATTTCAGATCATTCTTTAACTAGTCACTTTTCAAGATATTGATAATCTGAACTCACTGGTTATCTGCAGTATGATCATAAACAGGTCTAATACTTAACTGATATTCAGACAAGGTAATTTTCTAGTAAGTGTGGGAATCAATTTATTGTGACTGGGAGAGGAACACTGTTTAACCTTTCCCCTCCTGAGTTCTCAGATTGGGGAGGCGAGGCTGGGCGTTTGTCTGGTCTCATTCTGTGATCTTTCCTTGTGAACTGCAGGTTAACTGAGATTCAGCACACATTCTGAAATAATGGCTTCCCTTGAGAACTTCCCATTGGATAAAATCAGAACTTCCTGCTGAGTTAAAAATGCTCTTTTATAAGGAAAGTTCAAACTAATTGAGCTTGTTTTTTTATGGGGGGGGGCAACTTTGAAGTTTTCAAGATAAAAAGGAGATCTGAGTCAATTATTCCCAGTGGCCAAAGATTCAAATACCACAAAATTCAAAGAATACTTAATAGGTTATGATAAAGCAGAAGGGAAACAGAGCTATTTTCACAAAAGGGTAAACAAGTTATGGAATGAGTAGCTAAATAAGCAGAATATAAATTGGATTGTTACATAAAGCCAATGTTTCCCCTTGCCTCAATGTCTCAGTGTGTGAAGTGATAAGTGTTAACAAATAGCTGACTCGATGAAGGGTCTCAGCCCAAAACATCGACTGTTTCCTCTTTTCCATAGATGCTGCCTGGCCTGCTGAGTTCCTCCAGCATTTTATGTCTGTTACTTCTGATTTCCAGCATCTGCAGATTTTATCGTGTTTGAGACTGGATTGCTTCTCTTCAGCTCTTTAGCTCTATTAGGTGAGTTCAGTTTGGAAATAATGCAACTGAAACTCCAAATCAAATCCATTTCAATTCCCCTAAAACATCTTGTGTTATTGTGTGCAATTCTGGTTGGCCCATTACAGGAAGAATGTGAAAGGAATGCAGAAAATGTTTAACAGGGTGCTGAATTAATTAGAGATATGAGCAACAAAGAGAGGTTGGCCAAACTTGGGCTGTTTTCTTTTGGTGTCACATTGTGCGCTGGCAAAGACAGAACCCAAGAGCAGAGGTGCAACAGACTCCCAGAGACAGAAACATGAATCTATACATAGGGGTTCCATCAGAACATTGATGGTTTGACTGTGCAATACTATGGCACAGATTATTCCCCGAACAAGGATCCCGTGATAAATGCTAATCGGGAGTCTGCTTTAAATAATCACAATATGTGGAAAACCCATTGCAGTCAAAATAAGCTAGACAAAATTAAGCAGAAAGCACAAGGGCTTAATGACTCTAGTTAAGACAACCATAGAACATTACAGCACAGAAACAGGCCTTTTGGCCCTTCTTGGCTGTGCCAAACCATTTTTCTGCCTGGTCCCACTGACCTGCACCTGGACCATATCCCTCCATACACCTCTCATCCATATACCTGTCCAAGTTTTTCTTAAATGTTAAAAGTGAACCCGCATTTTCCACTTCATCTGGCAGCTCATTCCACACTCCCACCACTCTCTGTGTGAAGAAGCCCCCCCCCCATAATGTTCCCTTTAAATTTTTCCCCTTTCACCCTTAACTCATGTCCTCTGGTTTTTTTCTCCCCTAACCTCAGTGGAAAAAGCCTGCTTGCATTCACTCTAACTATACCCATTATAATTTTATATACCTCTATCAAGTCTCCCGTCATTCTTCTACAGTCTAGGGAATAAAGTCCAAACCTATTTAACCTTCCTTTGTAACTCAGTTTCTCAAGTCTCGGCAACATCCTTGTAAACCTTCTCTGCACTCTTTCAACCTTATTAATATCCTTCCTGTAATTTGGTGACCAAAACTGCACACAATACTCCATATTCGGTCTCACCAATGCCTTATACAACCTCCATAACATTCCAACTCAAGTAACAAATACAGGAGTTCTAAAAAGCTCAAAGCTTAACGCTCTACAGCTCATCATACAGACTTGCAGGGCTCATGACGTTAGAGCATTGGCAGCTTAGGGGGCGACCTGATAGAAGTTTATAAGATTATGAGTGATATAGAAAGAGTGCAGTCTTTTTCACAGGGTAGAGATGTTAAGTACAGGAGGACATGCATTTAAGACGTGAGGGAAAATATTTGAAGGAGATGAGCAGGAATTTTTTTACCTAGATGATAGTGGATGCTTGGATAGGCTGCTGTGGGTGATATTTAGCAGATATGATAGTGATGTTTAAGAGGCTGTTAGACACATGAGTATGCAGGGAATGTGGGGATATGGATCATATAAAGGCATAAAAGAATTACTTTAATTTGGCGGTGTAGTCATGCAGCAATGTGGGCTGAAGGGCCTGTTCCTGTACTGTACGGTTCTGTGTTGTATTTTCATGAGCTGTAGAAAAGCCCAATAGAATGGTAAGCTGAAAAACTGAGCCTGGAACTGGTGTTTGTTCAAAATAATGTGGGAAAATCTTTGGTGAAGATTAACCTTGGAACTATCTCTATAAAACGGATAACCTCACATTTCTTTCTAAAACTCTACCTCACCTCTCCATTGTTTCATGTGTGAAATGCCTTGAGTGATTCATTATGTTCAAGCTATATCCGTGCTAGCTCTTCTTACAAACCACAGAAGGTCCGTTCCCAGAGTAATTTGGACCCAGAGATATCGGATCCAAATATGCAGTTGCAGCAAGTCCTCTGCCCCGTTCTCCTGCAACAAGGAAAACCAGAAACTAACTAACAGGAGATCTTCTTGCAGTCTATAGGGTTCCCTGCCCCATCCCAAAGCCATTCAGCTGGCATATTAATTGGCCAGTGTAAATTGTGCCTGGTGTGTAGGAGAGGAACAGAGTCTGGGAAGGGCTGTTCTGATGCGAGTTGTGGCAGAATAAAAATGGGATGAATGTAAATACAATAGATAGTCAGTATATACATACTCAGTGAGCTGAAGGGATAATTTCTGTGGTTTGTCTGTAAAACAAACTGTCTATCCTGCTGTCTATCAGTGACCTTCAAACCACAATACCATAAAGCAGAGACTATTTATAAATAGCATGGAGGAGGTGCAATCTTCATGGAATACAGAAAACCTTACTGTTTTCAGTCATCAGACCCACATAGAAAATCTATTTCATACACGAGTGGCCCCATCGTAGTGTGCACACACCAACACACTGCACACAGGTGGCCATGAGATGTTAGGTAAAGGAAATTACTTTTGTTTCAGAGAGGGGAAAAGACTCTGGAGATGTGGATAATGAGCTGAATAATGGGACTAAGGTCACAAAGGTGGCAGCCCCTTGAGTCAAATAACCTTTTCATATTCTTGTAAAGGTTCTTCAAATCAGAACTTGATACTTCAAATCAAGTAAAAAAATATATATATACTGAGAGAGATGAAAGAAATAACATCAGTGATTATTTTTATAAACTTTTAGTTATTGTAAATTATGATAAGTGATAGAGGGACTCCCTTTCTCACCCGTAAGAACACTGGCTACCCTGTGAGTGTCTGACCTCTTTGTGAATTGTGCTGTCTGTAAAGCCTGCACACCAGACGGGTCAATGAACCACAGCACCTGCTGCTTTAAGAATCATGCTGTGGAGCCTGACTTCAGATTAAATTTAGCTTGTTTTTGATCATCACCAGTGGTCTACCTAATTAGAGCAGGAAATGATGTGAGAATCCGAGAGATTTATTTTAAAGAATTGGATAAAAATCTCCATGCTTTTATCTTAGTTTATGATTTGTTTTGTAAACATTGTTATTTTGGAACCCCAGCAAAGCAACTAGGAATGACGACTATAGATTTCTCTTATGACAAAGTGCGACAACATAACTGTCATTTCATTATCACTTGCCCAAGTCATAAGAGGTCCATGCCAAACTGCACCATTGGAAATGTTTCAGTTCAAGAAGCTGGATCACAAAGGATGTGTTTACCTTGCCAGCCACAACCTAATCTTATGAATAATTTGTTTCATCAAGTGTGTTAATCAAACGTTCTTTACTTTCAGAATGTAGTTATTACAGGATTGTTCATTTACAATGTGCTGAAGTGGATTCTTATCATTACTGGAATAATGATTGTCAACAAGAAACCAACACAAGCATGGTTCAAATTGCAAGTATATCATTATTTTCATTAGATTGCTCCTTGTCTAGTAATTTTTTGTTAATGCAGGATTCTTTGTTAATCCATAGGAGTAGCTCAGACTATAAATCTTCTCCACTCTTTCAACCTTCACTAGCATTGTTCTGTTTGTTTTGTCATATACTTCAGTTATCTACAATATATGGTATCTGTTATGTTTGTAACAATGCACTGCACTGCAGCAACATAAATATGTATGCAAGCCTGTGACAATAAACTTGAACTTGATATAAATAAACTTGTCCAGTGTTCTTCCCTTTTTTAAGAGATAAAGTATAGGGGTTGCAGAGTTCACATTAAAGAAATTACAAAAGTAAACTCAAACAAACCAGTCAGTCTTTGAAACACGAATCTTGTTAAAGAGAGGGAGCAGTTAACCAAACAGCACGTTGAGAATACCTCCACTGCAGAGACAACAATGGCTAAAGAACAAGACCAACAGCAACTTCTCTACAATATCAATGATAGACAATCAACCTCATCTGTGAAATATATATGCTAGGAGTCAATTATATACTAGGACATACAAGCTAGGAGTGGCTTCACCGACAGTGATATTCAATGGCTAGGATATTGTATTTGGTACTAGTATTGGTGTTGGTTTATTATTGTCACCCATACCAAGGTACAGTGAAAAGCTTGCCTTAAGTATTATTTATACAGATCAAATTATTACACAGTGCATTGAGCTAGAATAAGGTAAAACAATAACAGGGCAGATTGAAGTCTAAAAGTGAAGGGCAGTGCAAGTAAACAATAAAGTGCAGGATTATAACAAAGTAGATTATGAGGTCAAGAGTCCATCTTATCATACAAGATATGTTCAAGAGTCTGATAACAGTGAGACAGAAGCTGTCCTTGAGCCTGGTGGTACATGCTTTCAGGCTTTTGTATCTTCAGCCTGATTGGAGGGGGGGAACAGAGAGTATCCAGGGTGGGTATGGTCTTTGGCTGCTTTACAGAGGCAGAGAAGAGGGGAGGCTGGTTCTTGCGATGTGCTGAAATGTTATCTCCAAGGTATCCTGAATCAGATCTCAACAAGTACAGCAATGCAGTGCTGACAATATGAAAAGAAGTACAAAAGTTCAGCATATATGTAAGCATTTTGCTTTTATAGCAAGGCACATGTGTAATGTTACAAGATTAAAGCAAATCAATGCAAGAGCAAACCATCAGGGGCAGGCAGATTCAGGTGTGAAACAGATAGAGTGCTGTTGGCATTAATCTAATAGGGATTATTTGCTACTAAGGCTCTTCCCTAGAATTTGCTATCTCTCAGAACAAAGAGGATGGTATCTTCTTCGCCATAGGATGATTGCCCCACTTTAACTTCCTCCCAAACAGAGAATCTTCATCCACTGAGTCACAGGGCATGAAAACCGGTCATTCAGTGCATTACGTTGACAATCAAGCACAGATTTATAAATCTCACTTTATTCCTACCATGTTTCCCTCGACTACCCACACATTCTACCACTCACCTGCACACAAAGAACAATTTACAGCAGCTGATTAATCAATCAACATGATTTTGAGAAGAACCCAAAGCACACAGGGCAAACATTTTGGCAAACCCAAATCTACGCAGTCATGGGGAGAGCGTGCAAACTCCGCACAGACAGCATCACAGAGTCTGGATTGAAGTCGAGGCCTCTGGAGCTGTGTGACAATAGCGTCACTAGCCCCACTGACGTCCAACATTTAATCATACGTTTGTGATCAATCGTACTCTGAGGACCTCAGCAAAGTAGAGAAGCATCCATTCCACATTATCAATAGATGGAAAGTAATTTTATTCTTCAGACATTGGTGGCAAATAATAGGAACAGGAGCAGGCTATTAAGCTTCTTGATTTGTTTCTGTCATTCAATAATAGCTTATCTGTGACCTAACGCCAGATTCCCACATTTTCAACATTAAATTCACCGTTAGTCATTAAAAACTGAAGTCGCAAATGACCACAGATCAATTTCAATTTGCAAAATAGAGTTCCAAATTTTGATCAGATTCTGTGAACTGAAGGGCTTTCTAACTTCCTCACTCCTGAAGTGGCTGGCTTTAACTTTAGACTGTGCTCCCTTCTCCACAGCTTCCAAAATACTGGAATTACTTGCTCTGTATTTATCCTAACTTGTCTCCTTAAAATCATAAAACCTCACATTAAATCTCACCTAATTTTTCATAGTACTATAGGGTAAAGTAATTGGTGGAAATGTCTGGTCTGGTGTGATATGTAATTACGTAAAGGGTTTTTAGTACAATTTGAGTTCAGTTTTTTGGTGTTCAATAAATGAGTTGCTTTTTCTGAAACATAAAATGCCTCCATCTTTTTAATTGCAAAAGCCTACAATACTAGTGGAGGTACTTCCTCCTCATAAAATAATCTTTAACTCAGGCATCATTCTGATAACTCTACATTACTCTCTCTCCAAGACCACTGGAGTTATTAACCACTCTATTTAGACTATAAGATCATAAAATATAGGAGCAGAATTAGGCCATTTGGCCCATCAACTCTGCTCTGCCATTTCATCATGGCTGATCCATTTTCTCTTTCAGTCCCAATCTCCTGTCTTTTCCCTGTAAACCTTCATGCCCTGACTAATCAAGAATCTATCAACCTCTGCCTTAAATATACCCAATGTCTTGGCCTCCATAACTGCCTGGGGCAACAAATTCCATAGGTTATTGTTCTTGGAGAGAGAGAGCAACATAGAGCAATTAGAATGGTATTTTTCCTTTGAGTTGTTAACCAACAAAGTCAGGACTGTTAGCGCAGTAGAGTGTTGCATTGACTTTTTTTGTCAGACCATATAATTTTGCTTCTACTTTGGCATGTACTGCGGAGGAATTTGTTACTGCAAAGATCTGCTATTGAAAGGTTTTCATTGGAAGAAATAGTTTCCCCTGTCCCAAAGTAATGTCCCAGGGAGTTCAGGGAAGAGCCTATAGTGATGAGAGGCTGTTCTTTCAGGAACACTTTACAGCATGAAAAGTGCTGTAAATTTACACTTGACACCTGAAGGATGCTCTGCCTTCGGCCTCTGAGACAGAGAACACACAATCAACAGATACTGTGGAGATTCACACAGACATTAAAGCAAGTGAAAGAAAATAAATATTCCCTCCCCCCAACCCTTTGCCCCAGAAGGTTAATGCCCTACCAAAAAGGCTTGTTGTAATGCGTGAGAGAGCCAGTCATGTAATTGTCTTTGTTACGTCATAACATTATATGAGTAGCAGGGTAGCCTGGTGGTTAGCACAATGCTTTACAGTATAGCCAACCATGGTTCATCACCTGCTGCTTACTGTAAGGAGCTTGTACACCCCCCTACGAATGCGTGGGTTTCCTCTGGGTTCTCCAGTTTCCTCCGACAGTCCAAAGATGTTCCTGTTGATAGGTTAATTAGTCAATGTAAACTGTCTCATGATTAGACAAGGATTAAAATTGGGGGATAGCTGTGTGGCGTGGTTTGATGGGCTGGGAGGGCCCACACTGCCTGTATGTCAATAAATAAATAAGTAATTTGGGAAAAGATTTCAATTTACTCCAGTAGACTATGTCCAGGTTTGCTGAAATAAATAGAGTACTGGAAGAGCCTTAATAATATTTTACCTTCTCCAGCCTGACAAACACAAAAGGATCTCTAAGTTCTTCTGGTTTTAACTTGTTGAGTAACCACAATTTTACACTCAGTGCTAATGCAGTGTTTCAAGCTAAAACATCAACAATATCCTCCTTTCCACAGACGCTGCTAATCCCTTTGACGGCCCTCTGCAGATTGGTGCCACTGTTTTCTTTGCTTTGTTGTTGCAATTGAGCTGGCTTATCTCTGGGCTCTGGAGCAGAGATAACTAAACCATGTAAAACAGATTCACACATCAGGTTTGAATTGGGACGAGTCCATATTCTACAAAAGCATTAAGGTTTGGGTCAGACCTGGTCATACACCATTCTATGAAGGCTCAGATCAGAACTTTATCAAGTTCTATTTGTCCATAACATGTGAAGTAAGGACTTCAGGGTTTTGTTATTTAAAGTAATATATATACTTTACTTGTTGTAAGCTATATACTAATTCATATATGTTCACTATTATCTGTTTACTGTCATATCATTTAATGCAGAGTCCCAATCTAAGAAAGCCAACATATATTTCATACTTTCATAACTTACTTCAGATTTCAAACTCTTGTTTCAGTTTGAACTAAATAATTTTCAAACTTGAAATGAAGTTCTGTCATATTATGATCACTCTTCCCTGGAGGTCCCTTAACTACCAGAATATTAGTTAATTTTATCACACTATATAGGAAAACATCTGATATCTCCTGCTCCCTCATTGGTCTCTCAACTTACTGATTTGCAAATCCTCTCCATGAGTTCATCTTCTGGATAGTTTTGCTGCTGGCAGAATAGGATGTACATGTAGCCTACCCCATCTATAGATACCTTTAATTTTCTGATTCACATTATGCCCTATGTCACCACTCATTGCCTATAAACAATGCCTACCAATGCTTTCTGCCATGTTATTTCTCATCTCTAACCAAAATGATTGATTTTCCTTGATGCTCCGAGCTATAATCCTGGTGCTGCCTTTTTTTCTGTTCTATAGTATCAGAATCATCTGTCTCTTTTACAATTTTACTCATCTCTTTTAAATGTTAAGTACCCTGGAATATTTAATTCCCAGCCTTGGTCACTTTGCTCCTTGGCTCTATAATAGCATTAAATCATTCTTATTTATAATTAAACCATTAATTAACTTACCTTGTTATGAATACTGCATTCATTCCAATAAAAATTTTCAAATTTGACTTATGGTTCCTCCCTGCTCTGTCTCCAATTTAAGATGTAGACTATTCCTGTTTTTATATCCACTACCATTTCCTGCTATTTGTTACACATTTGCTACCCTACATCATTCCCTTGCCCTTTCCCTTTAACTATCTAAATTCTTCCCTCTCCAGTAATCTGCCTGGCCTGCTTAATTTGAGCATTGGGTATTGGCTTTGCTCAGACAGTAGCCCAGCCCAAGTAAAGCCTATCCCATCAGAGCAGTTCCTCCTTTTCTCAATTCTTTTGCCAGTATAACACACACAAACTGCAGGAACTCATCTAGCAGAGGAATGAATCAACAGTTGACATTTTGGGCCAAGACCCTTCACCAGAACACATTTTGCTCCCATGGAACAAAAACCATTTATCCTACTCCACCCTTTGAGCTATGTTTTCAACTCTCAGATTTTATTGACCCTGTGCCAAATTGTATAAAAATCATTCCATTTGTGGTTCTTCCCTTTACTTTGGCTCCTCACTCCTCATACTCCTTCAGCAGAATCCCTTCCTTTGACTTATTGATGTTGCTGGTTCCCACAGCTTTCCCCTCTCACTTCAATTTTCACTCTGAATTGTTTTTAAAGCTAATACTTTGCACATATTTCCAGTGCTCCATGTCAATTATAAGACCACAAGTCCATAAGATATTGGAGTAGAATTAGGCCATTTGGCCCATTAAGTCTACTCTGGCATTTCATTTTCCCTCTCAGCCCCAGACTCCTGCCTTCTCCCCATATCCCTTCTTGCCCTGACAAATCAAGAATCTATCGAGCACTGCCTTAAATATACCCAATGGCTTGACGTCTACAGCCACTTGAACAATGAATTCCACAGATTATATCATTGTCTTGCAACATACATTGTAAAAAGCTCAATTTAATGTTTACATTTGATGCTCATTTCCAGATTGATAGAAATAATGTCTGGCTCGAAAAGAAGTAAAAATAATTGGACAGAAAGCATTGAGAGTTGATAATCAAATAAGTTATGGCCTGAAGGGTAAAATTACATTTTAAATTCTATTTTTCACCATGTTCTTCTCAGCTTTTGGGCAAAGTTTTGAAGAACTGACAGGGAATTGCTGTAATATAACTGTGTCTCAGCAAAAAAAAAATAGCTGTAATCAGTGAGAAGAGAAAACTTCCAGGAAAGATTGAAAGACCAATTAAAGCCAGCCCGTTGGCAAATTCCTGAGTGCAGGGTCTGTGCCCAGCTCTGCATGATACACATGGCATTAGGTTTGCTGAGCTGGCTAATCTGAGTTGGTAATTAGTGGGACCTCTCACTGTTACTTTTGTACAATGTGGACATGCTGAACCATAACAAGTGATTAATTTTGCACAGAGGAAGTGATCCCAAACAACATGCACCACATTGTAACAAAAAACCAACAGCTACTAATGAGCTTAATTTGTTAACAGGACACAGTTCAATCCAATTGAAGAGCAATGTCTCTTAGAATTGGATACTGGACTAGCAAGACAACTGATGTTGTAGAGTGCTTGAGATTGGGAAAGGAGGATTTGCCCCACTGCAAATATTGTCCAGGTAAATTGGGGAATGTGCCTTGTGTTGCTTGAAAGAATTTCTATTGAGCCTGAATAGACTTGCTAGGTTCTCACTTCCAGATGCAGTGTATTGTAACTGATGAAAGTCCCATTTCTGGTAAATAGGTAGGTAAATTGACTTATTTTGTCACAGACAGGGAGGGGAGACTGGTTTCTGTGATGTGCTGAGCTGTGCCTATCACACTCTGTAGTTTCTTACAGTTGTAGGTACAACAGTTGCCATAACTAGCTGTGCTGTATCCAGACAGGATGCTTTCTGTGGTGCAACAGTAGAAATTGGTGAAGCTAAGCTCATCAGCATCTTTACTTCCTCAGGAAGCTAAAGACTTGGAATGTCCTCTTTGACCTTCAACCCTAAAGAGATTTGGCATGTCCTCTTTGATCTTCAACAGCTTCTGTTTATACACCATTTAAAGATGAACAGTCTCAGCCTGAAACACCAAGTGTTTACTCTTTTCCATAGATGTTGCCTGGCTTGCTGAGTTCCTCCAGCATTTTGTGTGCATTGCATAGAAAGCATCCTATCTGTATACTGTACAGAATGGTATAGTAATTGCTCTAGTGTCTTACGTGGTTGTACTTAGACAGGCATTTGGTAGTGTTCACTCCAAGGAACTTAAAGTTTCCAGTCCTTTCAACCTCAGTATCATTGAAATAAAAATGAGCATGTACACTACCCCCCTACCTAAATGTGAATATCTGCTCTTTTGTTTTGCTGATTTTGAGGGAGATGCTGTTGTCATGACACCATGCTACTGGGCTGTTTGTCTCCTTCCTGTCCTCCAGCTTATTTTTATTTGATATTCGGCCACTGGTGTCATCAGTGAACTTGTAGATCAAGTCCAAGCAGAATCTGGCCTTGCAGTTGTGAGTGTATTGGGAGTACAGTAGGGCCTTGTGGGGTGCCAGTGTTGAGGACCATCATGCCAGAAGTGTGGCTGCATATCCTTACTGATTGTAGTCCTTTGTTTAGGTCGGAGGTCAAAGATCCTGTTGTAAAGGGAGGTGCTGAGTGCCATGCTTAGGAATTTGGAGATTAGTTTACTTGGAATTATAGTTCTGAAGGTGAAGATGTAGATAATAAACAATAGTGTAACATAGGTGGCTTTACTGTTCAGATGTTCCAGAGGTGAATGTAGCTTGGACCTGTTTTTGTTTTGTTGTAGTTTGGTTGAGGTTACCTAGGGAGCAAAATATATCTGCTTTAAATATGGTTGGTGCAAACATTCATATTTTAAACTTGTTAATAATACCAAATAATAACTATAAATACTATCTACAGCATCCTTGGTAGTTATAAAAGCCAAGATTTTCTAGCAGCTTTTAATCATCAATTTGTCTTCCTCCATGTGTATAGGTGTGTATAATTTGTATACTTACATTTGTATAATGTAAGTATACACAAATGTTCATGACGTGTGACTGTGCATGTTCATTTGCAAATGTCTGTATATATGTACATCTGTGGATGTGCAGGTGTATATACATGTGTTCACATATGTGATGTATGATGTGTGTATGTATGATGTGCAAGTGTAATTGTGTACTTGCATATCTATGTGCACAAGCATATGCACATATATTTGTGTGTGTATATACATCATGCACACACCCTGATAATTCTAAGAATGCATAATCCTGTCTGCAACGAAAAGAATTCCCCTTCAGGATAGCCATGGGAAATAGGTGAGGTCTTCAATGAATACTTCCAACCTTTTCCTATCAATATTTACTGTGGAGAAAGACACAAAAGTTGGCAAGTTCGGAGAGCAAGACAGTGATATCCTAAAGCACATTGACATGGTAAAGGAGGAAGAGTTGGCAGCTTTGAAGTGTGCAAATGTGGATAAACCCCTAGGGACTGACTAGAGCTGCCCTAAGACATTATGGAAAGCAAGAGAGGAGATTGCTGGAGCCCGAGCAAAGATCTCTGTATCTCCATTAGTCTTGTGTGAGGTACAGAAAGACTGTAGGATAGCTAATGTTGTGTCTTTATTTAAGATTGAAGAACAAGCCAAGGAAGTAGAAATCAGTGTACCTTATATCAGTGGTGGGAAAGTTACAGAGACGGATTCTTAGAGACAGAATGTATTTATATTTGGAAAGGCAAGATCTGATTAAGGATGGTTATTTACTGTGGAGACACATCTCTGTTGGGACATCATGTCTCACAAATTTGATTGAATTTTAAGAGGTGATTAAAAGGATTAACAAATGTTGGACAGTGGATGTTGTCTACGTGGATTTTAGGAAGGCCTTTGGTAAGGTCCTATTTAGTAGGCTGGTCCAGTATACTAGAAGATGTGGGGTCTCAAGTGAATAGTTAACTGGATACAAAATTGACTTGGTGGTGGGAGGAAGGTGGTGGTACTGGAGAATTACTTTTAAGGTTGGAGACCTGTGACCATTGGTGTGTCACAAGGATAGGTGTTGAATCCTATAGGTGGCATGATTAATAAGTTTGCACATGACATCAAAGCTGGTGATACAGTGGTCAATGAGGAAGGTTGTCTAAGGGTTCAGCAGAATATAGATCAACTAGGAATGTGGGCAAAGGAATAGCAGATGAAAGTTAATTTGGACAAGTGCAAAGTGATGCACTTTGAGAAGCTAAACCACAGCAGGACATGCACTGTGAGTGGCTGGGCCCTAGGGAGTGTTGTTGAACAGTGGGACCATGAGGTCTAAGTACTGTACATAGTCCCTAAAGGTGGAGACACTGTTGATGAAGGCATATGAATCACCCTCAATAGCTAAAGCAATGAATTCAGGAGATGGAGCATTATGTTACAGTTGCAAAAAAATTGTTGGTTCAGATATACTTTGAGTACTCTGTGCAGTTTCTGGTCACCATTTCATAGGGGAAAGTTGAATAAGTTAGAGAAGGTGCAGAAAAGATGTGCAGGGCTGTTTCCTAGACTGGAGGGCTTAGTTTATCAGGACAGGATGGGTCTGTTCCTCAAGAGGAAAGAAGCTTTATAAAATCATGAGGGGTATGGAGGTTGCAGAGTCCTTTACCTAGAGTAGGGGAGTATAAGATACAGGATTAGAGTGAAAGAGGAATAAAGGAGATCTGAGGAACATGTTTTTCACACAGAGGGTGAATGTGATATAGAACAAGCTCCCAGAGGAGGTGGTAGGGGTGGGTACAGTTACAACATTAAGGAAATAAATTGACCGGTATGTGGATAGGAAAGATTTAGAGAGATATGGGCCAAGTGCAGGCAAATGGGATTAAATAGTCCTCAAACCAAGTGATTTCACTCATCTCCTGACTGCGGGTTTATATTCAATGCTGGCCAGTCCACAGTAAATTGCAGGGGAGAGAAAACATTCCTCTCGTTAAAAGATACAGCATAAATGAAGCAGCTCCAGAGAACACCCCTCTGGCTATATACAATCCAATTATCCAGCCCCATCAACTTAGGCTGGTGTAATGCAACAGCTCAGTCTTTTGCCAGATTATCAGGAGGACAGTCGGCTACAGGACACTTTAATATGCCCGGTTGATGGCGCGGCTGGTAATTGCAGCCGCCACACACTCCCCTCTTTCTGGTATCACGCCCTATAAGAGCATGATAAAACAGTCTGCAGTGGTGTTATCTCACCCAGGAATGTGCTGAATGGTGAAACAATATGGTTGCATCGCCAAATACCAGCAGGTGATACAGCTATTAACATCCTTCATCCCGTCCATCCACCTCAGGACTTTATGGTCAGATTCCAGGATCAATTCTCTTCCCAGGAGATAAAACTTGAGGGAGTCCAAAGCCCATTTCAACGCCAAGCATTCTTTCTCCACAGTGGAATAACGAGTCTCCCTCAGGAACAACTTCCTGTTGATGTAAGCCACTGGGTGACGATCATTGGCCTCTCCCTGCAAAAGCACCGCTCCCAAACCTCGTTCTGAGGCATCTGTCTGCAATACAAAATCTTTAGTAAAGTCAGGACTACACAACACTGGGTTCTCACTCAGCGCATCCTTGAGGTCTTTGAAAGCACATTCCACCTCCTCACTCCACTGCAGCTGAGTAAGCCTCATCTGCTGAATCATATCTGTGAGAACTGCAGTATGAGAGGAATAGTTAGGTACAAATTGTCTGTACCAATCTGACATTCCAAGGAATGACTTCAGCTGGGTCTTTGTGGACGCAGACAGGACTGAATGGCTTGAAGTTTGTGGGTCTGAGGTTTGATAACCCCACTGTCAATAATATAGCCAAGATATTCAGTGTCAGTCTTGGCAAACTGATACTTTGAGGGGTTGACAGTCAGTCTGGCTTCCTGGAGTCGTCCGATGACAGCCTTCAGGTGATCTTTATGCTCCTCCCAGATAGCACTGTGAACAACAATATCATCCAAGTAGTCTGCAGCAAAATCAGAAAATCCCAACAATACCTGATCCGTTAATCTTTGGGGCACCATGCAGTCCAAAAGGCATTACAGTGAACTGATACAGACCCCATGGCATACGGAAAGCTGCCGGCTCACAGAACTGTAGGGTCAACGGCACCTGCCAGTAACCCTTGCAGAGATCAGTGGTGGTTAAAAATTTTGATTTGCCCAACCAGTCAATAAGTTCATCAATGGGAGGAACTAGATAGGAATCAAATTCAGAGATTGCATTCAGATAACAAAAATATATACAGAATCTCATAGTACTATCTTTCTTTGGAACCAAGACAATGGAGTTACACCACTCATTTCTTGATACCTCAATGATGCCCAGGGACAGGCATTGTTTACTGTCTGTTATGCCACTGGCATTGAAGGCAGCAATGAAAGTCCTCAAGTCTGGGTTGTTAGCTCTCAGCTGATCTCCCAAATCTGGAAGACTGGTGGACCACTCTTAGCCTGGCCTCTACACTTTGACCTGTTTAGTATGGGTGACCCTCACAACAGCCAAATCATAATGCCCTGACTCCAGCCCAAACAGCGCTCTGGGTTATCGAGGCACACAAGCCTCCAAATCCTAAGACAACGTTGTGATCCAATCACAAACAGGAGAAAATCTGCAGACGCTGGAGTTCTAAGCAACACATAGAAGGTGCTGGAGGAACTCAGCAGGCCAGGCAGCATCTATGGAAAAGAGTGAACAGTCAATGTTTTGAACCGAGACCTTCATCAGAACAGGATAAAAAAAAATGAGGGGTCAGAGTTAGAAGATGGGGGGAGAGGATGAAGAAATACAAGGTAGTAGGTGATAGGTGAAACCAGGAGGGGGGGGGGATTGGTGAAGTAAAGAGCTGGCAATTTGATTGATGAAAGAGATAAAGGGCTGGAGAAGGGTAATCTGATGGGAGAGGATAGAAGGCCATGGATGAAAAGGAAAGGGTGGGGGGGGGGGGGAAGAACCAGAAGGAGGTGATAGGCAGGTAAGGAGATAAGGTGAGATAGGGGAATGGGGAATGGTGAAAGGGGGCATTACTGGCAGTTTGAGAAATTGATGTTCATGCTATCATTTTGGAGGCTACCCAGACGGAATATAAGGTGCTGCTCCTGAGAGTGGCCTTATTGCAGTAGTAGAGGAGGCCATGAACTGACCTGACAGGTCAGAATGAGAAGTAGGATTCAAAATAGGTGGCCACTGGGAGATCCCACTTTTTCCAGTGGATGGAGCATAGGTGCTCATCAAAGCAATCTCCTAATCTACATCAGATTTCACCAATATGCAGGAGGCCTCAGTAGATGACCCCAACAGACTCACAGGTGAAGTATTGCCTCACCTGGAAGGACTGTTTGGGGCCCAGAATGAAAGTGAGGAAGGAGGTGTAGGGGCAGGTGTAGCACTTCTACCGCTTGCAAGGTTAAGTGCCAGGAGGGAGATTAGTGGAGAGGGATGAATGGATGAGGGAGTTGTATAAGAAGCAATCCCTGTGGAAAGCAGAAGGGGGAGTTGTTGGGGAGGAATGAAAGATGTGTTTGAGGGTACGACCTGATTTGGAGATTGTGGAAGTTTCAGAGAATTGTGCACTGGATGTGGAGGCTGGTGGGATGGTAGGTGAGTACTAGAGGAACCCTATCCTTGGTAGGGTGGTGGGAGGATGGGGTTAGGGTAGATGTGCGTGAAATGAAAGAGATGTGGTTGAGGGCAGCAACAATGGTGAAGGAGGGGAAGCCCCTTTCTTTGAAGGAGGAGGACCTCTTAGTTCTAGAATGAGAAGACTCATCTCGAGAGGAGATTTGGTAGAGATGGAGGAATTGAGAGATGGGGATAGCATGGATAAGGTTGGCATCCCCTTACACCGTACATATCTGAATCTTATTCAGAGTTTTAATTTGTTAGCAGAGGGTCTTTGCTATTGATTCTTCTCTTTGAACATTTATAATTAGCCGGAGGAGTGACTAAATTTTCGTAGGAGCTTAGTCAATTTTGGATAGTGAACTTGTAAACATTTATGTGTCACTAGCAAAGAGAAGGAAATAATTTCCTGTCTCCAATTGCCCATAATCATGTGGTGGTGAGCCACCTTATTAAATGTCTCTCTCTGTAGTAGGCAGCCATCGATCCCAGGGGATCATGGGTTTTCATCTCTGGTGGACTGTGTCCTCTCCAGGGCACAAGCCTGGGCAAGAAGGTTTGAAGACCCAGCTGTTGCCCATGCAGCAGATTCCCCTCTCCACGTCACTGATGTAGTCCAAGGGAAGGGCAAGCGCTGATACAACTTGGCACCAGTGGCATCGCAGAGGTTGCCAGAGTGAAGTTGTAAACAACATCAAACTGCCTTAGGGACCCCAGCTCTAGATTTCTTCCTCAGGGTTTATTCCCAAAGCCTTTCCTATGTGTAGATATGGCTGCAAGGAAGCAGAGACTCTCTGTACACCCATAATTTTAATTAGATGGAGAAATCCAGGATCATAACCAAGCAGTGATGAAGGAATGCCATATATACATAAGTCAGGGCAGTGTATGACTTGGAGGAGAACCCCGAGATCATGCTGTCTCCAGGACCTGCTGCCCTCACCCTTCCAAATAGGCTGGCCAAAGAAGACATCATGATTTGCTGTACAGTACTGCATCTTATAAATAAAGAGAAAAATGGATTGTATTTATCGTGTCTTTAATGATCTAAGAATGCCATAAAATAGTCTATTTCAACGTGTAGTTACAGTGGTAATGTAGGAAACCCAAGAGCAGATTGGTGTACAGACATCTGAAAACTGTGACATGAAAATACCCAAATAATTTGTTTCAATGAAGCTAAATATTGGGCGGGACATGTACAGTAGGTAATGCCCATGTTCTTGATAAAATTCACTAGATTGTATAAGGGCAGACTAGGATAATTTAAAAATACGGTATCAGTGACATTGCAGCATTCCCTCAGGTACAAATGTGTGGGTATTCATGCCCAGATTTATGTGTTTAAGTCTCCACACTAGGTTTGAACTTGGAACCAAATGAGTCAGAAGAGAAATAAACACCAGTTAAGCCATGACTTACATTCAAATGGCAAAATCTGCAGCCACAGTCACTAGGGGTGGAGAAATTAATGTTTAAGATGATGGACCGAGTGTCTGTTATTCAACCTGCTTTGGCCAGGGTGACACTGAACTTTTTGATGCTGTTACAATTCTATTATATTCATGATTCAGCATTGTTGATAGTGGAAACAAACTGAGAAGTGAAGAGATTAATGAAGGCAGCTGACTTCTTCTTACTACACCATTGACCTGGCTAACTCAGTTTGATTTCCGGTCAGTGGCAATTGCTGAGGATGAGAATAAAAGGGGATAAAATGATGCGAAAACAATGAATATCAAGGGAAGGTGGTTAGATTCTTTATTGTAGAAAACGGCCTTTATGCATTAGTTGTCACTGATTTACGCAGGCCTAATTGTTGTCCAGGTCTTATTTAGAAGATTGTCTTGCAAATTGACCCAAATCCTGTACAATCATTGGTAATGATTTCTGCTTCTGGTCTTAAGGTGATCACTAATTATATTTATTTCACACAAAAGATTGATAAAGTCATTGACAATAATTGGGATGAGGACACTCCATTGAGGAACTAAGACTGCAATGCACTGAGGCTGAGCATGATGGATGTTCACTGTTTTCTCCAAGCCCAACTTTCCAAACACAGCAGCTGACACTTCTAAAGATCAAAGTGTTGTTTTTGAATAAGTTAAATTTCCAACTAATATTCTTTGTTTAACTTTAGTTGCAAATGGGAGCCAGTATCCAGTTCCTGCTGTAAATGGAAAGCAGTAATCAGTTTGAAGTTTGAAACAACAGCTTTGCAAACAAGCTCTGATAATACAGCAGGTTCTGTGCCCCACAGCACCTGGTATAGCTACGCTATTTCATCCAAGGAAGCTTGCAGCCCAGATGGATAATATCGCTTAATATATTAAATAACTGATCTATTAATAAGTTGGAAGATTTGTGTACTCAAAGAATTAGCTTCACATCATTAGTTGACAGTACCTGGGAATTCTGTCTCCAGAAGCTTTTAGACCACCTATGTTAAATGGTAGCTGAAAAAAAATTATATGTGTGAAGTCACCCAAGAGGCAAAAAAATTAGTATAAATGTAGACAGCAGTTCAGGCTTTTTAGGAATTGTCCAAGAAAATCAAGAAGCATGACAGAAACAAACAGTGAATTAGAACCTATTCCTCTGCCTTCAATTTCTGTGATAGACAACTGGTTTGTCTGCAGCTTGTGGGTCTTTTTAGCTTAAAAGAATTGTACCTGTATTTTGGAAATCTTTTGAGCTTTAGAAATGGTTTGTAATTTGGAAGCCTTTTATAATATAGAAATCATCTGTGAGTTTTTAATGTGTTTTAAGAATGTTGTTTGAATTTAAATGAACTGTGTTTAAACTACTTTGTTAGTTGGAAGTATCTCCTCCTTGGTAGGGAGGGGAGACCCACTGTTCAAATAATGGGTATTGGCAGCTAATCTTGCCATGGAGCATAAACAGGGAAGTGAACAAGTCTTTGAAAATTGTTTAGTTACAATATAATCTCCTTTTAGTGAGGGTGCCCATAGCTATCTAATCGGATAAGGCTTCAGTTCTTCATTTGAGTTTAGAACTTCACAGTCAGCAAACCCAACACCATCACATGAGATCATTGACCTCTGACAATTCCAGCCTTTTTCCATTGTGTTCACTATGTCTCCTACAATTAACTTCTAATGGTTCTGACCAGACATATCTATTGCCTCCTGGAACCCAATATTGTTAATTATTTAATATTCTATGATAAAGAAAGCATCAACAAGACCATTGCCTTCCTTCTCTCCAGCACTCGCTTCCTTCCACTGTGTAACCTCACTTACCTCAGTTCCTCCAATTTTGTACCTTCACTGCAATCCTTTCAATTAACTTAGTCTGAATGTCCAAAGATATTGTTTCAATTCTAAGTTAACTACCAGTTGATCAAGAATGGCTTGCCATGATCTGATAAATAAAGTCTTTGTCCTTACCCAGATATCTTGGACTTGGTCTTCCCTTTCTCTAAATCTTCTCTTGCACAACACCTTTCAGTTATGCTCCAGTTCTATCTGCAGCCTTCTGTGCAGCTGGCTCTGTATTGCCTAGCAATGGGGGAAAGAAGCATGTATTGCTGAGCCATATCTCACAGCGACCACCTGCATGTAGAAAAGTGCACACACCGGGGGAGTGCAGAACTGATGGCAGAACCTGCGCTATAAAAAAAAAGCACATTAGGAATCTGTGGCAGCTGGAATAGATTAAGATACTCACTGTGCTCACATGCATCGGCACCTGTTTCAATGTGATGCTTCAGCTGTGAGGCTCACTTCACAAGTACTTGACAGATCATGCACTAATGTTAGACTCCACTCTCTATCAGGTGTAATGGTGGGGAAACAGTTCCACCTTCTAAAAGAAGCTTGCATATTATTCCAGAAATAATAAATGATATCAAGTCAGCTATTAATCACAAATATAAGTAACTGTTAGAACATAGATCATACTGTAGAGCTCGATAGCATAGTACAGGTCCTTCAGCCCCTGATGTTGTGTTGACCTTTTAACCTACTCTAAGATCAATCTAACCCTGCCTTCTGACATATTCTCCATTCTTCTATCTTCTGTGTGCCTATCTTAAATGATCCTAAGGTATCACCACCCCTGCCAGGAGGTTCCACACTCTCACCACTCTCTGTGTAAAAAATTTTACCTTTAACATCCCCCCTCTGTACTTTCCTCCAATCACCTGAAAGTTATGCTCTCTCTTATTAGGTATTTCTGCCCATGGAAAAAAATCCCTGACTATCCATTCCATCTATGCCTCTCATGATCCTGTACACCTCCATCAAATTGCCTCTCATCCTCCTTCATTCCACAGAGAAAAGCCCAAGCTCATTCAACCTATCTTAGAACATAAGATATAGGAGCAGAACAGGCCATTTGGCCCATCCAGTCTGCTCCACCATTTCGACATGGCTGATCCATTTTTCCTCTCAGCCCCAATCTCCTGCCTTCCATCTGTATCCCTTCATGCCCTGACCAATCAAGAATCTATCAATCTCTGCCTGTGGCAACAAATTTCACAGATTCATCACTCTCTAGCTGAAGAAATTCCTCCTCATCTCCGTTCTAAAAGAATGCCCCTCTATTTTGAGAGTGTGCCCTTTGGTCTTAGACACAGACCCCATAGGAAACATCCTTTCCACATCAACTCTAGCGTGGCCTTTCACCATTCAATAGGTTTAATTGAGGTCCCCTCTCAATCTTCTGAAGTCTCATGAAGCCATAAAATGCTTTTCATGTGACAAGCCATTCAATCTTGGAACCTCATTTGAACCCTCTCCAATTTCAACTCATCCTTTCTAAAGTAAGGGGCCTAAATATGCTCACATACTCCAATTCACCAATGCTTTATAAAATCCAACATTTCATCCTTGATTTTATATTCTAGCCCTCTTAAAATGAATGTTAACCTCACATTTGCCTTCCTCACCACAGACTCAACCTGCAAATTAGCCTTCAGGGAATCCTGCAGAAGGACTCCCAAATCCCTTTGACCCTCAGAGTTCTGTTTTTTTTCTGTCCATTTAGAAAATAGTCAACCCTTTTATTTCTTCTACCAAAGTGCATGGCCATACACTTCCTGACACTGTATTCCATCTGCCTAAGTCCTTCTGTAGTCTATTTCCTCAAAACTACCTGCCCTACACCTATCTTCTTATCATCTGCAAACTGTACAACAAAGTCATCAATTCCATCATCTAAATCATTGACATATAACGTAAAAAGAAGCAGTCCCCCACAGACCCTGTGGAACAGCACTAGTTACTGGTAGCCAACCATAAAAGGCTCCCTTTATTCCTATTCTTTGCCTCCTGCCAATCAGCCACTGCTTTATCATAAGACATGCTTTCTAATCCAGGTAGCATCAGGATAAATCTCCTCTGCACCTTCTCTAAACCTTCCACATCCTTCCTGTAAGGAAGAGACCAAAACTGACCACAATATTCCAAACATGGTCTAGACAGGATTTTATAGACCTACAGCATTACCTTGCAGCTGTTACTGCAGAATGTCAAAAAAAAAACATACACCTTCTTGACCACCCTATCAACTTGCGCAGCAACTTTGAAAGATCTATGGACGTGGAACCCAAAACATCTCTGTTCCTCCACACTACAAAGAATCTAATGATTAACCCTGTATTCTGCCTTCAAGTGTGACCTGCAAGGTGAATCACATCACCCTTTTCTGGATTGAACTCCATCTGCTACTTCTCAGCACATCTGTGCATTCTGTCAATGTCCTGCTGCAACCTACAACAAGCCCCACCAACCTGTGTGTCATCTGCAAGCTTACTAACCTACCTTCCTCTTTTGCATCCAAGTCATTTATAAAAACCACAAAAAGCAGGGGTCCCAGAACAGATCCCTATGAAACACCAATGGTCACAGACCTCCAGGCAGAATACATTCCATCTACAACCACCCTCTGTCCTCTCTGGGCAAGCCAATTCTGTATCCACACAGCCATGTTTCTCTGGATCCCATGATTTGCTGAATGAAAATACCAAGGGAACCTTATCAAAAGCCTTACAAAAATCAATAACAATAATAACTGCTCAACCATCATCAATGTGCTTTGTTACATCCTCAGGTTCATGAAGCATTGCCATTTTGCCATTCACAAAGCCATCCCTAATCAGACTATGCTTCTCCAAATACAGTCCTCACAATCCTCTTGAATTTGATCTTTTAATTGTGTCCTCCAAAAAAGAGCCCATCTCTGTATTCGACCTGCTGTTGTAAGTGGAACACTCTTCTGTGGATTGAAAATGGATACTAGTGGTTGATGATCAGTAATGAGGGTAAACTCTTCCCAAAACAAGTACTGGTTGAAATGTTTTACAACCCAAACCACACTCAAGAGCCGTCTGTCAATCTATGCATAACTTCTCTCTGCAGTGGTAAAGGAACATGATGCCAAAGCTATTAGGCTTCCATCATCCATAACATGAGACATGACTGCACACATACCACCAGATGAGGCAACACAGACAAGCCTTACTAGAAGATGTGGATCATAATGTGTGAGTACAGTGTCTGACGTCACCAATTCCTTTACCTGTAGACACACTGCTTTGTCCATTGATGTTTCTTCCCGATCTGTTGTAATGAGTTCAGAAGGTGGAGAACAGTAGCCAGGTTTGGGAGGAAACTGTTATAGTATTTGACAAATCCTCAAAAGGAGCACGTCGCTGACACATCCTTTTGCCCTGGGGCATCCATCACTGCTTGAATTTTCTCAGCGCACTTGTGTGTCCACACTACAGTAAGTGATACTTGGTGTAAAGAATTCACCCTTATTGCATTGTGTTCTGAGCCTATAATCTTTTTTACACTGTCTTGAGATCCTTGAGGTTTTCCTTGTTATCCTCACTGTTAACAATGATGTCTATCATGTAACACTGAGTGCCCAGGCAACCTTGCAGCACCTGGTCCATAGCTTTCTGCCAGAATGCAGGTGCAGATGTTGCACTAAAAATAAACCTCTTATAATGATAAAGCCCTTTGTGAGTGTTTATATTGATAAACACTTTGGAATCTTCTTCCAACTCCATCAGCTAAGTCCACTTTGCTGAAGTGTTTCACTCCAGCAAGGTTTGCCTCTATCCTACGCAGAGGGTATTAATCTACTTTCAGTACTGGGTTGATGGTGACTTTAAAATCACACTGATGCTGACAGGCCCATTCTTCTTGGATACTAGGACCACTGGCACTGCCCACGGGCTCCACTCATCCTTGGAAAGAATTCTTTCAGCCTCCATGGAATCTAGCGCACTGGGTACTTTATCACGGATGGTATAAGGAATTGGAGAGGCTTTGTAAAACTTGGGTGTGGCATTTTCATTTAACACTATTTTACTCTTGATACGTTTCAGTTTTCCATTGCCGTCCTTGCCATCGTCCAGTACCTTTCTTAATTTGCTGTCAGTTGACTCTGTTGCAGGGGGTGTGACATGCAAAAGGTGTAGGGGTCGTCAATCAAGTTGTTGTTGTCTGAGGCAATTATGAACGCAAAATACAAATGCTCCTGATTTTGCCACATACAAGTTGCATGTGGTTTGCTGTTACGAGTTTCATTCCCACAGGAGTTACCTTTTCTCCCATAATTTTTTATTTGGAGGTCTGAAGACTTCAGTTCAGTATCTTTGAAATGCCTTTCAAAGTCATCTAACAGTCTCTTAAGTCTCCCAAATGTATCCGCTTCTACCACAATCTCTGGAAGTGTGTTCCACACACTCACCATTGTCTGTGTAAGAAGCCTACCTTGCATCTGTATTTATCCAAGAGACGAACACAGAATCTATAGAAATGAGGCAAAGCAGCATCAACTTCATGGACCCTGTACAGAGGAGGAGGTGTTTGCTACCCTGAAGCAAATCGGGGTAAGTAAATCCCCAGGGCCTGAAAAGCTGTTCCCTTGGACCCCTTGGGAAACAAGTACAGAAATTGCCAGGGCCCTATCAGAGATATTTAAAACATCCTTAGCAACAGGCGAAGTTTCAGAGGATTGGAGGATAGCCAATGTTGCTCCACTGTTTAAAGAAGGCTCTAAACAGAAACCAGGAAATTATAGGCCTGTGAGTCAGACATTGGTTATGGGAAAGTTATTGGAAAGTATTCTAAGGAACCAGATATATAAGTATTTGGAAAGATATGGACTGATTAAGGATAGTCAGCTGGGCTTCGTTCACCATTCTCCAATCCCAGTTTTCCTCTCTCGTCTTAACTCCTTGCTCATCCATCACCTCCCGCTGGTGCTCCACTCCTTTTCTTTCTTCCATGACCTCTGTTCTCCCCCTTCTCTTGCCTTGTATCTATTTCGCATATCAACTTCCTAGCTCTTTACTTCATCCCTCCACCCCTCCCGTTTTCACCTAGTGTTTCTACCTCCACAACCCCACCTTCTTATTTTTTCTCTTTTTTTTTTCTCCAGTCCTGATGAAGAGCTTTGGCCTGAAACATCAACTACATTCTTTTCAATAGATACTGCCTGGCCAGCCGAGGTCCCCCAGCATTGTGCATGTGTCGTTTGAGAACCATGGTACATGTGATTCCAGAGAAACAGATTGGTTTTGGTCCTTTCTGGAATCAAGCAGGTGGTGATCAAGGTAATCTTTGCCTAACTTAAATCCTGAGAGAATTGGCTTCCTAGAACACAGATGTCTCAATGAATGGCCTTCAGGAGTTTTAGTGGAATGAAAACTTCACCCATGCATGTGACAATGTATACTAATCAGCAATCTCTAAAAAGTTGTGTTCTTTTTGAATAAAATATCAGTTCCTTAGAGATACCTGTACTCTGCCTGCTCCAGATTTTAAAAATCTTAATTTTCACAGATAATACCAGATGTTCACATATAGAATCAAGCAAAACTCTTTAAACACAATAGAAAAATTCAAGACAATACATCAATACAAGGTGGAAATTCGTTTTGAAAGATCGAGGGCATTTCTTTGCAATATATGATAAACTACATTTAGTTTTAGAGATGAATGTGTTCCCAATAGGACTGAAAAACATACTTATTGCACCTACTATGCAGCACAGGAATATCGAGCAAGAAGCCCTGATATTTCATCTAAGGGTTCATTCCCGACATTGAAACTTGGACAGTTAGTGATGAGTAAGAGTGTTAATCAGTCTGTAAAACTCCACATTGCACCAAAAAAACTTGTATATTTTAGATCTCCAACTCTGAAAGCTACATCAGCCATGGATCAATGGCCACATTCAGTCAGAGGCATGCAAGGTACAATCTCTGTGCAGCCAGAGATCCTATCTTACATATAATTTGCCATCTAGTACAGAATTCATGGATACTATGACACAATTTGAAGAAGAAAATTTTCACTCAATGCAGATTATCCCATTTATTAATTATGTTATGGGACACAAAATGACTGCTGTCTTACCTACATAATAGCAATTACTGCATTTGAGAAGAATTTCAATAGTTGTAAATATTTAAAAAAGTCATGAAATGTATAAGATGAATGTAAACTCTTATGGTTTGCACTTTCAAACATTTAGGATAACTTAGTGTATAAACAGAACTAGAAGACAAAATACTGAGCAATGGGCTATGAAACACCATGAAACAAGCTGCAGAGATGCAGTGTATTATCTCAAGTAACATGCATGAATAACTGACAGAATATTTTTTATACAAACACTATGCAAAAATACAACCAAGACAATCTAATGACTTTGCTGCATTATCACCCGAATACATTAAGGGAGTTAAAATGTTTCCTCCTGGGGAACAAAAGATTTTTGTTTCTTTTTTTGTCTTCTACGTCAATTAAGTGTGAGTTGACTTCCCTGCCATGGCTAAATTATCTACATTTTTAAATTGGAGAATTTGGTTGCTAAGGGAAGAAGACTTCAAACTGTGTTGTCACAGTCTGGACAATTATATCATGATTGTTGGAAAGAAGGCATGTGTTACCAGAGCAATGTATATAAGTGGAGCACCAGAGGGGTTTTCCCCATGACTAATGCACTTAACTTTTTGTAGTTGCTGTTAGTAATACATGGCTCCATGCTGTTTAGTGTTATGTTATCACAAGTTGTACTTACTCTCTCTGTGTTCTTTTGGTTCCATCCAGAAAGGTTAAATCCAACAAAGATGGTCACAACGTGAGTATCCAGATCATCGGGCTGAGCTAGAAGTGGCACAATGCAGGATCTGTCCTTTTTCTAGGTGAGTGGTGATGGATGCTGGGGCCCCTTGGGAAATTTTAGCATCTCTATTGCTTTTCTTCCTCTCCTTTGCAAAGAAATATGGGCAAAAGCAAAACCAGGAAATGCTAGATATACTCAATGGGGTAGGCAGCTGTTATTTCCCCTCCACAGAATACGGAGGGAGCCTGCTGAGGTGAGTAGGAGTGAAGTTTCAGCAAAGGACATAAATATTCACATTAATATCAGCAACATTAATATTCACAGACTCTTTCTTAGGGTTGGAAGGATGAAGAACTCTAGGGCACAGGTCTAAGGTGATCATAGATGTGGTGAATTCCATGAGGAAGTGACTGAGGCAGGTACATGAACAACATTTAGAGAGAATTGCTATTTTTCAGTATGAAGACCTCAATCCAGGGCTGGGCAAAACTGGTAGAGTTGCTGTTTCACAGTGCTAGTGAGCTGAGTCCAATCCTGATCTCTCCAGATGTTGCCTGTGTGAAGTTTGCATGCTCTCCCTGTGACCATTTTGGATTACTTGATATGCACCAGCTTCCCAAAGACATGCCAGCTGGTGGGTGTAGTTGGTCAATGTAAATCACCCCAATAGGGCAGAGAGCAGAGCTTAGGAAGAAGGCGCCTAACGGCAACTCCTTTTCTTGCATCTTCGGAAACAGCTCAATTTCTATCTTTAATATCTCCATTTTTCCCTTTCAGAGTTCTTTTGAAGACCCTGACCTGGAGTTACACGCTGATTTCGGTTCTTTGCGGGAATGGGACCCACTCTCAGGGCCTCCTGTTGGCTGCTTTTCAATATGTCAAGGATACGACCTGGAAGCCTATGTGCTGAATCTTCATGGCTCTGGAGGCAGGCAGATTTGAGGTTGATGCCACCACCTGATGTGTTGTGGGAGATGGAAGATGATAAGCAGTGAGCTGACTGCGTGCCAAGAGACCAGAGTTCTTTGGGCACACAGTTTGGGAAAAAGTGACACAACAGACTATTAACACCATAAATTGGCAGGTTGTTTTGTTACATCTCCCTTCTCGGTGTGAAAGGGGGAACACCTCTTTTTCCTTTATTAGGAAGGGAAAGAGCCTGTGGTATTTTGAATTACCAGATAAATGAGTAGTCTTTGGGGTACTGCAAGTTTCTCTTTATTGATGTTTTGCTGCATAGCCGAGTGCTTGGTGGAGGGTGCAGATCCTTTTTTTGCTGGTGGGAGGGGGTCATTGCTTTGCTGCTGCTTATGCATGGGAGGGGGTTTGGGGTTCCAACATTTAGCTGTCATTCATTATTTGAAGCATTCCTGTTTTCATGGATGTTTGCAAATAAAAAGAATCAGGATGTATATTTTGTAGATTTCTGACATTAAATGTACCTCTTGAAACATATGTACATGAATGGGTCTTGATGGAAGTGTCAGGAGACTAAACTGGGATTGATGGAGGATCAGTATAAAATAATAGAACCATAGAACATTACAACACAGAAACAGGCCTTTTGGCCCTTCTTGGCTGTGCCGAGCCATTTTTCTGCCTAGTCCCACTGACCTGCATCTGGACCATATCCCTCCATACACCGCTCATCCATGTACTTTTAAATGTTAAAAGTGAGCCTACATTTACCACTTCATCTGGCAACTCATTCCACATTCCCACCTCTGTGTGAAGCCCCCCTTAATGTTCCCTTTAAACTTTTCCTGTTCACCCTTAACCCATGACCTCTGGGTTTTTTCCTCCCCTGGCCTCAGATGAACATGGGCTTAGTGGACCATGGGCTGTTTTGTTCTACGATTCTATCATTTGAAAACTAAGTGAAAAGATTACCTGGTTTGAGTTCCCAAGATGTAATGCTTTTCACTTAACTCAATTAAACTGCATTTGCCATCACCAGCCCACCTACCCAGCTGATCAAAATTCCCCCTGTAATTCTTGACAATTTTTATCACCATCTACATTACCACCTGTGTTACCTGCAAATTTACTAACGATGCTACATACATTCTCAAAAACATTGATATGGGTGACAATGGGCCCAGCACCAACCCCAAGGTGCTTTACTACTCATTGGCCACTAGTCCAAACAGCAACCTTACAGCATCATTCTTTTCTCCCTACCATCAAGTCAATTCTGTATCAGTTTTGCCATCTCTCCCTGTATCCCATCAGTCAAACCTAAAAGTCTACCATGCAGAACCTTATCAAAAGGCCTTGTTGAAGTCCATAAATTCTGAGCAAAGAACTCTTGGTTACTTGTTCAAAAACCTTAATCAAATTTGTGAGCCAAGATCTCCGACACACATAGAAGTGCAACTACCCCTAATCCACTCATCTTGTTAAATGTACACCTTATCCCTCAGAATCTCCACCAATTACTTACCTAATGCAGATGTTAGACTTACTGTTTTATAGTTCCAATTTTTCCCTTTGCAGCCCTTCTGGGGTCTGCTGGATCCATTCTGGCCAGATTGATCAAAAATTCCAGAGAAAACCAAAATCAGGAAACAGACCATGTCAATATTCAGAGTTTAGCAACAAATGCTGAAAACTCACTGACACAATCTGGCAACAAACAGCTGAAAAACAGGACTAAAATACACTGAGCAATAAACAGAGAGGCAGATGATAGGTGGAGCACAACGAGATAGAAGTGGCAGCAGAACAGGTAATAATTGGAAACAGGTGGGAGGTGGAGTATTCAGTAATACAGGGGCTGGAGTAGAGCAGGATCAGGGACAGGAGCATGAAAACAAACACGAGCACATGGCAATACAAAACCACAGACTGACGGCTAGGGGAAAACACACAAAAAGGCAAAGTTCAACTGGAGGGTCTGACAGTAACCCACTCCCCACGTCTACAGACATCTCCTGACATCATGGCAGGAAGAGCTGGCTCAGGGTGGCTGCTGACACCATGTGAAGGGATTCTGGGAGACCAGACACTACAATACTATCTCTGGCTGTTGGTTGGCCCGCTCGGTCTGGTCATTGGTCTGTGGGTGGAATCCTAAAGACAGCCTCAGAGGCACCCAGAAGATTACAGAATGCTCTCCCGAAATTGGATGTGAACTGAGAGTTCCTGTCTGACACAACAACTACAGGTAAACCATGTAATTTAAAATACATGCAGTACTAGTAATTTAGCTGTTTCTTTGGCTGATGGGAGTTTAGGTAAAGGGTTAGGCACCAGCCAGGGAGGAAGATGGCTGGATGATGCCTGCAGCCAGAGACTCCTGAACGTAATTACTCATGGCTTCTGTTTCAAGTATGGACAGGGAAGACAGGGAGATGTGCCAGGCAAGAGGTCAATGGCACAATCATATGGACAATGAAGCCATAGGGAAGTGGCCCGGGACTTTCTGAACACACCTTGAGGTCCATGTATTCAGGCAGGATGGCACTAAGGTTCAGAAATTCATCAGGGGGATCTGGGCTTGGAGACAAGGGGATCTGAGCATGGCGCAGAATCAATATGCAGACAGACAGAGCTCAGATACAGATGTTGGAGAGGCTCAAGAAAACTCACTGGCACAATCTGGCAACAAATAGATGAAAAAACAGGACTAAAATACACTGAGCCATAAAAAGAGAGGAAGATGATAGGTGGAGCACAATGAGACAGAAGTGGCAGCAGAACAGGCAATAATGAGAAACAGGTGAGAGGCAGAGTACTCAGTAATACAGCGGTCAGAGTAGAGCAGGAGTGGGAGCAGGAAAATATGGGGCATGAAAACAAACAAAAGCACATGACAATACAAAACCACAGACCGAGGGGAAAACACACAAAAAGACAAAGTTCAACTGGTGGTACTGACAACCCACCAAGGGAGGACGTGCAAATTCCTTACAGACAATGACAGGAATTGACCTCCGGTCACCTGTAATATAAAGTGTTGTGCTCACCACTGTGCTACTGTGCCACCACATCTCTCCTCAGGACTCCACACTCAATGGGCTGATGAATGGCAAAAGAAGTTTAATCTAGCAAAGTGTTAAATTTTGGAAATTCATAGCAGAGCAATATTTTCACTTAGTTTTCTAGTGATAGAATCATACAACACAGAGCCAGGCCTTTTTTGACAACTAAGTCCATATTGATGATCAGGATCTCTGGTCTTATCTTTTCTGACAGTCAGAACAGAGGATAAATATTTATTGGGGGCATAATATTGAACCACCATCGATCATTATCAAAGTATTGGAAGGTGTGATCAACAGTGTGATCCAATGACATTTACTGCCCAATAAACTGTGCAATAATGTTTAGTTTGGGTTCAGCCAGAAAAGCTCAACTACAGACATCATCACAGTCTTGGTCTAACTATGGACTGAAGCAAGAGTAACTGTCATTAGTATCAACATAGCGTTGAACAAAAATATGCCATTGAAGAATCCTGGTCATTAGGCAAGAAGTGGAAAACATTCTAGTAGTTGGAGTCATACTTTACACAAAGCAAGGTGGTTGTTGCAAAGATCAATTGTCCCAGCCTCAGGAGTTCTTCAGACCATCTTCACTAACTTCATCAAAGTCAAGTGAAAGTATTTATTGATGCTTCCATTATGTTCAATGCAATTCACCACTCTTCAAAAAACAATGTAGTTCGTGCCTTCATGCAGCAGGTCCTAGACAACATTCAGGCAAAGATTGATAGGTTGCAAGTAATACACCACAAATTGAATAACTATTTCCATCAAAAGAGAGTCTATCCACCTGTGTATTACCATTATCCTTAGACCTTCATTGTCAACATCTGGGCATCACCAGTGTCCAAGAACTCAACTGAACCAGTAACATAAATACCTTGGTTATAAGAGCAGCTGAGAGACTGGGTATGCTGTAATGTAATCCATCTACTGTCATTTCAAAGGTTTTCTTTCATCTACACAGCATGCATCAGTAGTGTGATGGGATACTTACTACTTGCTTGGAAAATGCAATTTTAGCACTGAAGAAGCTTTACTTTTTGCAGATGAATGAAACTATTTTGATGGGTGCCATCCCCAGTCCTTTAAAGTAATCATTTCCTCTATCAGCTATGCACCATGACTGCAATGTGTCCCTTTACAAAATCTACTGCAGTTGTTTACCTGGGTAATTCTGATAACTCACAAAATAACCAAGAAAGCAAGGGTCAAACAACACACACAAAATGCTGGTGGAACACATCAGGCCAGGCAGCATCTATAGGAAGAAGCACTGTCGACAAAGCAAGGGTGTACAGGAATAATATGGCCTGCAGGTTCCCTCCAGGTCACACACCATCCCGACTTGGAAATAAATCGCTGGGCTTTCAAGAAATCTTGGAACTACCTCCCCAAGAGCACTGTGGGGGTACTTTCACCATGTGGACTGCAGTAATTCAAGGAAGGCTCACCACCACCTCCTCAAGGGAAATTAGAGATAGGCAATAAATGCCACCCTTAACAGTGATGTTCATATACCGAAAAGAAGTATTGAAAAATTACCTAGGCCCAACCTATTGAAAACTCAAATGTATGGAACAAAAAGCTCAACTGGATTAAGTCTACAAAAGGTTACTGGCAATTTTATTAGTAATATTATTCCAATATGATTCTGGATAATAAATGTATAAACTAAAGGACTATCTCTTCTTACATGATCATCTGAAAATTGTTATGAGTTAAAACTAAAAGCAAAAGTTCACTAAAACATACACCCCTTAAAAGAGCAAAATATTGAACTAATTCTCTCAGCTACATATCCAACACTTTGTAATGGACATCTATTTTGCATGATTGATTCGGCAAAGACATTTATAAAGCAACTGTCTTTTAACTAGAAGCATACGCCTGAAATTCCATCAGGGATCTTCTACTTCTTCCCAGTCTACATCAAAGTTATGGTGGCAGAACAGGTGAAATCACATTGGAACTCATTGAGATTGTAATTACAGGGTTTGGGAATTCTTCAGTGCAACACTTCAATGGGTTTCAAGTAGAAATCTTTGTAAAATTTATGAGTACTTGTTAATCCCAGGCATATTCAATGATACCCTTTCAGAGTACATAGTAACAAATTCAGAGGGGCTCTGTTAATCACAGACATATAGCATAGAATAGTCACTTTAAAAATGGTTCAAAATAACAAAATCAACAATTGATAATCTGATTTAGCAAAAATTGTCATTATGTTGATGATGCCCAGAGTAGAACCAATGGCTATCCGTAGCCAGCTTAGACATTTGTAAAGGAGTTACTCACCTATCCCTTGAGCCACAAATGTACAAAGGTACAAAACTGAGCTGAGATTCAGCTTATCCCTTCTCATTCTTTGCCTACGTATATGAGAAGACACTATAAACTTAAGAACTAGGAATAGAAAGAGGCTGCTCACCCCGTGAAGCTGGTCAACCATTCCATAAGATCATGGTGACATTATTGGAATTTAAACCCTGCCTTTTTCTTAGTGAGCTTATCAAGCTTCACTGGCTTAAAAATGTTTGAACAATCACCACCCTTTGAAGAATGTTCCAAAGATTAGTTTTGCCTTACCCCTCTAGTTTTAGATTCTCCCATAAAAGGAACATCCTCGTCAAATTTATATAGTCAAGATCCGTCAAGATCTTGTATGTTTCAGTCAAATTACCTCCCACTGTTCAAAATTCCAGCCTAGCCTGTGCAATCATTTTCATAAGGCAATCAGTTCACTCTATGTGTCCCATTTGAGCAAATCTTTTCTGAACATCTTCCAATTTACATTGTCCCTTAAATAATGAGGCCATTACTGCAGTTTCACCAGAGCTCAATATCTGAATCACAATCTCACTATTTCTGCATTCAATTCCATTAGCAATAAATGATAGCATTTTGCTAGTTTCCCTAATTACTTATATTACCTACTGTACCTCCATACTAGACATTGCAAATAATGCATTAGGACACCTAGCTCCTTCTGCAATCTCTCATCATTAAGATAGTTTGCCTCATTTGTATATTTCACGGCCAGTTTCATTTTTTTCCTCATTATATTCCATTCACTAGATCTTTGTCCATTTATTTACTCTACCTATATCCTTTTACAGCCTTCTTATGTCCTTTTGCACTAACTCCTCCACATAGCAGCAAATTTGGCAATCATACCTCCAAAGCCTTCATCTTTTCAAGAAATTGTAAAAAAAATTGAGGCTCACAGTATCAATTCTAATGTACTGTAAATCTTGTCAATCTGAAGATTTCTGCCAGCAGGCTAATTTTCCATCATGCCAATATGTAACCTAATATGCCAAGATTTTATTTTTCTTTGATGTGGAACTTTACCAAATGTCTTCTGAAAATCTAAGTGTTTTGCGTCCCCTGGTTCCCCTTTATCCACAGCACATGGTTGTCCTTCTAATAATTCTACTAAATTGGCCAAATATAATTTCTTCTTCATACTGCTTTAACTTTTTTCAGAGTGTTCTGCAAGAAAGCCATCAATAATACTTTCTTAGACTTTCCCTTTGACAAATGATAATACAGTAGATTCCACTTTCTAGCTCCTTCGTCACTGAATAAAGGGGTGACACTTATTTTCTAATCTAATAGAAATTATTTCTTTAATTATTTATTATTTACTTAGAGATAGATCACAGAATAGAACCTTCCAACCCTTTGAGCTGTGCCTCCAGCAACCCCCAATTTAACCATAGCCTAATCATGGGACAATCTATAATGACCAATTAGCTCACTAACTGATGTGTCATTAGATGATGGGAGGAAACCCATGCATTTCACAGGGAGGATGTTCAAACTCTTTACAGAAGACACTGGGATTGAATTTCAATCTCTGACACACCAAGCTGTAACAGCATCACACTGACTGCTATGCTGCCTTGCCACTCTGAATCTCAAGAAATCTGAAAAATTAAATCAACCCATCAGCTATCTCATAAGCCTCTTCTTTTACAATGATAGGATGAAATTCATCAGGAGTCAAGTTCTTGTTGGTCTGCAATTCCAACAATTTGTCTGGTGGTGATTATAATTTTCCAGGGTTCTTCCCTCCTTTACAGTTCCTAATTTACAGTTCTTTGGGGTTTCCTTTGGGATCAATAAAGTATCTATCTATCTTACTGGTGTTTTACTTGCATCACCTGGAGAAGATGGATGCAAAATACCAGTTTAATTCATCTGCCATCTCATTACATTCCACTAATTTCCCATCTCACTTTCTTTAGGAACCATGCTCATTTGATTAATAATTTTCATTTTAAAATAACCTTAAATCATTATTATCTGTTTTTGCATTTCTGGATACCTTGGTATTATTCTATTCTTCTCTTATTGGTCATTCTTTGATGCTTATAATTTTCTGTTGAATCAACTAACCTTGCACAATTATATGCTTTCTTGTTATGGTTCAATGCAACCTTTAATTTTTTAATTTATAATGGAGAGATGAAAATTGGTTGCAAGTATGAAGTCAAGCAGGGTGTGTCTTCACCTTCATTGACTCCTATCACTCAGTGTCAGCACAATCAGGTTACAGTTCTGAAAAGTGAAAGGCACAAGGGAGGAGTAGTGATGAGCGGAGGGTTTTGGTAAGATTTTGTGTAAATGCAGTCATAAAGTCATAGAATTGCACAGCACAGAAATAGGTACTTTGGTCCAATTCATCTGTGCCAACTGAATTGCCTACATTAGCCTATCTGAGTCAGGGTGGTGTAGCGGTTAGTGTGACACTATTTTAGCTCGGGTGTCGGAGTTCGGAATTCAATTTGTACATATTTCCATGAGTACATGGGTTTCCTCAGGGTGCTCCTATTTCCTCCCACATTCCAAAGATGCACTGGTTAGTAAGTTAAATAGGTTATTGTAAATTGTCCTGTGTGCATGGTAGGCTGTTGGACCAGACAATATTCCTGGTAGAGTGCTCAGAGGGTGTGCAGACCAGCTGGCAGATGTTCTCCTTGACATCTTCAACATCTCCCTGGCAGCGCTGTCGTACCAACGTGCTTCAAAGCCACCACCATCGTCCCCGTGCCTAAGAAGTCTTCAGTGTCCTGCCTCAACAATTCCATCCCGTTGCTCTCACATCTATCATCATGAAGTGTTTCGAGAGGCTCGTCATGAGGCACATCAAGACCCTGCTGCCCCCTCACTGGACCCCCTGAAGTTCGTGTATTGTCCTAACCGCTCAACAGACGATCACATTGCCACCACCCTCCACCTGGTCCTCACCCACCTGGGCAAAAAAAGACACATGGGTTCAAATGCTGTTCATAGACTTCAGTTCAGCATTCCTCAGCACCTGATTGGAAAGCTGAGCCTACTGGGCCTGAACACCTCCCTCTGCAACTGGATCCTAGACTTCCTGACTGGGAGACCTCAGTCAGTTCGGATCGGGAGCAGCATCTCCAACACCATCACACTGCTGTTCACTCTGCTGACCCATGACTGTGCAGCAATACACATTATCAAATGCACCAATGACATGACTGTGGTGGGTCTCATCAGCAAAACTGATGAGTCAGCTTACAGAGAGGAGGTGCAGTGGCTAACATACTGGTGCAGAGCCAAAACCCTGTCTCTAAATGTGAGCAAAACAAAAAAGATGGTTGTTGACTTCAGGAGAGCGTGGAGCCACCACTCTCTGCTGAACATTGATGGCTCCTCCGTTAAGATCATTAAGAGCAAGTTTTCCGGTGACATCATCATCGAGAATGGCAGCTTAAGTCACTAGCTCCTCCGGAAAAACACGCATTAAGCCCCATTAACCCGTCAAATAGAATATTTTTCAAAAAATATTTGAACTGAAAAGAGGGGCAAGATTGGGGAGAAGAAATGGAAATTAAAAAAGCGACACTGCGGAGCCTGCGTCTGAGGGGAGTGCAGCGAGCGACTCTCCGACCCGACCGTGTGCTAGCGAGGCAGACGCTGGGCCTCGTTCAGGCGAAGCAGTGAATATCTTTGAAATCCTGAAAGAAATAATGGAGGTCCAGAAAGATATGAAGCAGCAGCTCTGTGATATTAAGGCAGAGCTCACCAGCATTAATCAAAAAATAGCGGTGGCAAAGAATCGCATTGAGAAGGTGGAAGATCGCGTTCAAAACATGGAACGGATGCTGAGCAAGACAATAAAAATAACACATCACCAAGAAGGTAAACTGCTTGACCTGGAGGAAAGATTGCGGCAGAAAAATATCAGAATCTACAATGTTCCCAAAGGAGCGGAGGGCTCATCTATGACGGAGTTTGTCGGAAAGTTACTGTGGGACGCATTGAATCTTCCCCCGGCTATGAAGCTGGAAGTCGAAAGAGCCCACTGCGCGTTAGTCCCAAAATCTACCCAAGATAGAAAGCCACACTCAATAATAATTAAATCCCTTCTGTACAGCACCAAGGCGGAGATTCTACGAAGGGCCTGGGGTAAGAAGAGAGTGTTTTTAGAGGATAAATTAATATATTTTGACCAATATATTTCGACCCTGCGATCCTCCAGAAATGCGAAGAATACTCTGAAGTAAAGCGAGTATTAAAGCAAAATAAGATAAGATTTCAAACTCTGTACCCTGCTAAACTTCGATGTTTTATGACAACGGGACGCGGTTGTACCAGACAGTGGAAGAGGCGACTACAGACATGAAGGCCAGAAGGTTGCCCGTCAGCATGACCAAAATGATGGAAAGCCTGGCTGAGGAATTGTCCCACTCGGCTTGGGAAATAGTGTGAGAAACGAGAAGGCAGGAGACAGGAGGAGGCCGAGGGAAACATATCAGGAAGAGACCGGGAGTTTCCCAAAGGCAGTTCTCACCCCCATAAGAAGAGTCATAAGGTTTGGCTAACTTTAAAAATGTTGAGAATCTAGAAAGAAGCAAAAGTACATGGAGATATACGTATCTCGAGAAATACTTATTATAATGTGGATTTTATATTACTTAGTTGTTATTCTTTATTCGCTCACTTACTCCTTTTCCCCACCAAAATGAGAGAATATATATATGTGTGTGTGTGTGTGTGTGTGTGTGTGTGCATGTGTGTGTGTGTGTGTGTATATATATATGGATATATAGGAGGAGTATACAGGGAAATCTTTTCTGTGTAATGGAATTGTTCACTGACTTTTATGAATACTGCAATGGGGGCCCACAACTCACAAGTACGAGGGGTTATCCCCCACAGCTAGACATTTCCTCTAGCTCAACACAGGGTCATCTACTAGAGACCTTAGCCTTGGAATCACACATTTGTTGCCATTTTTGTTATTATTTGAGTTTCTTGGTTCTTATTTATTCAGGGAGTAGATCGATTAAGTTTTATTCTAATTTCAATGATACACTGACAGATAAATACAGATGGCTAAGGACAAGGTAAAATTCATTTCTTTTAATGTCAATGGGCTATTAAATCCAATCAAACATAAGAGAATTTTACCCAAAATGAAAAAAGAACAAGCCCATGTAGTATATTTACAGGAAACTCATTTAAGTGATAATGAGCATAAAAAAACTAAAGAGAATGGGCTTCACTAATATATTTTTCTCCTCATATAAATCAGGACATAGGAGAAGAGTTGCTATTCTTATCTCAAGTAAGCTAAATTTTAAAAAAGTATTTGAAATGGGGGATAAAGAAGGCAGATATATTCTGGTAAGGGGGAACATAGATGGCAATTTAGTTACTCTATTGAATATATACGCACCCCTGGGAAGTGATATTGGTTTCTTTCAGAAAATTACTGATATTATGGTAACGGAAACAGAAGGTCTCCTGATATGTGGGGGAGACTTAAATTTACAATTACAACCAAACTGAGACTCTTCCAGTAGAAAAACCTATGAAACAAAATCTTTACATAAGAACGTTAATACACTTTTTGTGGATGTTGGTTTAATTGATATATGGAGGGATCTTTTCCTTGACAGAAGGGATTACACTCATTATTCTGCTCCACATTCTGTATATACAAGAATAGACTATATCATAACATTTGGAAAAGACAAAGACAAAATAAACACCTGTGGAATTGGGATAATAGATGTAAGTGACCATGCACCTATATATTTATCTGTTGATTTTGACCTACAACCAAAGAATACTATTTGGAAACAAAATTCAAGTCTACTCAATGATCCGTACCTTAAGGAACAAATTAAAAAAACAAATTGGTCTCTACTTAGAATTTAATGATAATGGAGAGGTTTCACCTCCCATTTTATGGGATACTCTGAAGGCAGTCTTAAGAGGGAAACTTATAGCGATATCTTCATATAAGAAAAAAATAAGGAATAAAACATTAGAGGAATTACAAAATAGGCTGAAGGAACTAGAGAAAAAACACAAACTGAATTTGGCACAGGATATATTAGGGGAAATTAAAAGAATTAGGAATGAAATAAATAATTTGGCTACGCAAGAAATCAGGAAAAACTTAATGTTTCTGAAACAGAGACATTATGAAAGTGGATCAAAATCTATGAAAATACTGGTGTGGAAACTGAAAAAAAAAGATAGCAGAAAATACAAACTGTAGAATTAGGGACCCAAGAACGAAAATGATAAAAAATAAGCTAAGGGAAATTCAAGAAGCTTTTGAAGTGTTTTACAAAATTCTATATTCCAAAGTTCCAGGGGGAAGCATAACCCAAATTGATACCTTCTTGAATTCTCTAGAGTTACCCACTTTAAGTGAAGAACAAAATAGAAGGATGACTGCTGACATAACTGAAGTTGAATTAAGAGCTGCAATTAGTAGGCTTAAATTAAGCAAGTCACCAGGATCAGATGGGTATACGGCAGAGTGGTAGAAAGAACCTAAAAATGAATTAATTCCTGTTTTACTCCCCACACTGAACTGGGCTCTAAAAAAGGCACAAATGCCACCCAGTTGGAAGGAAGTGATAATCTCAACTATACCGAAAGAAGGCAAGGATAAAATGGAAAGCAGGTCATTTAGACCAATATCCGTTCTTAATGTAGATTATAGGTTATTTACCTCCATAATGGCCAAATGATTAGAGGAGTTTCTACCCATACTGATACGTAACGATCAGACAGGTTTTATACAACAACGCCAGACTCAAGACAATATATGAAGGACACTTCACATTATGGATCATATACAAAAAAATAAAATCGAAGCAATAGTGATAAGCGTGGACGCTGAAAAAGCATTTGATTTGGTTAATTGGAATTTTCTTTGCAGAGTTTCACATAGATTTGGTGTCTAAGACACAATTATTAAATCCATACAGACACTCTATGACAACCCTACTGCTAGGATTAAAATCAATGGATATTTATCAAATAGTCTTACTCTAGAAAGGGGCACGAGACAGGGTTGTGCATGGTCACCACTACTCTTTGCGTTATATCTGGAACCATTAGCTCAATACATCAGACAAAATGAAGATATTAGGAGAATTACTATTAAAGGGACAGAGCATAAATTGGCTTGTTATGCGGATGACATTTTGATCTATCTAGGGCAGCCAACATACTCTTTACCTAAATTGATGCAATCCTTTAAACAATATGGTCAATGATCAGGATACAAGATCAACATAGATAAAACCCAATTATTTTCATATTACTATAGCCCACCAAGAGAAATTGAAAGTCGATACCCCTGGGCATGACACACAGAGTCTTTCAAATATTTGGGCATCATTATGCCAAAAGATTTAGCAAAATTATCAGAATGTGATTATCAACCTTTATATTAAAAAAATTAAGGAAGATGTGACAAGATGGAGCCTGATTCCTTTTTTCAGTCTCAGTTCAAGGATGAAATGAATATACTGCCCAGACTATTCTATCTCTTTCAGACCCTACCAATAGAGATTAATTAAAATCAATTCAATGAATGGAACAAGATGCTATCAAGGTATATTTGGCAGGGTAAAAGGCCTAGAGTTCATCTCAAAACTTTGCAATTAGTAAAGGAAAAGGGGGATGGGGCTTGCCTTCTCTTAGAGATTATTATTTTGCAGCACAGCTGAGAGCTGTGATATGTTGGTGCAACCCATCATATGACGCTCAATGGAAAAACATTGAGGAGCGGGTACTTCACATCCCCATACAAACAATTTTGGCTGATAACAACCTGCAAAGGTGCATAAATACTATTGATAACCCATGGGTGAAATTGACTCTTAAAATATGGAAAACTACTATAAAAGAATATAATCTAGAGGGAGTTATTGCAATTCTTAAATGGTGTGCATATGACTCGGATTTTACACCAAATAAACTGGATGCTAGATTTAAGGACTGGACAGCTAAAAGAATAACAGTTCTTTGCAACATAATGAAAGAAGGAACGCTGTTCAGTTTTAAAATGCTTAAGAGAAACACTTATTAGAAAAACAAGATTTTCGTCGGTATTTACAGATGCGACAATATGTTAATAAGATGCTTAAAAATGTAACCACGGCAAATATGTGCTTGATAGAGCTCTTTAGAAAAGCATATAATTCAGAAAATGGTAGTAGAATCATTTCAAGCATGTATAAAGGGTTGTCAAATCTTAAAACACATTCAACTTCATATATTAAAACAAAATGGGAGAAGGAAGAAGGGATAATTATATCTGAGGAAGAATGGACAACAATATGGAGATATCAATGGAAGTGTACCAATTCACAGAAATGGAGGGAGTCTGGATGGAAAAACTTGATAAGATATTTTATTACACCTTCTCAGAAATCCCATTATGATAGTAACCTCCCTGTTTGCTGGAGAAATTGTGGAAATCAAAATGCAAATCATTATCATATTTTTTGGGACTTCCCTGTTATCAAAAACTATTGGATGGGGATACACAATGCCCTAGAAGACATCTTTAAATATGAAATACCCTTAGAGAGTAAGACCGTATATTTTGGATATATACCTCAAGAATGGTTGAAAAGTGATAAATATTTAATGAATATACTGTTGGTGGCTGATAAAAAGACTCTTACTAGGAAATAGTTATCACAGGAGAGCCGAACTTTAAATAAATGTATGGAAATTACAATGGACATTTACAAAATGGAGAGGATAACAGTATCTGTTAATCATAAGCTGGAACAATTTGATTCATACTGGGAAAAATGGTTTAACTACATAATGCCTCATAAGCCTGATTTTATTCTCACAAATCAGTGAATCTGTTGTAAAAAAAAAGATCACTCCCTACTTGCACATAATTCTTTCCTTTTGCTTGTTTTTTCTTTCCACTCTTTTCTATAAGTGTATACCCCAGATAAATACATCGTGGAGATTTTGTGATATATATGATTATATGATATATATGTACAATGTCTGAAATACATCTTATGGAAATGTTTGATGAACTTCAATAAAAAAATAAATTACAAAAAAACAGATCCCTAAGAGCACCAAATTTCTTGGTGTTCACCTGTCAGAGAATCTCACCTGGTCCTTCAACACCAGCTCCATAGCCAAGAAAGCCCAGCCTCGTCTCTACTTTCTGCGAAGACTAAGAAAAGTCCATCTCCCCCCCCCCCCACCATCCTCACCACATTCCACAGAGGATGTATTGAGAGCATCCTGAGCAGCTGCATCACTGCCTGGCTCGGGAATTGCACCGTTTCGGTTTGCAAGACCCTGCAGCAGACAGTGAGGTCAGCTGAGAAGATCATTGGGGTCTCTCTTCCTGCTATTACAGACAGTTACACCACACGCTGCACCCACAAAGCTAACAGTATTGCACCCCTCACAAAACTCTTCTCCTTCCTGTCATCTTGCAAAAGGTACCGAAGCACTTGGGCTCTCACAACCAGACTGTGCAACAGTTTCTTCCCCCAAGCCATCATTCTTCTCAATACCCAGAGTCTAGACTGACATATACATCCTTTATTATTATATTGTAATTTGTCCCCTATTGTGCCTATTGTCTTGTTTATTAATTATTGTAATACCCTGCACTGTTTTATGCACTTTATGTAGTCCTGTGCAGGTCTGTAGTCTAGTGCAGTTTTTATGTTGTGTTATGTAGTCTAGTGTAGCCTTGTGCTGTCTCATATAGTCTAGTTTTTTGTATTGTTTCATGTAGTGCCAGGGTCCTGGAGGAACGTTATTTCGTTTATACTGTGTAGTGTACCAGTGGTTTATGGTCGAAATTATAATAAAAAGTGACTTGACTTGACTTGACAAATTGGTTAATAGGTGGGTTGTTGGGCAGTGTGGCTCATTGGGCTGGAACATCCTGTTCCGCCCTGTATTTTTTTTTTGACAGACAGACAGACATACTTTATTGATCCCAAGGGAAATTGGGTTTCATTACAGTCGCACCAACCAGGAATAGGTTTCAAATATAGCAATATAAAAACCATAAATAATTAAATAATAATAAGTAAATTATGCCAAGTGGAAATTAGGCCAGGACCAGCCTATTGACTCAGGGTGTCTGACACTCCGAGGGAGGAGTTGTAAAATTTGATGGCCACAGGCAAGAATGACTTCCTATGACGCTCAGTGTTGCTTCTTGGTGGTTAATTGCCTGTGTTTGGCCTGTATCCATCTAAAACTTTACTATCCACATTTCTGTCCAAATGACTTTTAAATATCATAGTTGTACCTGCCTCAATGACTTACCCCGCTACAGCTCACTTCAGGTGAGATTAGGAGATGAGGGGAAAGTAGAGAAGAAGGATGAGGCCTGAGGACTGAGCATTCTGTTGTATGGTCTCAGTTACGCAACCTTGGTCACTCCTATTGATAGTCAGTCTTCTTTTCCCTGAACATTGTGTGGGTCTGGTTTTGAGGCTCTGCCAATGTCAAATGATTATTTTCTGCTGTTTCCTGATTTATGTCAGCTTGTCCTTTGCAAAATATATTAATGAGTGACCATATGTTTCTGTAATGTGCCTGAGATTATCAAATAGATTGATTACAATCTGTGAGATGTTGGTACATGATGGATTGTTGGCTGTAATTGATAGAGACTGTTCTGGCAAAATTTCAATGACCAGAAACATTGCCTTTGGTCCTACCTCCTCAGATGCTGCCTGATCTGCTGTGTATTTCCACCAGTTATTTGTAGCGTATTTAATACTTGAGTAACATTTGTAACATTATAAATATGTTGCTTGATCAAACATTCTTTCTTTGTTTGCATAATTCATAACAGGTCATGCTGTATTTATGCATGACATAGTTCATTGCACCTCACTAAACAAAAGGAAAGTAAAAACTAAGTACACATGTTTCCTGGCTCCTGAGTTTTTCTTTCAATTAGTTTTTGGATTCATAAAACATAACAGTCAAGATGAGGTACTTTTAAAACAAATTCGAGATGATCACCTACCTGTTGAACCACAGCAAGCTTTTCTTCGGATTGGGGAGAGAGACGTCCCAGTTTTTAAAAAGGCAGAATATGGACAAAATTCATGAGTTCATTATCAGTGAATATTTAGTGATAACTATCATAATTTTTTTTTAAAAAGCAGAAATGGCTGGTTACATCAGAAAGACAGAGCTATTTGATTACACAACAGATGACTGGATGACACATACTGAACAAATTGAGCTGTATTTTGAAGCAAATAAAATAGTCAAGGAAAAGCAAGTGCCTGTGTTACTGAGTGCAACAGCTGGAAAAACATACAGTTTGCTTAGAAGTTTAACTGCTCAAACCAAAGCAGCCAAAATGAGCTTTGCTGATATCATGAACATAATGCAAGAAAATTTAGAACCAAAGCCCTTAATGATTGTAGAATGCTTTAGGTTTCAAAAGTAGAATTAGAAACACAGAAAACCTACAGCACAATACAAGTCCTTCAGACCACAAAGCTGTGCCGAATATGTCCATACTTTAGAAATTACCGAGGGTTTCCAATAGCCCTCTAATTTTCTGAGCTACATCTACCTGTCCAGCATTCTCTTAAAAGACCCTACTGTATCCGCCTCCACCACCATCGCCAGCAACCCATTCCACGCACTCACCATGCTGCATAAAAAAGTTACCCCTGACATCTCCTCTGTACCTACTTCCAAGCACCTTAAAACTGTGCCTTCTCATGCTAGTCATTTCAGCCCTGGGGAAAATCCTCTGACTATTCACACGATCAATGCCTCTCATCATCTTATACACCTATAAGATCGTGATGATTATAAGCATTTGTTGGGTGAATTGGACAGTTTTAAGTTGTAATTCTATGTAAATTGTCAAAAGAATAAATGTACTATCTCATTATAAATCAATAAACAAATTTGGAGTGTAAAATGAAACAAATACTTGCATTACTAGTGTACAAATTGAAATGAACTATATTATATCAGGAGAGACATGCAGAAAATTAATCCCATGTGAGTGAATGTATCACTTTATTAATTTTATTGCACTCTTGTAACATTTCTTTCATAAAAGTAACACTTTAGACTCTAGGCAAAGTGATTCCGTCCTTCAGACAAGGAACACATGTAAGCTATTCTCATTTGGCCTGGAATTGAAACTCACAAATAATTGATCAGCCTTGAGCAACTCTCAGCCAACCACATATTTCATTAAACAGAGCCCAGTCATCCAATGTTTGACCATAAACCAAACCACAGCTCTGCTTGTCCGATGCACAACACTTAAAAGTGTTGAGGTTGAGAAGAAATACCCTAATTAGGACTAATTAGCATAATTTATAATACCCCTGTGACTTCATTAAATTGAAACAGGATTTTTTTAACTTGTAAGTTCTGCATCTGAAGGAGCTGATGCCTTGTGGATAACTTGGGATTTCTGTTATCATCCAGCCCCGACAGTGAGCTTTGGGAGGCATCACAATCACAGCTCTGACTGTTTTCCTGTGCACTCCAGGAAACATCGTTGGATATTGTTCCAGAACAGTCACATTCCCTGTTTTCTCCCTCTGTTATTCAGAGACACTGAAACTGTCAACACTAAGATTATTCAGCTTCATAATTGGCGTTCTCCTTCGCGTGTCACGAACGCCGAATTTAACGTCGAGATAAACCAGTTAATAAGAACCAGATCGCAGTAAGATTAACCATTTACTGTTCACTCTTCACATTAACATATGGTGAAAACTGTTGATAAAACAATACAAGATTGATACAGTATTTGTTCCTTCCTTAATATCACATTTCAAGTGTAAATACTTGCAAAGGTGACTATAACTACATTACACTAAGGTGCAGTATACAGGGAGAGTTTACCTACTCCATTGACTACTTTAAATACACTTCCATGCAAACTATCCGCGACTCTTTAACTAACGAAAGCATAAACATTATCTACCATCGTTACTTCTAACAGGATCGGCATTAACATCTTAGTTCAATATATCGATTATCTATTAACTTACAGCATTGCTCTCACTGTGATTTCTCATGCCTGCAAAACAACTTCTGCTCAGGTGAGCCTCGTGGTAAGCCCCCACCCTCGCGCTAATTTCAAACCGGTATTTTCCCACAAGACGCGGCGAAACCGGATGTGACGTCATCGCATGCCGATATATTTTACATGCAATGAATATACTTTAAACACTTCTAATTCTAACTAGAAAATACTATTGAATGAATTACTAAGCGAAAATATTATAAACTAAATAACTGTCGTAAAGACAGCACAGTCACATTCCCTGTTTTCTCCCTCTGTTATTCAGAGACACTGAAACTGTCAACACTAAGATTATTCAGCTTCATAATTGGGTTTTGCCAAAGCGAGGCCTTCCTAGAAGCACTCATTTTATGAAGCATACTCTGTTAAATAACCTCCTAACAAGGTTATCACAACTAGCCAGTAACAGTCAGAGCTCCTGTTCAGCAGACCTGATTCTTGGAGATGTCCAATCAGATAAGCTCACTACAGCAAGCTTTCCTTTTTTTTCTTTAAATCCATTAAGACAGTATTGGATAAATCCCAGCATTATAATTCCAGTGACAATACCTTTAACACCAAAAAATAAAAACATTCCATCCAGAATGGTGCCAGCGTGGAAACAAAACATGAGCAGTCCTGAAAACACATGAAAATGTTGAGCATGCTTTTTAAACTTTGGGTTGTTACAAACGTACAGCAGGCTGGTTGCCTCACAACCTACTGCAGAAGCCCCAATGCACAGGATCAAAAGAGGATGCACAGGTTTGTAGACTCTGCCAGCTCCATCAGGGACATAACCCTCCACACCACTGAGAACATCTTCAAAAAGCACCACCCTCTTCTCATCACTACCATCAAGAAGGAGGTACACACTCAACATTTTAAGAACAATTTCTTCCCCTTTGTCATTAGATTTCTGAATGGTTTATGAACCCATAAACACTACCTCACTATTCTACATTTTCATTATTAATTTAATTTGGTAACTTTATTTTATGTCTTACACTGCACCACTACCACAAATCAACAAATTTCATACCATATGTCAATGATAAAAACCTCATTCTGATTCTGAAACATTCAGGTGAAAGGTAATGTCAATTAATTTGTAAGTCTTTTCAGATGTTCATTGCCTTTAGTGATCTGGTTGACAAGTACTATTGTTAGCTATTGTTCAGTGATAACCCCTTTGAGCTAATTCAAACCTCAGTCTTGGCTTCTGTGCTCTCTCAGATTCAAGGGATTTCATGATATTGTTTCAGTCCCCTCCAATCCAACCAAATCAGAATTGACACAAGAAGTATACTGTACCAGCATTTACTGGCTCAGATTGGCCAACGTGCCACAAAGTGATTTTATAAAGATTGAATGACGAAAGGCCATAAGCATAATTAGCTTGAATGTTTTTCTAACAAATTAGCCACTAGCTGCTCAAAATCAAGTTCAATATTTTGCATTAGACTGAAAAAGGGGAATAGAAACCAAGAAGCAAATTTCATGGTCAGCACACCTCAGAACTGTGAAACCCTCCCTAAATTACCATCTAACATTCAGCATGATGCAAGCAGAAATTCAAAAGAGAGCATCTGCTTCAATGCTGCCTTCTGGAAGTCAGCTCCCCTGTGGTGAAACGTCTTCAGGTACAAATGCAAATACTGGGAATTTGAAACACCGAGTGAGCCATTACAGGGTGAGAGCCATTTGAAAACAACAAGTTTTCTCATTGGGAATGAGCCATAATCTGAAGTAACAAACGAAGGAGACATTGTTGCAGGGTGGGAGCCACTTGAAAAGAACGAGTGAGTTTTATTTGAGCCAATAAAAAGAAGGTGTAAGCAAAGTGGTCGTTGTTGGAATGGGCCAGTGTTAGTGTGGAAGGCATTGCCTCAACAGACTTTGGTGAGAATGGGCTTGGACAAGCATCGGCAAAGGTTCGAAGTAAGTTCCTAATAAGTTTTTTTCTCTCTTTCTTTGTCTATGGAACAGAGGTAGTGCACTGATAATGGGTCCAGAGTTAGTGGTATGTTCTTTGTGTGAAACGTGGAAACTCTGGCAAACCACCAGTCTCCCTGATAATTACATTTGCCTGAAGTGGTCTGAGCTGCAGCTCCTTAGGGACTTTGTTAAAGAACCGGAGCTGCGGCTGGATGACCTTTGGCTAATCATTGGTCCTAATCTATCAAGAATCACTTGATTCTGGCATGGTCCCTGAGGACTGGAAAATTTCAAATGTCGCTCCACTCTTTAAGAAGGGAAGGCAAAAGAATGGAAGTTATAGGCCAGTTAGCCTAACATCAGTGGCTGGGAGAATTTTATCAAAGATAAGGTTTTGGGATACTTGGACACTAATGATAAAATAAGTCAAAGTCAGCATGGATCCTGTAAAGGGAAATTTTACCTGACAAATCTGTTAGAATTCTTTGAGGAAGTTATAAGCAGGAGGATGTCACTTACATGGATTTTCAGAAGGCATTTGATAAAGTGCCACACATGAGGCTGCTTAAAATGATAAAATCCTATGGTGTTACAGGAAAGATACTGACATGGGTAGAGGAACGGCTGACAGGTAGGAGATTGAGAGTGGGAATAAAAGGGGCCTTTTCTGATTGGCTGCCAGTGTTTAGTGGTGTGCCTCAGGGGTCAGTATTGGGACTGCTACTTCTCACGTTGCTTGTCAGTGATTTGGATAATGGAATTGATGGCTTTGTGGCAAAGTTAGTGATGATACGAAGATAGGTAGGTAATGCTGTGGAAACAAAGTGATTGTAGCAGGACAGACAAATTGGAAGAGTGGGTAGATGGAATACAGTGTTGGAAAATGTATGATAATGCTGTTTGGTAAAAGAAACAATGCTACAGACTATTATCTAAATGGGGAGAAGGTTCAAACATCAGCGGTGCAAGACTCCCAGAAGGTTAGTTTGCAGGTTGAGGCTGTAGTAAAGGAGGCAAATGCAATGTTGCCATTTATTTCAAGGGGAATAGAACATAAAAGCAAGGAAACAATGCTGAGGCTTTATAAGACACTAGTCAGGTCACACAACAATTCTGGGCCCCATATCTCAGAAAGGATACATTGTCATTGAAGAAAGTCCAGAGGAGGTTCACAAGGATGATTTCGGGAATGAAGGGGTTAACATATTAGGAGCATTTGGCTCACTGGAATTTAGAAGTATGCGGGGGGTGGGGTATCTCACTGAAACCTACTGAATGTTGAAAGGACTAGATGTGGAGAACTGGTGGTGGGGGTATTCAGCACTAAAGGGCACAGTTTCAAAACCTTTTGGAATGGACACAAGGAGGATGGTTTTTAGCCAGAGTGAAGTGAATCTGTAGAATGCTCTGCCACAGACAGCGGTGGAGACCAAGTCCTTGAGTATATTTAAAGCAGGCATTGATATTTCCCTGCTGTGTATGGGGTTGAGTGGGATCTGGGATCAGCCATGATGGAATGGCAGAGTTGACTCAATGTACTGAATGGCCTAATTCTGCTCCTACGGTATATTTTATAGTCTTATGGTGTTACAAGGAGATGGTGGTGGAACGAACCCAAATGCTGAACAGGGGCACGGAGGCAGAGTTGGGAGGCGTTACGGTTGTAGCGAGCGTGGAATTGGTGTCAAGGGAGTCTTTACCCAGAGTCTTGGTTTTAGTAGAGAATTCAGGAATGATGCTACACTTAGAACTGATAGTCCTAAGAACCACAGAACAAGGTTACTCATACACAAGTCAACCAATGACCTGGCATCTCCTACTTGTGGTCACAGGATTTTTATACTGCTTTTGCTGATGGAAAGCAGGTGTTTGTAGTTAGTGGAACCTGGGAATGATTGGGAACTAAACGAGGTGATTGAAGCCCAATTCCTGAGGAAGATAGCCAGGTGCCAGAAGGGATCATGACATATGGATCTATATAGGAGAATGAGGGGTGATAGATAGGAGGTAAAGTGTTACAGGAGGCAGATACCTGCGTGACTGTCGGGAGAGAGAAAGGGAATAGGCAGCCACTGCGAAGGACCACAGTGCTAGGTCCCCTCAATAATAAGTATACAACGTTGGCTACTACTGGAGGGGGTTGGGAAACAACCTACAAGGTTGAAGCTGCTGTGACTGGATCTCTGGCACAGAGTCTGGTTCTGTGGCTCAGAAGGGAAGGGGACTGAAGAGAGCAGTAGTGATATGGAATTCCATAGTTAGAGGAGCAGACAGGAAATTTTGTAGTGTAGGCCTCCGTTAGTCTTGATAGACCATGGATTTGCACCTTGGAAAGATTCCAGGGTGCAAGCCTGGGCAAGGTTTTTTTAATGGAAGACTGGCAGTTGCCCAAGCTGCAAGTCTCCCCTCTCCACGCTACCAATGTTGTCCAAGAGAAGGGTATTAGGACCCATATAGCTTGGCACTGGTGTTATTGCAGAGCAATGTGTGGTTAAATACCTTGCTCAAGGACACACAAGCAGCCTCAGCCAAGGCTCGAACTAGCGACCTTCAGATAACTAGACGAACGCCTTAACCACTTGGCCACACGCCAACAAAGAGACACCCAGATGATACTTTGCCTCATTGGTGCCAGGTTCAGGGAAGTCTCAGATTAGGTTCACAGCATTCTCAATGGGGAGTGTGAGCAGCCAGAAGTTATTGGTACAAACAACATACATAGGTAAAAGAAGGAGGTCCTGGAGAGAGAATATAGGGAGAATGTAGGGTAGAAAGCTAAAAAGCAGGACTGTCAGGATAGGAGTCTCTGCATTGTGGCTTATTCCATACAGCAGTGAGGGTCATAGGATGACTTAGCAGATGAAGGGCACATTGTTTCAGATTTCTGGATTCTGGGATCTCTTCTGAGGAAGCTATGACCTGTACAAAAAGGACTAGTTACACCTGAGCTCAAGGTGTCCAATATCCTTGTGGGCAGGTTTCCTAGAACTGTTTGGGAGGGTATAAACTAATTTGGCGGGAAGGTGGGAACCAGAATGAAAGAGGGTGAGGATTGGGTAGTCAGTATACAAGTAGATACCATGTGTAGTGAGACTGTGAGGAAGGACAGGCAGATGATAGGGAAAAATTACAGTCAGTGGGTTGATTGAAGAGTAACATGAGGGTAAAATTGAAAAGTGTGATAAATACAGAACTGAAGGTGGTATATTTGAATGCACCCAGTATAAGAAATGGATAAGGTGGATGATTAGAGATTGGCAGGTATGATATTGTGGGCATCACTGAGTCATGGTTGAAAGTAGATCATAGTTGGGATCTTCACATCCAAGGATACACATTTTATCGAAAGGACAAGCAGGTAGGCAGAAGGGGTGGGTGACTCTGTTGGTAAAAAATGAAATCCTTAGAAATAGGTGACAAGGGATCGGAAGATATAGAATCCTTGTGGATAGAGTTAAGAAATTACAGTGGTAAACATACCCTGATGGGTGGTATGTAGAGGCCTCTGAACTGTAGCCAGGATGTGGAATATAAATTATGACAGGAGAAAGAAAGGGAATGTAAAGGTGGATCGGGTGGTGAAGAGAGCTTTTGGTTTGCTGGCCTTTATAAACCAGAGCATTGAGTATAGGAGTTGGGATGTAATGTTAAAATTGTACAAGGCATTGGTGAGGCCAAATTTGGGGTATTGTGTACAACTCTGGTGACCGAATTATAGAAAAGATGTCAACAAAATAGAGTACAGAGGAGATTTACTAGAATGTTACCTGGGTTTCACCTAAGTTACAGAGAAAGGTTGAACAAGTTAGGTCGTTATTCTTTGGAGCGTAGAAGGTTGAGGGGGGAATGATAGAGGTATTTAAAATTATGAGGGGGATAGATAGAGTTGACATGAATAGGCTTTTTCCATTGAAAGTAAGGGAGATTCAAATAAAAGGACATGAATTGAGAGTTAGGGGGCAAAAGTTTAGGGGTAACATGAGGGGGAACTTCTTTACTCAGAGAGTGGTAGCTGTGTGGAACGAGCTTCCAGTAGAGGCAGGTTCGATTTTGTCATTTACAAAAAAATTTTAAAAAAATTAGATAGGTATATGGACAGGAAAGGAACAGAGGGTTATGGGCTGAGTGCAGGTTGGTGGGACTAAGTGAGAGTAAGCGTTCAGCATGGACTAGAAGGGCCGAGATGGCCTGTTTCTGTGCTGTAATTGTTATATGGTTATATGGTAAAAAGGGTATTAGTATGATGGTTATGGGTGATTTCAATATGCAGCTAGTCTGGTCCAACCAGTTTGGTGCTGGATCCCAAGAGAGGGAAATTTATAAAATGCCAAGAGATATCTCTTTAGCGCAACTTGTGGTTGAGCCAACTAGGGAAAAGACAACTCTGGAATGGGTATTGTGAAATGAACCCGATTTGCTTTGGAGTTTAAGGTAAAAGAATCCTTAAGAGTCAGTGGTCACAATATGATAGAATTCACCCTACAATTTGAGAGGGTGAAGATAAAGTCAGATGTATCAGTATTACAGTGGAGTAAAAGGAATTACAGAGGCAGGAGAGAGGAGTTGGCTAAAGTTGATTGGAAGGTGCCATTAGCAGAGATGATGGCAGAACAGCAATGGCTGGAGTATATGGTGCAGGATAGATGTATGCCAAAAATGAAGAAGTATTCTAAAGGGGGGGGGGTGAAGCAAATGTGGCTGACAACAAAAGTCAAAGGCAGCATAAAGGCAAAAGAGAGGGCATATAGCAAGAATTAATGGTAAGTTAGAGGATTGGGAAGCTTTTTAAAAACCAACAGAAGGCAACTAAAAAGCCATAAGGAGAGAAAAAATTGAATATGAAGTTATCTAATACAATAAAAAATACCAAAGTTTTTTAGAATATATAAAAAATAAAAGAGAGGCAAGAGTGGATATCATACCACTGGAAATTGACACTGGAGCGGTAGTAATGGGGCACAAAGAAATAGCAGATGACCTCAATAAGTATTTTGCATCTGTCTTCACTGGAAGACACTAACAGTATGCCAGAAATTTGCGAGTGTCAGGGGACAGAAGTGACTAGTTACTATTACTAAGAAGAAGATGCTTAAGATGCTGAAAGGTCTTAAAGTAGATAAGTTACCTGGACCAGATTGACTACACACCAGGGTTCTGAAAGAGATGGCTGAAGAAATTGTGGAGGCATTAGTAATGATCTTCAAAGAATCACTAGATTCTGGAATGGTTCCAGGGGACTGTAAAATTGCAAATGTCACTCCACTCTTAAAGAGTGGAGGCAGAGGAAAGGAACTTGTAGGCCAGTTAACCTGACTTGAGTGGTTAGGAAGATGTTGGAATTTATTATTATGGATGAGGTTTCTGGGTACTTGGAGGCACATGATAAAATAGGCAGCATGATTTCTTTAAGGGTAAATCTTGCCTAAAAACTCTGTTGGAATTCTTTGAGGAAATGACAGGCAGGTTAGACAAAAGAGAGTCAGTAGTTGTTGTTCACTTGAATTTTCAGGAGACCTTTAACAAAGTGCTGTAGATGAGGCTGCTTAACAAGATAAGAGCCCATGGTATTACAAAAAAGATACCAGCATGAATAGAAGATTTGCAGTCTTGCAGGAGGCAAAGAATGGGGCCTTTTCTGGTTGGCTGCTGGCAACTAGTGGTGAACCACTTCTTTCAATGATTTGGATGACACAATTGATAGCTTTCTGGTCAAGTTTATGGATTATACGAAGATAGGTATAGTGGTAGGTAGTGCCGAGGAAACAGGGAGTTTGCAGAAGTACTTAGACAGATTGGGAGAATTGGCAAAGTGACAGATGGAATATATTTTGGTGAAGCATATGGTCATGTACTTTAGAATCAGAATCAGACTTTAATCGCCAAGTACCTGTACACATACAAGGAATTTACTTCCGGCAGATGTTGTCTCTCTGCTCATAACAGATGATAAATATAAATGAAAATATAGATTATACATACAAGTAGTGCAATCCAAGTAATAGTTAGCTGACAGTTAACCGGCAGTTAACTGTTCAGCAAAGTGACCGCAGTAGGGAAAAAACTTCTCCAGTGCCTATTAGTCTTAGTCTGGAGGGATCTGAAGCACCTACCAGACAGAAGCAGTTCAAACAGTCCGTGCGGACTAAAGGGCTAAAGGTGCAGACTATTTTCTAAATGGGGAAAAAATAATAACTCGGAGGTTTAAAGAGACTTGGGAGTCCTTGTGCAGGATTTCCTAAAGGTTAACTTGCAGATTGAGTGGTTGGAAGGCAAATGGGATGTTAGCATTTGTTTTGAGAGGGGAAGTATGTAAGTACAAGGATATAAGGCTGAGGTTGACCACACTTGGGATATTGTGAGCAATTTGGGTCCCTTATCTAAGAAAAGATGTGATGGTATTGGACAGGGTCCAGAGGAGAGTCACGAGAATGATCCTGGAAATGAAAGGGTTAACACATGATGTTAACATTTGATGTTTCTGGCAGAACAGAGATGAGGAGGAATTTAGCAAGAGGGTAGAGAATTTATGGAATTCATTGCCACAGATGGTTGTCGAGGCCAAATTATTGAGTATACTTAAAGCAAAGGTTGATAGGTTCTTGATTGGTCAGGGAGATTAAAGTTACAGGGAGAAGGATACAGATTGAGACGGATAATAAATCAGCCAAAATGGAATGGTGGAGCAGACTCAATGAGCCAAATAGCCTAATTCTGCCCCTATGCCCAATGATCTTGTGATTTAGTTTGTATATTAGCAGTTCCTCTGCACTAACCACATGTTGCAGGAGAGAGACGGTAGCGGAGAAGTTAATTACAGCTTGGGACTTCAGAGTTCAATCCCAGAAGTCTTCATGTTCTTCCCATGGAATACACGGGTTTTCTTTGGGTGCTCTGGTTTCCTCCATTGTAAATTGTCCCGTGATTAGGCCAAGTCTGAATTGGGGGTTGCTGGGGTAACACAGCTTGAAGGGCTGGAAGGGCTGACTCCGCATTGTATTTCTAGATAAATAAATCAACACCCAGAAGAGTGTTTTGTTCCCATATCCTTCTAGCACTGGAACTCTGAAACCAGTCACTGACCAACTCAAACATCAAACCCACCTCATTCTAGGATGTTTATGTACCTAAGGCTCATCAAAGTAGCCTATATTTATAGCTTGCCTGGCCAACTCGTACATATCAGCAAGGTCATAAAAGATCATTTGTACTGATTCTGCTGTAGTTCCACTTACATATTTAAGGCATTTTGTTAAGTGTCCTGTTGAAGGTCACTTCAACCTCTTGAGAAAAGAAATTCAGCATCTCAAAACAGTATAAACGCAGCTCATGTTTCATATTTAGTGAGTGAACATTCCAATAGCTGGTGAATTCTGTTTACAATGATAGGAAGAGCTGACCTCTTTGCAAAGGTGACTGTGAAGAGAAGGAATGATTGGGCTTCCACTTGATGAAAATCCTGACAAAGCCTATTGATTTATTTTACAGAATGGGCAACAGTGCAATATATTGAAGAGAAGTGCCCAGCCATGGGACTATATTTCAGCAGGCAGAGAGAGAAAACGGAAAAGGTTAAACTGGCTAAAGAAGAAAATCATCTGCGGACTTAATTGAGATCAAACCAGTCAATAATCCAATTAGCACTGAGATGTGTACAAAGCAAATTTATATAAAATAACTGACAGTGGGGATCAGACACATTAGATTTTTAACTAAAAAGCCACACACAAGATAATATGGATTTGACCAGCTTAGAAATAAAAGTTAAATAAGGCTAGGCAAATGTTTGAAGTTAATCAGATTTAGCTTTGAAATATCTCCCTCTGCTAATCAATGTTCCTCCACCATCTCCAGCAGACCTTTTTAATCTAAGCACAATTATTGATACGGTGCTAAGTTTCAACAAGAGGAAGTAGGTTAGGTTAGGTTTGACCTGCTGAGTTCCTCCAGCATTTTGTGTGTTGCTTTGGTAGATGGATTGTCTCTCACTAGCTCAGTGACAAGAGGCACTGTACTCAAGCACACTTCAGACTCTGCTAGAAAATTGTCTAGAGGCAGAACTGTATTCTAATTGATTATACTAATATGAGTTCTTCAGCCCATGATCTTTCCAGATCAGCTGTGGTTCGGTGACAGCATTCCCTGTCTTTCTCCAGGCACTTTAGGATGTAATGTGGGCTGAAGTTCTAGTGCAATTACAAGGGAGAGCTGCTTTCTCAGCAACACCATCACTTGGGTGAGATGTCAAACCAGCAGCCTGCCTGCCCTCTTAGATGCAAATAATGAATCATAAGAAAGTCTCCCTGGAGTTCCTCAATCATCATAAATCATCGCATCCTCAGAATAGAGGGCAGTCCTTTCAGAACGGAGAGAGGGAGGAATTTCTTTGGCCAGAGAGCGGTGAATCTGTGGAATTTATTGCCACAGGTGGCTGTGGAGGCCAAGTCATTGGGTATATTTGAGCGAGTGGTTGATAGATACTTGACTAGTCTGGGCATGAAACAATATGGGGAGAAGATAAGAGATTGGGGCTGAGAAGGAAAATTGATCAGCCATGATGAAATGGTGGAGCAGATTCAATGGGCTAAATGGGCTCATTCTGCTCCTATACCTTATGGTCTTATGCTTTAGTGGTAGTTTGTGGGCCTCACTGTTGCCAAATATTGGAACATGGAACATAGAAAAGTACAGTACTAGGAACAGGTCATTCAGCTCACAATGTTGTGCCAAAGCAGCTAGGAAACAAATTAAATCACACAAACACAATTCCCTCCTACCTACACAATGCCCATATCACACAATAGACAATAGGTGCAGAAGTAGACCATTCGGCCCCTCGAGTCTGCACCGCCATTCTGAGATCATGGCTGATCATTCACTATCAATACCCAGTCCCTGCCTTGTCCCCATATCCCTTGATTCCCCTATCCATCAGATATCTATCTAGCTCCTTCTTGAAAGCATCCAGAGAATTGGCCTCCACCGTCTTCCGAGGCAGTGCATTCCACACCTCCGCAACTCTCTGGGAGAAGAAGTTCTTCCTCAACTCTGTTTTAAATAACTGACCTCTTATTCTCAATCCATGCCCTCTGGTACTGGACTCTCCCAACATCTGGAACATATTTCCTGCCTCAATCCTATCAAATCCTTTAATTATCTTAAACGTTTCAATCAGATCCCCTCTCAATCTCCTCAATTCCAGTGTGTACAAGTCCAATCTCTCTGCATAAGACAGCCCTGCCATCCCAGGAATCAACCTAGTGAATCTACGCTGCACTTCCTCAATTGCCAGAATGTCCTTCCTTAAATCTGGAGACCATAACTGTATACAATATTCCAGGTGTGGTCTCACCAGGGCCCTGTACAAATGCAAAAGGACATATTTGCTCTTGTATTCAATTCCCCTTGTAACAAAGGCCAACATTCCATTTGCCCTCTTCACTGCCTGTTGCACTTGCTCTTTCACCTTCATTGACTGATGAACTAGGACTCCTAGGTTTTGCATTTCTCCCTTACCTAACTCTACACCATTCAGACAATACTCTGCCTTCTTGTTTCTGCTTCCAAAGTGGATAACTTCACATTTATTCACATTGAATGACATCTGCCAAGTATCTGCCCACTCACCCAGCCTATCCAAGTCTCCCTGTATTCTCCTAACGTCCTCTTCGCATGTCACACTGCCACCCAGTTTAGTATCGTCAGCAAACTTGCTGATATAGTTTTCAATGCCCTCATCTAAATCGTTGACATAAATCGTAAAGAGCTGTGGTCCCAATACAGAGCCCTGTGGTACCCCACTAGTCACCTCCAGCCAGTCCGAGAAACACCCATTCACTGCTACCCTTTGCTTTCTATCTGCCAACCAGTTTTCTATCCATGTTGAAACCCTACCCCCAATGCCATGAGCTCTGATTTTACTCACCAATCTCCTATGTGGCACCTTATTGAATGCCTTCTGAAAATCTAGGTACACTACATCCACTGGCTTATCCTCATCTAACATCCTTGTTACACCCTCAAAAAACTCCAACATATTAGTCAAGCATGATTTGCCCTTGGTAAATCCATGCTGGCTCGGCCTAATCCTATTACTGCCATCAAGATGTGCCACTATTTTGTCCTTAATAATGGACTGAAGCATCTTCCCCACGACTGACGTTAGGCTAACAGGGCGATAGTTCTCCATTTTCTCCTTCCCTCCCTTCTTGAAAAGTGGGATTACATTAGCCACTCTCCAATCTTCAGGAACTGATCCTGAATCTAAGGAACATTGGAAAATGGAAAATCTTCCTTACATCAATATGCCTATCCAAATGTCTCTTGAAATATTTTGCCTCACAGTCCACGTTAAACAGTGGATCAACACAAACAGTAGACTCAGACTAGGGATGCCCTTCATCTTTCATTTCCTAATCTGTTTGATTTGTGAGATATTGCACTTCCATTAAAGCTTAGGAATGAAAGTGATGTTATCCTAAGAAAACCCTTTTATTTGCATTGAAAGTGCCTTGTTCATTTCAAAGTACATTTAAGGCTTCTATTGTTTGAGAGCTATAGAAAATCCAAAAGCTTTGGTTAAGAGTGAAGAGATTTGTTCAGCTAAATACCAGGAGTGAAAGGTGATATACTTGGACTAAGGCTGTATTTGTAGTCCCCTTGTATAACAGATGGAAAACATTTCTACAACTAATGGCATTGGGGGTAAAAACCACAATGAACAAAACTTAGCTCAACTATAAATAGAGCATTACATACAAGAACAAGATCAAGCCTTTTTGCTCCTTCACAAGGCTATTCTTTGAGGAAATATTATTTTTAACATGTAGAGGTAATGAAGACGGGAACAAAATCATAATTCCAGGTAGATAATGGAAATCAAGAAGAGCCAAGATCTAAAAATGATGTGGTTCCAAATGAAGAAAATGGGACTCTTCTGTACTTTGGTGACTATGGCCTAAATGAATAACTTGACGGGCTATTGTGTTTAGTTATATATAGTACATAGATTACAGACCTCAAGTAAATAGTGCCCTGTGGAGGTACTATTAGTAACGTGAAGAGAAGGAGAAGGTCAGTATCTGTATAAATTAAAGGGCTTTAACATATATCAAATTCAGCTCAACTCTGAACTGATCCCACAACCTATGGACTCACTTTCAGGACTCTTCAGCTTATGTTCTCAGCTTTCTTTGTTTATTTTTTATTTGTTTATTTGCAGTTTGTCTTCTTTTGATCATTGGATGTTTGTCATCCTTTGTGTTTAGATTATCATTGGTCCTATTGTAGTTCTCTGTCCTGCTGTGAATGTTTGCAAGAAGATGAATCTCAAGGTTGTAAATGGTGACATATACTTGCTTTTATAATAAATGTATTTAGAACTTTGAATGGGGCATGACTGCGCACGCATGTGGAGATTGGCCAGTGAGAATAGCGGGAGAAGTTTAAAAGTGAGCAAAGTTGAAAAAGTGACGGTTATTTCTTCAGCAGTTTGAACGGGGCACAACTGCACAAGCGCGTGGAGGTAGCTAGTGAGAACAACAGGAAGAGTTTAAAAAGAAGACAGCTTTACAGAGCGGGCATCAGAGTAGAGGGAGACAGAGAAGGAAGGCTTTGGCTCAACAGCGCTTTGGCGATAAAAGGTCAAGGCAAGGTAGGTTATCTGTTTAGAATACAGACCGAAAGAATGCGTGTGAGGCCAGATTTCTGTGCTCGATATCAGATGTGGGAGGTTCTGGAGCCTCCCAGTCTCCTAGATGGCCACATCTGCACCTGGTGCGTTGAGCTGCTGTTCCTTAGGGACCGCATTAGGGAACTGGAGATTGATGCACCATCAATAACTCACACTGAGACGTAGGCGAGATATCGGCTTTTATTGACTGGAAGAAGGAACCAGGAGTGAGTGTCTATCATACAAGGTCCTGGAGACTGAGGCCGATCTTCAGGCCGCAGGTCTCCTTTATACAGGGGCCTGTGGGAGGAGCCACAGGAGCAGTCAGAAGGGGGCGTGTCCCGACAGGCACATAGTTCACCACATTCACCCCCCCTTCGTTTGAAAAAGTCCTCATGTAGCGAAGGTTCTTACAAGTCAAGCCGATCAGGCGGTCGAATCTGTCGCTGCGATCTACGTAGCACCGGCTGTGACCGCATAGGTGCCGGCAACATTGGCGATTGCACAGGGGACGGGGGTTGCGCGTGTTCTTGCCCACTAGGCGCCGGTGATCCCTCATGCATGTGCGAGGCGCCTGGTATAAATGCGTACGAAACGCCCGGTATACAAGTGTCGTGAGGAGTCTGTGTAGGGCCTGGTGAGTACGGTGTCACCTCTGGTGCAGGGTTCACAGTTACCGGAGAGCCTTCAGGGTAGTGGTCTGCTGCACCTGCGGGTGCCAGGTCGCGGATGGAGACCGTGTCCTCCCGCCCATCAGGTAAGACCACGTAAGCATACTGGGGGTTCGCATGGAGAAGGTGAACCCTCTCCACCAGCGGGGAGTATTTATTGCTCCTCACATGTTTCCGGAGCAGCACTGGCCCCGGGGACGTCAGCCAAACTGGTAGGGTGGTCCCAGTGACAGACTTCCTGGGAAAAGAGAATAGGCGTTCGTGAGGGGTGGCATTGGTGGACGTACATAACAGAGAGCGGATAGAGTGCAGTGCCTCAGGGAGGACCTCCTGCCATCGAGAGACCGGCAACCCTTTGGACTTAAGGGCTAAAAGTGTGGCCTTCCACACTGTGGCATTCTCCCGCTCTACCTGGCCATTACCCCGGGGATTATAACTCGTGGTCCGACTGGTAGCAATGCCCCTAGCTAGCAAGTACTGGCGCAGCTCCTCACTCATAAAGGAGGACCCTCTATCACTGTGGATATAGCAGGGATACCCGAACAGAGTGAAGAGCTGGCGCAGGGCTTTTATGACGGACGTGGCAGTGGTGTCGGGGCAGGGGATGGCAAAGGGGAACCGTGAGAACTCGTCAATAACACTGAGAAAATAGACATTGCGGTCAGTGGAGGGAAGGGGGCCCTTAAAGTCAACACTCAGGCGTTCAAAAGGGCGGGTGGCCTTGACAAGTTGTGCCGTGTCAGGACAGTAGAAGTGCGGTTTGCACCCGGCACAAATTTGGCAGTCCCTGGTCATCGTCCTGATGTCCTCCAGGGAGTACGGCAGGTTCCGAGCTTTCACAAAATGGTAAAATCGGGTGACCCCCGGATGGCAAAGTTGTGCATGAAGGGCGTACAGCTGGTCGAGCTGTGTGCTAGCACATGTTCCCCGGGATAGGGCATCAGGGGGCTCATTGAGTCTGCCAGGCCGGTACAGGATATCATAGGTGTAGGTGGAGAGTTCTATCCTCCACCGCAAAATCTTATCATTTTTGATCTTGCCCCACTGTTGGTTGCTGAACAGGAACGCAACCGAGCGCTGGTCGGTCAGCACAGTGAATCTTTTGCCAGCAAGATAGTGCCTCCAGTGCCTAACAGCCTCCACTATGGCCTGGGCTTCTTTCTCCACCGCGGAGTGCCGAATTTCAGAGCCTTGGAGGGTGCGAGAAAAGAATGCTACTGGTCTGCCTTCCTGATTAAGGGTAGCAGCCAGAGCGAAATCGGAGGCATCACACTCCACTTGGAAGGGAGCGGTCTCGTCCACTGCATGCATCGTAGCTTTGGCAATGTCTGCTTTAATGCAGTTGAAGGCCGCGCAGGCCTCAGCAGAGAGGGGAAACGAGGTAGACTTGACCAGGGGGCGAGCCTTGTCTGCGTAATGGGGGACCCATTGGGCGTAATAGGAAAAAAACCCCAGGCACCGTCTGAGGGCCTTGAGAGTGGTGGGAAGAGGGAGCTCTAACAGGGGGCGCATACGTTCGGGATCAGGCCCAATAACCCCGTTTTCCACGACATACCCAAGTATAGCAAGGCGGGTGGTACCAAAAACACACTTGTCCCTGTTATAAGTAAGGTTCAGAGCTGCGGCCACTTGGAGAAACCGTTGGAGGTTGGCGTCGTGATCTGGCCTGTCATGACCACAGATGGTGATGTTATCCAGATAGGGAAATGTGGCCTGCAGTTGGTACTGGTCCACCATCCGGTCCATTTCCCTCTGGAAGACAGAGACACCATTCGTGACACCGAAAGGGACGCGCAGGAAGTGATAGAGCCGGCCGCCCGCCTCGAAGGCGGTGTAGGGGCGGTCCTCTGGGCAGATGGGGAGCTGGTGATAAGCGGATTTCAGATCTATTGTCGAGTACACCTTATACTGAGCAATCTGGTTGACCATATCCGCGATGCGGGGTAGGGGGTATGCGTCAAGCTGCGTAAACCTATTGATGGTTTGACTATAGTCCACCACCATCCTATTTTTCTGCCCAGTCCGAACAACAACCACCTGGGCCCTCCAAGGGCTTGTGCTCGGCGCAATGATCCCCTCCCTGAGCAGCCGCTGCACCTCCGACTGAATGAAGGCCCGGTCCCCCGCGCTGTACCTCCTGCTTTTGGTTGCCACAGGTTTACAGTCGGGGGTCAGGTTGGCGAACAGCGGTGGGGGAGGGATCTTGAGAGTGGAGAGGCTGCAAGTGTCGGTAGCGCAGCTGTTGGCCTGGTTCTGGATGGGATGTGTGTGTCCGTGTGTGTGTGTGGTCAGTAGCGGGGTATGTGAAGAAGTCCCACAAAACTGAGGATTCTTGACAGTGAGTGGTGGGAGGGGCCCGTCGTATACCATAGTCACACTTTCGAGATGGCTCTGGAAGTCCAGCCCCAATAGCACAGGTGCACACAGATTAGGCATGACCAGCAGTTCAAAGTCCCGATATTCTGTGCCTTGCACCACCAAAGTCGCTACACAACCCGCCCGGATGTCTGCGGACTGCGACCCAGAGGCCAAATGGAACCTCCGACTGACCGGCCGCGTTGCAAGTCCGCAGCGTTGCACTGTGTCCGGGTGAATAAAACTCCCAGTGCTGCCCGTGTCAAACAGGCATCCAGTCCAATGCCCCTCCACCTGGATGTCCATCATGGATCTTGCAAGCTGGTGTGGGGCGCTTTGGTCGAGAGTCACAGTGGCCAGAGTTGGATCGCCGTCGGGGTACCCGGTCAGCATCGGAGGGTCGGGGGCGGGGCATGCTGACGCCGACAAAGATGGCCGCTCACATCCGGGGTACCCGGTCAGCATCCGAGGATCGGGGGCGGGGCGTGCTGACGTCGACAAAGATGGCCGCCCACATCCCGGCATGCAAGATGGCGGCCCCCACGTTTCACCCGCAGCGCTGCACTCCGCTCGAGGTTGAGACTTACAGACCTTGGCGAAGTGGCCCCGCTTTCCGCAGCTGTAGCAGGTCGCTTCTCGCGCTGGACAGCGTTGTCAAGGATGTTTCTTTTGGCCACAGAAATAACAAAGCACGAGTTTCTTACGGGCCACAGCCGTGGTCTGGGTCGGGGAGCTCGTGGAATCGCGACTGGCGGCGGCGTTGGCGAATTCGCTCCCGGGAGCCGGCGGTGGCGGGGTCTGAGGCGTCCACGAAACCGGCGGGGAATCGCGCGACTGGACAGCGTCGGCGTTATGCCGCGCAGCTTCTAGAGCGTTGGCCTTCTCTATCGCCGAGCTTAAGGTAAGATCCGAGTTCTCCAGCAGCCGCTGGCGCATGTACACTGACCTCAGTCCCGTCACAAAGGCGTCTCGCACCAGCAGCTCCGCATGCTGTTCTGCCGTGAGCGTCTTGCAGTCACAAGCTCGGACGAGTGTCTGTAGTGCTCGGAGAAACTCAGCGCACGATTCGCCAGGCTGCTGTTGCCGGGTAGCTAAGCGATGTCTTGCGTAGACGGTGTTCACCGGCCGCAGGTACTGTCGTTTGAGGGCGTCCAGTGCCCCTTCGTAGGTCGGCAGGTCCCGGATAAAGGAGTAAACTTTGGAGGAGACCCTCGAGAGTCGGATTCTGTGCATAACGGCGGGTTCAGTCGCACGAAGCTCCGCCAAGTACGATTGGAAGCATGCAAGCCAGTGTTCAAAAGCGAGAGCTGCGTCAGGGTCTTGAGGGTCCAAATCCAACCGGTCCGGACGCAAAACGGGTTCCATGTTTTAAAACTTCCAGTCAATAAAATTGATGCACCATCAATAACTCACACTGAGACGTAGGCGAGATATCGGCTTTTATTGACTGGAAGAAGGAACCAGGAGTGAGTGTCTATCATACAAGGTCCTGGAGACTGAGGCCGATCTTCAGGCCGCAGGTCTCCTTTATACAGGGGCCTGTGGGAGGAGCCACAGGAGCAGTCAGCAGGGGCGTGTCCCGACAGGCACATAGTTCACCACAGAGATGCAGCTCGATGACCTTCATCTGGTCAGGGAGAGTGAGGATGTGATAGAGAGAAGCTATAGGCAGGTAGTCACACTGGGGCCTCAGAAGACAGATAAGTGGGTAACAGTCAGAAGAGGGAAGGGCAAGATGCAGGTGCTAGAGAGTACCCCAGTGGCTGTCCCCCTTAACAATAAGTACTCCTGTTTGAGTACTGTTGGGGGAGATGGCCTACCTGGGAGAAGCAACAGTGGTCATGCCTCTGGCACAGAGTCTGGCCCTGTGGCTCAGAAGGGTAGGGAAAGGAAGAGGATAGTACAGTGATAGGGGAATCTATAGTTAGGGGGTCAGACAGGCAATTCTGTGGACACAGGAAAGAAATATGGATGGTAGTTTGCCTCCCAGGTGCCAGGGTCTGGGATGTTTCTGAGTACGTCCACGATATCTTGAAGTGGGAAGGAGACAGTCAGAGGTTGTGGTACATATTAATATCAATGACCTAGGTAGGAAAAGGGAGGAGGTGCTGAAAACAGACTACAAAGAGCTAGGAAGGAAGTTGAGAAGCAGGACCTCAAAGGTAGTAATCTTGAGATTGCTGCCTGTGCCATGTGACAGTGAGTATAGGAATAGGATGAGGTGGAGGATAAATGCATGGCTGAAGGTTTGGAGCAGGGGGCAGGGATTCAAGTTTCTGGATCATTGGGACCTCTCCTGGGATAAGTGTGACCTGTACAAAAAGGACGGGTTGCAATTGAATCTGAGGGGGACCAATATCTGGAGGGGAGGTTTGCAAAGACTACTGGAGAGAGTTTAAACTGGAATTGCAGGGGAGTGGGAACCGAACTGAAATGACGGAGGAAAGGGAGGTTGGGTCATAACTAGAGAAAGCTTGGAGACAGTGCGAGAGAGAAGATAGGCTGGTGAAAGAGAAGGATCGCACTCAGACTGATGGTTTGAGATTTGTCTGTTTTAATGCAAGAATTATTATGAATAAAGCAGATGAGCTTAGAGCGTGGATCAGTACTTGGTGCTATGTTATTGTGGCCATTATAGAGACTTCGATGGTGCAGAGGCAGGAGTGGCTACTTCAAATGCCGGGCTTTAGATGTTTCAGAAAGGACAGGGAGGGAGGCAAAAGGAGCCAGATGGCCTACTCCTGCTCCTATTTCTTATATTCTTATGTAAAAGAGGTGAGGGCATGGCACTGGTTGATCAGAATTAGTGTCATGGCTGCAGAAAAGGAGGAAGTCATGGAGGCACTGTCTACGGAGTCTCTGTGGGTGGAAGTTAGGAATAGGAAGGGGTTAATAGCTCTACTGGATGTTTTTTATAGACCACCAAATAGTAATAGGGATGTTGAGGAACAGATAGGGAGACAGATTCTGGAAAGGAGTAATAATAACAGGGTTTTTGTGGTGGGAGATTTTAATTTCCCAAATATTAGTTGGCATCTCCCCAGAGTGAGAGGTTTAGATGGGGTGGAGTTTGTTAGGTGTGTTCAGGAAGGTTTCTTGACACAATATGTAGATAAGCCTACAAGATGAGAGGCTGTACTTGATCTGAAATTGGGAGATGAACCTGGTCAGGTGTCAGGTCTCTCAGTAGGAGAGCATTTTGGAGATAATGATCATAATTCTGTCTCTTTTACAATAGCATTGGAGAGAGACAGGAACAAATAAGTTAGAAAAGCATTTAATTGGAGTAAGGGGAATTATGAGGCAATCAGGAAGGAAATAGGAGGCTTAAGCTGGAAACAGATGTTCTCAGGGAAATGTGTGGAAGAAATGTGGCAAATGTTCAGGGCATAATTTGCATGGGGTTCTGCTTAGGTACGTTCCAATGAAACAGGGAAAGGATAGTAGGGTACAGGAACCGTGGTTTACAAAGGCTGTTGTAAATCTGGTCAAGAAGAAAAGAAGAGCTTACGAAAGGTTCAAAAAACTAAGTAATGATAGAGATCTTGAAGATTATAAGGCTCACAAGAAGGAGCTTAAGCATGGAATTATGAGAGCCAGAAGGGGCCATGAGAAGGTCTTGGCGGACAAGATTAAGGAAAACCCCAAGACTTTCTATATGAAGAGCAAAAGGAAAAGACGTGAGAAAATAGGACCAATCAAGTGTGACAGTGGAAAAGTGTGTATGGAACCGGAGATGATGGCAGAGGTACTTAATAAATACTTTGCTTCAGTATTCACTACGGAAAAGGATCTTGGCAATTGTAGGGATGACTTGCAGTGGACTAAAAAGATTGAGCATATAGATATTAAGGAAGAAGATGTGCTGGAGCTTTTGGAAAGAATCAAGTTGGATAAGTCACCGGGACCGGATGAGCTGTACCCCAGGCTACTGCGGGAAGCGAGGGAGGAGTTTGCTGAGCCTCTGGAGATGATCTTTGCATAATCAATGGGGACGGGAGAGGTTCCAGAGGATTGGAGGGTTGTGGATGTTGTTCCCTTATTCAAGAAAAGGAAGAGAGATAGCCCAGGAAATTATAGACCAGTGAGTCTTACTTCAGTGGTTGGTAAGTTGATGAAAAAAGTCCTGAGAAGGGGCATAGTATGATTAGGAATAGTCAGCATGGCTTTGTCAAAGGCAGGTCATGCCTTATGAGCTTGATTGAATTTTTTGAAGATATGACTAAACATATTGATTAGGGTAGAGCCGTAGGTGTAGAGTATATGGATTTTAGCAAGGCATTTGATAAGGTACCCCATGCAAGGCTTATTGAGAAAGTAAGGAGGCATGGGATCCAAGGGGACATTGCGTTGTGGATCCAGAACTGGCTTGCCCACAGAAGGCAAAGTGTGGCTGTAGATGGAGGCCGGTGATCTGTGGTGTGCCTCAAGGATGTGTTCTGGGACTCCTACTCTTTGTGATTTTCATAAATGACATGGATGAGGAAGTGGAGGGATGGGTTAATAAATTTGCTGATGACACAATGGTTGGGGGTGTGGTGGATAGTGTGGAGGCCTGTCAGAGGTTACAGCTGGACATTGATAGGATGCAAAACTGGGCTGAGAAGTGGCAGATGGAGTTCAACCCAGATAAGTGTGAAGTGGTTAATTTTGGTAGGTCAAATATGATCCAGAATATAGCTTTAATGGCAAGACTCTTGGCAGTGTGGAGGATCAGAGGGATCTTGGGATCCGAGTCCATAGGACACTCAAAGCTGCTATGCAGGTTGACTCTGTGGTTAAGAAGGCACGGTGCATTGGCCTTCATCAATCATGGGATTGAGTTTAAGAGCTGAGAGGTAATGTTGCAGCTATGTAGGACACTGGTCAGACCCCACTTGGAGTACTATGCTCAGTTCTGGTCGCCTCACTACAGGAAGGATATGGAAACCATAGAAAAGGTGTAGAGGAGATTTACAAGGATGTTGCCTGGATTGGGGAGCATGCCTTTTGAGAATCAGCTTTTTTTTCCTTGGAATGACAGAAGATGAGGGTTGACCTGATAGAGGTGTGCAAGATAATGAGTGGCATCAATCGTGTGGATAGTCAGAGGCTTTTTTCCAGGGCAGAAATGGCTAGCACAAGAGAGCATAGTCTTGAAGTGCTTGGAAGTAGGTACAGAGGAGATGTCAGGGTTAAGTTTTTTACACAGAGAGTGGTAAATATGTGGAATGAGCTACCAGCGGCGGTGGTGGAGATGGAAATGATAGGGTCTTTTAAGAGCCTCCTGGATGGATACATGGAGCATAGAAATATAGAGGACTATGGGTAAGCCTAGGTAGTTCTAAGGTAAGGACAAGTTTGGTACAGCTTTGTGGGTCGAAGGGCCTGTATTGTGCTGTAGATTTTCTATATTTCTATGAAATTAGAGAATAGCATCCCTAATTCTGGAATATCCATCAAAAGAAAGTGGGTGGGATCAATAGTTCAATGGTTCCGTGTACTATTGGAGAATGTATACAATATACAACTTGAAATTCTTACTCTCTGCAAACAAAAGAAAAACCCCAAAAATGAATGACTGACAAATGGTAAGAACCCCAAAGCCCCCTAACCCTCTCCTACGCTCAGGCAGGAACAAACAGCATCAACCTTCCCCCCTATTCTTCTCCCCCCACCCCCCACACTTATTGTAGCAGAAAGCGTCAGCATTCCCACCAACCACAATACAAGCATCAGCAAATCCCCAAAGAGAGACCATGGTCCATCAGAAACTACAGTTCATCCCAACAGTTCGACAGCCCTCAAGTTCACTCCTCCCACAGTGAGAGGGGAGACAATCAGTCACTGTTTTGGTGTTGCAGTCTGTCTGCAGCGTTGGTTTTATTTCAAGTTCCCACGACTCAACAATCAGCAGCAAACTCTCATTCATCATCGAGAGAGAGAGAGAGAGAGAGCGCAACCTCTTGAGTGCAGAAGCTTCTGACAGTCACACTAATTGTCTTGATGTTCCAACTTCCCACAATGCTTCAGTTTGTGACATTGACAAGAATCAGGTCCACAGGGCACACTAGGCCACACCCTGAAGGTGCCGTTCTTCAGGCCCCTCCTGGAGAGATCGAAAACACAGCCAATCCAAAAGCAGGTACACACTGCCATGCAGAACTGCAGTTTGAGTGCAGCTTTAAATCATGGACTTCGACAGGACACCAGCCACCTTGAAAAGGGAAAAGTGACATCAGAAGAGGAAGAATTTAAAATGTTTTGCTGATGGGCAGGGAGAAGCAATCTTTAGCTCTAGCTCTCCACAGCTGGAATATTGAGTATATTTGTGTTCGTTACGCAAAAAGATGTCATTGAGCTAGAGAGGAACTAGAAAATGTTCATGAAGATGTTGCTGGGATTCGAAGACTCCAGTTACATGGCAAGTCTGGATATGCTGGGAGCGAAGGAGTCTGAGAAGTGACTTTGCAGATAAAAGTGTACAAAATCATGAAGGGCATAAATAAAGCAGATAGTCACTGCTGTTTTCCCAGGATGGTGGGGGGAACGTCTAAAACTAGAGGACATACGGTAGATCTAAGGTGAGAGGAGAAGGATTTAAAATTGACCTGAGTACAAGTTTTTCACCCAGAGGTGGTGGGCATACAGAATGAGCTGCCAGTGGAAGTGGTTGAGACAGAGACAACTACAACAGTTAAAAGATTATTTTGACATGTCCATGGATAGGAAATGTTTAGAAGGATATAATACAAAGGCAGGAAAGTGGAACTAGTTCAGGAAGATACCTTGGTCAGAATAGATGAGTTGTGTTGAAGTCCTTATTACCCTATGACTAATAGGAAACCCAATCGAAGACAAATATTCTAAAAATTACAAGAACAGATCAATTACTTATATATTTTTTTAATTGTCCATTTTGTAATTGAAGTTGGAAGTCACTGTACATCAATTGTTTTCTTCCAGCAGCCTTTATCAATCACCTCTAGGTTAAATGTTGTCAGCAAGAGAGGGAAAGACTGGCCAGTCCTTGTTTAGTACTCTTTCCATATAATTGACTGTCCCAGGAAAAAGCCTGTAGGCCAGGGTAGTAAATAATTCAATAAAAATAACATCTTGAGACCACTCGAGTAGGAAGGTTTGCTAATGGAATTCATGTCATTCAAAGATTTGAATGGAAGTCTTTCGTGTAAGCTCCCTGCCTGGATGAAATTTTAATACTGGTTTTTCAACAAAGCTGCTTAATTTCCTTTGCAAATTAAATGAAGGGCCACTGCCTGATTAATATGATAACACAGGATAAAGGGCCAAATAAGGCAAAGGATTAGCTGATACATTTGTGTTATTGCAACAGAATACAGCTTGCATGTCCAACACCTGAAACAGTTCTTTTTCAAGGTTAGCAGTTGGACAGAGGAAAACTTTCAAAAATGTTCTCAACTCCCCCTTCAGAAGTTCCAACATGCCAGCTGATTATTGAAAGGCTCTGGCCCATGACCCATCAAAGTGGATAGGAGAATTCAGAATGGTATTGAGAACTTGGGGATATGATCAGGAGCACATGGAAGCCTATGGTAAACAAAGGGAGGGGAAGGACAACTAGCCCATTCAGCCCTTCAGGCTCATTCTACCTCATCTGTGATGGAAACCGCAGTTCTCAAAATTATTTCTGAACTCGGGGAAATAGCAGAAGCAAGTCAAGCTCCATCCCAAGGGAGCACCTAAGGAGTATCCATTGTTGCTATTATAATGTGGGTTCCAGTGCATACTGAAATCAGATGTAGAGAGCATGAGGAAGTGAAGAGAGTTCTTGAGGAAGGGATAGGAAGGCTGGATTTGAAATGTTAACTCTACTTTTATTGCTGTTTGACCTGAGTGTTTCTGGTATTTTCAGCTTTCATATCTTGAAGTTGGGCCTTGCTTATATGAGGTTCTTTTCAAACTGTTCTTCTGAAACACAAGTGATCAAATACACCTTGCTATAATAATTATTTACCTGTCCTACACTTTTAGAAAAAATAGAGCAAGTTTTAACATTCATAAACAGTCCTTCTCACTATTCTCTTGAGTACCTTTGACTGAGACCAAACAAGACCCTTCCTGAATCCTTAGGTGATAATTTTTGGAATCACATACCTCCAATACTCAAAAGTTCAAAGGTCCAATTTAATGTCAGAGAAGTGTATACAATATACATCCTGAAATGCTTTTTCTTCGTAAACATCCACAAAAACAGTGTCCCGAAGAATGAACGACAGTTAAACATGAGAACCCCAAAGTCCCCCTCAGCTCCCCCTCCCGCATGTAAGCAGCAGCAAGCAGTGATTTCCCTCTCCCCACCAACAAAAAATAGCACATCAGTAGTTACCAAGCCCAAGCATGTGCTAGGAGATAGCAAAGACACAGACCAGAGTTACCCCAAAGGATTCACATTTTATCCCACATTCCACAAGCCACAGGTTCTCTCTCTCCCTAATAAGGGAGACTGAGGTGTCCCCATTTTCACAACGAGCGGGAGACATAACAACCTGCTGGTTTACGATGTTAAAAGTCTGTTTTGATGCTTTTTCCTAGTTCTGTGTCCGAATTTGAAAGTAGTGGGGGGAGGGGGAAATGCAAAATGATAGGAGAAGACTGGAGGGGGTGGGGTGAAGCTAAGAGCTGGAAAGGTGATTGGCGAAGGTCGTCTCCTATCATTTCGCATTTCCCCCTCCTCCCTCTACTTTCAAATCTCTTAGTATCTTTCCTTTCAGTTAGCCCTGACGAAGGGTCTCGACCCGAAATGTCGACAGTGCTTCTCCTTATAAATGCTGCCTGGCCTGCTGTGTTCCACCAGCATTTTGTGTATGTTGTTTGAATTTCCAGCATCTGCAGATTTCCTCGTGTTTGCCCCGAGATCTTAGGCTGCCAAACATGAGGGGGACTTTCAGCCCAAACCCCTGGCATGTTGAATAAGGGCCAGTCGTGAAACCCCAAGAACAGGTCCCACTCCCACAAAGAACTGAAGCCTGTGTGTAACTCCAGCTCAGGGTCTTCAAAAGAACCCTGAAAGGGAAAAATAAAGACGCTAAAGATGGAAGTAGAGTTGTTTTTTTTTCAGGGCCCCAAACAGTCCTTCCAGGTGAGGCAACACTTCACTTGTGAGTCTGTTGGGGTCATCTATTGCATCCGGTGCTCCCGGTGCTGCCTCCTCTACATCGGTGAGACCTGACACAGATTGGGAGACCGCTTCATCGAGCACCTCCGCTCCGTCCGTCACAACAGACAGGATCTTCTGGTCGCCACCCGTTTCAACTCTGCTTCACATTCCCATTCCGATATGTCCATACCTGGCCTCCTCTACTGCCATGATGAGGCCAAACTCAGGTTGGAGGAGCAACACCTCATATACCGTCTGGGTAGTCTCCAGCCCCTTGGTATGAACATCGAATTCTCCAACTTCAGGTAATTTCCTCCCTCTCCCTTCCACCATCCCACTTTCACTCTGCCTCCTCTTCCAGCTGCCTATCACCTCTCTCATGATTTTGTCATCTACTACCCATAGTGCTTTCCACTTAGATTCCCTCTTCACTTTTCCTGCCTATCCCCTCCCTGCTTCCCTTCTCCCACCCCTTGATCTTTCCTCTGATTGGTTTTTCACCTGGCACATTCCACCCTCCCCCCACCTTCTTTATAGGGCCCCTGCCCCCTCCTTCAGACCTGACGATGGGTCTTGGTCTGAAACATTGACTGCTCATTTCAACAGATGCTGCCCGACCTGCTGAGTTCATCCAGCTTTTGTACCTGTTGATTTGACCACAGCATCTGCAGTGTACTTTGTGTTTACTGAGAGTTCACACTACCTTTCATCTAGGTGATAGCATCTTTGGGTCTGGGCTCAACTAATTTTTCCCAGTGCCTTTCTTACTAGGTAAGAATTCTGGGTATCCAGGCAAGTCACAACTCAAGTGGCACTATTAGGGGTGCATGCTAAGTGGCAAGGGAGTCTGTATTAACTGAAGGATTTATCCCACAACGTCATTTTTATCCAGTTATTATCACACTGCTTTATGGGACATTGTGATTCTTAACTTCTCTGCCACATTTCCCACAATGTAGTAATTAATATTCCTCAAATACATTGCTGACTATAAAGTGTTTTGGGATCCTTTGAGGTTATGGAAGATGTGTTATTTTGTTTACACATAATAAAGAACTTCATTTTCCAGTGGGCAATGTGGGAGGGTTCACCCTGGAACTAAAAGCTTTGATAGTGACCTGGTTGCAAGCACTCAGTGTTGAACACTGTTCTGTAAATAAAATGTTCTAGTGTTTACCCACGTTGTTTGTCTTTGTAAAGGCAAGTCTCTTTGAATGAGTGGAAAATAATGAGATACTGGGGACATTATCAAATGTCTCAGGTGTCTTAAATTAACATTTTCAATGCTACAATTGAAAATTATTCCTTACTTTGACATGTAATCCTCTAATTGTTAACAAGAGAAGTTGATCACTAGGGTTAAACAGGGCTTAATTTTGGAATCCCTAGTTTGTTGTTTTATGGCTTTCCTCAGTTTGTAAATTTTCACACAGTTTCAGACAAAAAGGGTTAAGCTGGTGATAATTCACCAGTTTTTATTCAAGGCCATTTACAAGGTTTCTTCTTTTCTATTCTTCCCAAACCCCATCCTCAAAAGATTGCACCAACAACTCAAACTTGTCAAACAATAACAAGCTAACTCATGCATGAGCAGAAGAAGAGATGGCAAAACTTAAGGGAACAAATGAAGAGTCAGCTACTGGCACATTAGATTACAAAGGATAAGAAAAGAAAAGACAGCTGATTTTGTCATCTCCCCTGGCGGGAATTCTGCTTTTCCAACTATGATAAAAAATGAATAAATTTATGAGCAAGAAGTCCCTTTCCTTTTGCACTTTGAACCCTTCCCATTTACTGGGCGGTGCACTAAGTTCTACAGGCAAACCAGCTAAATATTATCGTGTTGCAGAGAGAAGCGAGACTTGCTTCTAAAAGTAGACTGTTATCAGGACGAGAGCTTAATGTGTCAAACCCAGCTGATTGTAGAGCAAAGAATTCAAGCTTTTGACAGTGTTTTCCTAGTATATATTCCCACGCACATTTCAACCTGTATTAGCTAAACAGATTTGATATGAATACATTGTTTAGGGTCATTTATTTCAACTTCCACTTTGCTTGAGATGATGATGGCAAAGCTGTCAAGTGGGACCTGACTCATTCGTTAATCATGATTGGAGAAGCAAATGGGAGTTTAGCAATAGTAGATTTACCCAAGGGTCCTATTATTTGGTAGACTAGCCACATGTTTTTTAAGAGGACTTCACGACCAATTAGTAAATAGCTATTAAAAGCCTTGCCATTCCTGAGCAAAGGATGTTTTAGATCATTTTATAATCGATGAAGTATTGTGAAGTGTAATCATTGCTGTAAATGTTGAAATGTGCCAACCAAATTAACTCAGCAAGGTCCAACGGACTGCAATTTAGCAATAACATCTTTAATGATGCGTTTTGAGGGTGAAGCAGAGTAACAAGGAGATCTACCGTGATCTTAATCAAACATATAATCTCTGAAGATAGGGGATGTCTCATGTGAAAGACAGCATCTCCAATGGTCAGTGTGATGCATTCAAGCCTCTGGGGTGAAAGTGAACTTGCTTCCTTCTGAGGCCATGTTGCTACTACTGACATGTGGTTGACATATTGAAGTGACAAATGCAAATTGAACTAATTCACAGCTGGGAAAATTCAGCTTTCCCTTCTGGGCATAGGTAGTGCAGTTATATAATTCAACTGCAGACAAGAATGTGGAAGGAACTGATGAACAAATTCAAAATGCAATTATGCTATTTTTAAAGCTTTGCTATTTTTAAATAGCTAAAAATTGTTAGTTTTTAACCCTAGTGATCAATGATACAAAGACTTCTTCCTAGGCCATCCTTTGGAGAGGAGGGATGACCTAGTTCTCCTCCAATTCGGTTGTACCTCAGGTGATTGATGGTGCCTACACAGGTTCTGCCACAGTTGGATTAACACACATTAAATGCTGGAGGAACTCAGCTGAGGAAAGGTCCCAGCCCAAAATGTCAACTATTCATTTCCCTCCATAGATGCTGCCTAACCTATTGAGTTTCCTCAGCATTTTGTGTGTGTTGCTCCAGATTTCCAGCATCAGCTATCTCTTTTGTGTCTAATGTATTTGGAACGTGAAGGTTGCTCCAAGCATGTGGGTGATTACTGCTTGCCTCTTTTAATATATCTTCACATGCTCCTTCTGGATGGACCCAAAGCATTAGGTGCTACCCCAGAGGATTGTCTCCACTTTCAGCAATCTTGGGTCAGAGATCATCAAGAGTCACTGAGAGTCACAGATTATCAAGGATGTGTTAAAATCACCCTCAGGGAAATCTTGTGAAAGAGCTTGCCTTGAGAATCTGTAGATAAACATGGCCTTTTTTTTAACCAGAGCTTGATCAGAGCTCTGATGCTCTGTGTATCAGTCTAGGAGAGCACTCTAATGTGAGCCAAATTTGAGCCATTTTCCAGAGAGACCATTGATGGTATCTCACTAGTGTGAGATGCCCATTATTTCCAATGCATAGAGGAGGGTGTGGATCACAGCAACTTAGTCAATCCAGAGTTACTTGTTTGAAGTCTTCTTTTCTGTGGGTGACCATAGGCTAAGCTGGTACACTGATAAAGGTGTCACTATCTGCCCTCCGCAAAAATAACCATGTTCACCAAGATCTTGGAGTCATCGAGCTATACGAAAGTACAGCACAAAAAAGGCCCTAGAACCCATCTGGTCCATTTCCAACCTGCCTACTCCCATTGACTTGCACCGGGATCATTGCCCTCCATATCCCTATCATCCATGTATCTATCCATATTTCTCTTAAACATTGAAATCAGGCTTACATGCACCACTTACGCTGGCAGCTCATTCCACACTCTCTCAACCCTCTGAGTGAAGAGGTTTGCCCTCATGTTCCCTTTAAACTTATCACCTTTCACCCTTAACCCATGACATCTAGTGCAGTCCCATCCAACCTCAGTGTCTTGTCATGGATCTCTGATAAACTGATAAACTGACACATCCCTGATAAGCTGTGGACTCTTATGATCTCTAACCCAAGACAATTGAATCTGGAACCAACCCTCGGAGAAACAGAACAGTTAACATTTCTGGTCAAAACCTTGCCTTAGGACTAAGAGTGGAAAGGGGAGATGACCAGTATAAATAGGGAGGGGTTGTGGTAAGACAGGGGCCAGTAAGTGGTTGGTGGACTAAGGGGAGAGGGAGTGTTGAATGCTGAAAGGCATTTAGAGGTTCATCCTCTCAATTGCCTCAGTGAAGGAATCACTGGTGGCTTTAAGCTTGGTCTGAAAGCTTGCACATACATGCATATCATTAATATACCATAACTCCCCTCCTGGTCATAAGTTAGCCTGAACAAGGATGTGGAGTTGAGGTGATCAATACTGAACATTTCCCAATCTTCTTCTGGATTATTTTCACTCCAGCTGGAAGTTAATGGAGTTGAGAAGTAGCATTGCAGTGCAAAAGATCAAAAAGACAACTGGTGGATAATACACTTTGTTAGTTCCAAGTCTGTCCGCACTGGGACTACTATACAAAGTAATGAATTAACAAATCCTATTTCTCAAAGATACACAATGATCAAGCAGACTGGAAGGAAGGTGAACACTTGCAATTATACATTGACTGTGGCTTCAATTCTGTGTTAGAATTACACCCTTAGAGAGAGGAAAAAAAAACAGGACTTATTTGTCAAATAATTGTGTCTGGAAATTACACCCAAATACATAAAATGGATATCATGGTGAGTTCCACTTTACAAGCATCACCGAAATTCACATCATTATTGGAATTATATCTCAGCTTTTTACATTTGCACTCTGGCTTAAAAATGGTTGGGAGATATTTTGTTCTGGAATAGACAGCACAGAGATTGGTAATCATTTTTCTTTAAAGGGCAGGTCATTTTTTTTTATTTTGAAGAAGACATCTGTCTTCTTCGCAGGCAGTCTCTCAGGATCAAGGATGACTTGTTTCCACTCCAGAAACGCCATCTGTAACATTAACACTGCAACACAATAGTGTATTCAAGCAGTTAATCCAAGAATGTACCATGGACTTAAAATACCATTAAGCTACTAAACAGCTTATTCCAAAAAGCCCATGTCTTTACGGCAGAGTAGATTCAGTTTACCATTTCGATATAAGTCAAGAGTTGTGATCTTACTTGGGGGACTGGATAATATAACTCTGATGATCTTCTCTTGGTGCAATGGATCTCCCAACTCAGGTTGGTGTCCCTCAGGCACTGATTGCCCAGGGGAAGAGAAAAGAAACTTATTGCCGGACAAGAATCATTTACTCTAAATCTGGGAACTTAACAGTCCAATGTGCTTAAAGAACCGGCAGTGGCTGGATCAACGCAAAGAGAGTAAAGAGCGCAACTTACATTAAAACTCCTACAAATTCCACTTTTTGTGTGTTTTTTTTATTCTGAGACTAGAAACCTCATCAGGAACACTATTCTTATGTTGGTGATGATCTTTGATTAATACCTAAAAGGCCTACATCCCATATTCCAACAAAATACACATTTTTATGTCTAAGGTAGTGAAGTCCAGAATTCCCTCCTGAAAAAACTGTTGATATTGAAAGGCAAATAAAATATCAAAACAGAGGTGAGAGCTTTTGGTTAGACAAGGTCTCAGAGCTCTGGAACAAAGAACAGTAAATAGTACTAAGGTACAGATCAGGCATAAGTGCCAATATATGTTTTGAGGTTAGGTCTTCTCACTTCTGCTCCTGTATGAATGTTGTATCTCATAGAAGTGAAAAAACATTTTACTAATAACTTTGCAATTATAGATGTTCTTTGTGCCTTATCTATATTTTTACAATTAAAATAGCACACATTATATGCTGAAATTGGAGGGGGGTCAAAGGAAGTTCAGAAACATGATTCCGGGTTGAAAACCTTGTCATATGACTAGTGTTTGATGGCTCTGGGCCTCTGCTCACTAGAATTTAGAAAGATGAGGGCTGACCTTATTGAAACCTATTGAATGTTGAAAGACCTTGATAAAGTGTTGGTGGAGAGGGTGTTTCCTATGGGTGGGAGCATCTAAGACCAGCGGACACAGTCTCAGAATGGAGGGACATCATTTTAGAGCAGAGATAAGGACCAATTTCTTTAGTCAGAGTGTGATGAATTTGGGAAATTCTTTGCCATAGATGGCTGTGAAGGACAAGTCATTGGGTATATTTAAGGCAGTGATTGATAGATTCCTAAGTAGTCAGGACATGAATAAATAGGGGGAGAAGGCAGGAGATTGGGGCTGAAAGGGAAAATGGATCAGCCATGATGAAATGGCAGATGATGGGCCAAGTAGTCAAATTCTGCTCCTATATCTTCTGGTCTTATTAATTGATAGTTGAAGTTAACATGATTTTTTCCCAGACACCTCAAATCTTGCGTTACAATCTCAGAACAAGAGGTTCAAAACTTAAGACTGAGAAAATATCTGTTCACTGAAAGCATTTTGAATCTTTGGAATTGTCTATCCCTGAGGTCTGTGTATAGTCATTCTGAGTACATTCCAATTTAAAGATCACTAACTTTGGTTGTTGAGGGAATCCAGAGGTCTGGGAATTTTGCTGTGTTAGGAGATTATCACAGACTTAGTGAATGGTGGTGCAGGCTTTAAAAGCTGAATGGCCTTCTACTGATCCACTCAATCATTTTCTTCCAGTCAGCAGGAGATCCTTTCAAGCCAGCACAGTTACCTCCTCAATCACCCAAGGATTCATTGGAAAGTAAATCGAGGTTATCTCTTCTGGCAATGAATAGGTGTCCTGGCATTTCCTCACAAAAACTTGTTTCCCCGGAGAGTGTTGCTGCTGCATGACTGCTCCTCACATATACATGCCCAGAAGTTCAATCCTCAAGTTCCCTCAGAAAGCCCACTCTGATATTACGCAGCCCGGTTTTTAAACTACACAGTTCCGAATTACATCCACACTTTATCAGTCTCGTATGAGAATTAAACATGTCAACATGGAAAAAACCTTTTGGGAGCTTCATTTATAATAGTTGGTGTGGGACTCTACTGAAATCCATAGTTTGTGGTTATGTCATAATCTGATAAGTGTATTCAATTTTACTTAAAAGATGGGTGTTTCTAACTTAATAGCTATCTTTCCTCAGTCTCCTTTACCAAGCTGTACTCTGCAACTTTTGTCACACCATGCTCAACCTTTTGGTTCCTTACTTTGGCTGAGGCCTTACCAATAACGGCCTCTGACCTCTCCACTAACTGGCCTAGCACTCTGGTTCCCATTCCCCTGCCAGTCCAGTTTAAACTCCACCATGCAACATTAACAAACCTTCCCACTAGGATATTAGTCCACCTCCAGTTTAGGTGCAAGCCATCCCTTATGTACAGGTCCCATCTCCCCTGGAAGACTGCCCAATGGTCCAAAACTCATATGTCCTATCTCTTACACCTACTCCTTAGCCACATATTAAACTGTATAAGCATCTTAGTTCTGGCCTCGCTAGCACGAGTCATTTATTATAAACACCAGTATCCCAGCACTCATTTCTGAAGTACATCTTGTTACAAACTTCCAGTCAGAAAAACACTCATCTGTTTCTACATCCTGCTTCCTATCACCAGACCAGTTTTGGATCCAGTTTGCCAAAATACCTGTGTCTTAAATTTTGAAACCCATCTACCACACAGAACCTTGTAAAAAGCTTTATGAAAATCCATGTAAATCTTACCTACTCCTCTGTCTCCATCATTTCTCTCCAACTTACAGTCAATATAGCGTCAGCGAATAATGATTCCTCGGGCGACATCTTTCAGAAAGTCAATCATTTCAGCTTTTCTGTGTCTTCCACTCATTCTCTTTATCTTAATTTTGTTTTTGGAACTGTTGGAGTCTGTGACTTACAACTTATTCAATCGAGTGAGCTAGCTGTCCCCAAGAAAACTCCAGATGATAAATGTGAGCACGAGCTACTGCGAGGAAAAGCTCAGAGTTGAAACAAGAGGCGATTTCTTGCTGATTAAAGCACCAAGGTAGATTGAAACATTGAGGAAGAGGCCATGGAGAGGCCACCAGTTCGAGTTGCTTTCCTTGGAGAGGCTACTGGTTCAAGTCACTGCCATGAGAGGGGCTGCTGGTTTGAGTTACTGACCTTAAAGGAGCCATTGAGTGCCGATGCTCTCACAGATGTTACCAAGATTTTGAGGTTTATGATTTGGACTGTAGTCCATATTGGCCTCTTTCAGTTCTATTTTTTTTTCGTGTTCTCACCCATTCTTTCTTGCTGCTGATTGGCGGGCTGGGGGTTTGGGTGATTTCCTTTGCACAAAAGTGCAAAAGAGTGGTTGGGGTGTTTGGGGTTTGTGAGTTTTTGTTTCTATTTCTGTTCTTTTTCCTATCATGGGGGGTGGGATCGATGTCTTTTTTTCAACTACTTATATGGATTTCTGTATTCTATGACTATCTGGAGTAGACAAGTTTCAGAGTTGTATTTTGCATACATACATTGATAATAAAATTAATGTTTGACCTTTGAACCTTTGACCAAAGGCATTAGATTTCACATTTTTATTAAAAAGGACAGCAGATAAATAACTATAAATCACTGTAGGTTAACTTGACAATTTATGTCTCCTTGTGTGGGGAAGTATCACAAATAAACCAGTTACACTCCTAGATTTTTCCTGCATGCAACTTCATTACAGGCTAGAAGTAATGTTTGGTGAAATCGTTCACTGGACAGTTGTAATTTTGGCTTTTATTTACCTGTTTTCCAATTCTTAACTTTTTTTAGTTACTGTTTGCATGATTTGTTCTTTTTTGCATGTGGGGGGGGGGGAAGAGATTTGACATTTTTTTACTTTGATTGGGGTCTATGTTTTTTTCCTTTGTTTTGTGGCTATCTGTAAAGAAGAAGAATCTCAAGGTTGTATACTGCATACATACTTTGATAATAAATGTACTTTGAACTTTGAATAGCTATTTCTTTGTCTCCTGCTGTTGTGTTACCCCAAATATTGTACCAAGCAGAGTAATCTTTGCAGATGCAATTCAATTCAAGGTGTCAAACAATATTGATGTCAAATCTTTCTTACCCCTGTTACATACCCCATAACTGGGTCACTTACCAGCAAAGATAGAGAGGTCCGTTGAAGTCTGATGGTACTATTTTTAACAGTATTTATTGATAAAAATACACAAAAATAATACAATAAATAATAATTATTATTAAAAATAAATAATAATAATACACAAAAATCAATGCAAGCATACAGATAATATACGTCGTCAATACTAAATTTAAAAGCACGGGTAAAATAATAATCAATAAGAAATAGCTCTATCGTTGTCTAGGGGATAATGTATTGTCCGATGGAAATATAAAAGTCACTTTAGTTCATTCAAGCTGCAGCTTTTGGTTGGAGAGAGAGACGAAGGTTTAGAACTTACCCAGTTTCCGTTTTATGATGTCGATCCTTCGAAATGGCGTCGGTGGTGATCTCTTCCTTAGCTAAGCCACCTTCCGTGGTAGGGCCTCAATTCTGGGGCAACGGGAAAGGACACATGTGGGCCCTCCACCGGCTGTCACTATTAAACGCTGTCACGGGACTTCTAGCGTTTCTCCTGGTGAGTGTCAAGGGGTCATTCCCCAGACCCTCTTTTATCCCCACTCACGGGGTCTCAGATGTCAATCAGGGTGGAATGATGCCATCCTCCAACCAGCCCACATTGCCTGTGGACTTCCATGAAGTACAGTACTCAATACACAATTCTGTCTCCAAGAGACAATGACCTGTTCTGTGGCTTTGTATTGCTGGGGCCAGGACATTCCAAACATCTCTCTCTCATTTCCTGGTTCTCCTGACCTGACTTAATAGCGATCTTGCGATTCTCAAAAAGGAGCGGGGGGGCACAGGCATAACACCCCCTTTCTTCAACGCGTTTTTTACCATCGGAAAAAAAACGAAGTCATACAGGATTTTAGAATCTAACACCATACAAAAGCTTTTTTTTACAGGGTAATACAGTTATATATTCAATTCAGTATCTAGATGATTACCGATTACATTGTCACTTCCTTTAATATCTTAACATCTTGTACCTTACTAAAGTCTTGTAGCATCAGACTCCAATCTAATAACCACCTATTTGTAGGTCTTATTTTTCTTTAGCAAACAAAAACTAAAGAGTTGTGATCTTAGCTTACAGGTATACTACAAAAGTTCATGCAAATAATAATCTTTATGTTACTTTCAAACTTAACAGGCAGGCTTCCATGGGGGTTGTCTTTTATTATTCACAAGCTTTGTTGAAATCCCTTAAAACCGGCTTTTGCTATTTAAAAATGGCATCCCATTAACCCTCGCCTCTTTTCCGGTTAATTTCCACGTGGGCAGCTTGTGCACCCTGGCGAAATAGGCTTTCCTCCGCTCCTTCCATAGGAGTTATTTTATCAACAATGTGTTCCAAACTTAGACCATCTTCCGAATTTCCACACAATTCTTTAATTTTACGCAAGTTGCTAGTTTTCTCTTCAGGACCCCTCAGGCTATTAGTTTTCAGTTTAAACTCTTTGTTCAAACAGCATTTCAAATTCTGCCTTTTCACACCACACTCTGGAATAACAATAGCGTGTGGGGCCCCTTTACCTTTTTGAGAACCTTGCGATTCTCAAAAAGGAGGGGGGGCACTGGTGTAACACCCCTAAATGCTATTTCGAACCATAATGACTTCTACTTGCTTCTAATGTGCACTGCAACTCAACCCAACTATATCTCGTTTTATTTGTGAAGCATCCCTGTACCTTGCCATCAATTATATGAAGATTTACAATTTCATTTTAAGTCAGAATTTCAGCCCTCAAATAATGCAATCTCTATGTTTTGCAAGCCTTCATTACCCAATTAACATATTGATTTAAGAAATCTTCCTGGATGCACAAATCAAATATTGCCTCATCCAATCTCTTGCTCTAAGGAGATCCCAGTCTAGGTTAGGGAAGTTGAAGTCACCTATAACAATAACCCAGTAAGGAGCTTTTTTAAGTAAAGATGAGGAGGTAGACTCACATAATGTTCAACAGGGACAATACAATGGTCTGATGGAAGTAGATATCTGTACTCAGCCTGTACCTTCCGAAAAATCAACAAGTGTAGACGTAAACTATGAAAGCCATAGGACTCGCCTTCACCCAGTATGCAGCATACTTTTAGCGCGCCCATGGAGATTAGATGGCTTGAAATAAGTAAGTGAACTTACTGACTCTGTCAGAAATCAGAAACTTAACAGGGGCAACCTAATTTGTTTTACATCAAGCAGAACATAGAAACTTGCCCCAGCCAAATAAACCATCACTTTAGTTCAAAGACCTCCTATCAAAGACTCAGTGAAGCAAAGACTCAGTATGTACTTAGCCTCTGTAAAATGAGCTACCAGAATAACCTTTCACCTGCTGTCAACTTACAGATACATGGGGAATGTGTTGCAGGATGCTCATGACTATATAGTCAGCAACTGTTAGGTTATTTGATGCTACATGCCAGTGTTTTCATTTTTATCCATGTCCCCTGTGTCTCAGAGTAGGCACATATAATCCTGAGTTAGGATTGAATGAGGGCCAGGCCTGGATTCCAAATGAAAGTAGTATGTTCCATAATACATCCCAGAAAAGACAGGGAATTACCCTCTTGCAAACCCCCCACCCCCCACAGTTGGTATCAAAAAAGACAGAACAGCACAGAAACATTATCTCCTTTATTATTAAGTGGTCCTCTCCCTAGTTATTCTCTTGTTTTAATGTAAGTAATATATGGCTTTTTAATCCTGCTTGCCAAGGGCATTTCATGGGTTCACTTGACTCTCCTAACTTCCTCCTTCAGCTCTTTCCTGCTACCTTTATATTTTTCAAGGCTTCTGTCTAATTTTAGCTCCCTAATTCATTTTTTCCCTTTGTCCTTTCTCTCATCATTCAAGGTTCCCTTACATTGCCATCCTTGTGCCTTTTCGTTTTTGGAGCATGCCAGTCCTGAACTCTGATTAGCTGATCTTTGAACAACTCCCACGTGTCAGATGTGTACTTGCTACTCTGTCATAGCATCCCCTGGATTCTGTTTCATAATGTCATAATTTGCGTTCCCCTTAATTTAGCAATATCCCACAAGTACAAACTTATCCTCCTTCATAAGCATCTTAAAACTGAAGGAGTTGTGATCATTGCTTGCAAAATGCTCTAAAAGATGGACTCATGTCCTTAGACCAGTATGGTCCTTCCTGGTCCTTCCTTCGTAGGTGACCCATGCACTGTTTCAAGATGCACTGAAAAACTTCCACCCTTCTCAGTCTCTTTACTACAGAAGTCACAGTCAATATAGGGAAGTTAAAATCACCCACTATGACAGCCAAATGGTTGAAGTAAGGTATTGGGGCTTGCATTTTATTTTTGTCCATGGGAATTGTGTCCAGTGCTTCATGAAGCAAAAACATTTAGTCAATAACTTCTAATTAAAGAATTCAGACCAGACTGCCTGAAACAAAATAAACATGGTTGTTAGATTCCTTACTTAAAACACCACAGCAAGAATTGAATAGCAGGATAACTTACAAAAGCTTGCTCTAGATTAGCTGGAGATTTAGTTAACTCAGTGATACGAAAGTCTGTGCCCAGACAGGATGCCAAGGCCACAGCAATCTTATCCCTTGGATCACTCAGTAACCTGGGGTTTATCCTATTAAGTGCTGGAGACTTGTCCAGTTTAATGTTCTTTAAGAAACCAACCATGACCACCTCATTTATCTTAAAATAAACCTAGCAAATTAGCACCCCCCACAACTGGTCTCCCTATCCTCCCCACCCTTGATGCAAAGTGCTCAATTAGGGCCTCACCCACCTCATCTGCATCCAGCATATGTTTCTTTGAGTAGTCCTACCTGCTCCCTAATTGTATTCTTCATCGTGATTTATGCATAGAATGTCTTGGGATTCTCTTTAATCTACTTGCCAAGGACTTTTCATGGCCCCTCCTGGCTTTTCTAATCCCCTTCTTGAGTTCTTTTCTGGCTTCCTTATAATCCTCAAGGGCTCTGTTTGACTCTAGCCTCCTAAGCTATATATAGACATCTTTTTCCTTCTTGTCTAAATTCACCTCCTCTCTCAACATCCAAGGCTCCCTTACCTTGTCATCTTTGTCCTTCCTTCTTACTGAAACATTCTTGCCCTGGAACTTGTTCAGATAGTCTTTAAACACCTACGTGAAATGACAGGGACTTCACCAAAAATAATTGTTCCCAATTAACTATCCATAGTTCTTGCCTAATACTCTCATAACTTTTTCTGCTCCAAATTAATACCTTCGCAAGGTCCATGCCTATCCTTACCTATAGCTACCTGAACATTTAAGGAGCTGTGGTCTCTGTTCCCTGTTGTTCTCCCACTGAAAGGTCAGTCACATCACCAGGTTCGTCACCCAACACCAGGACCAGTATGGCCCTCCTCTTGTTGGACTACCTATATATTGATTTAAGAAATCCTCCTGGATGCACAAAACAAATTCTGCTCCATTTAAATCTCTTGTTCTAAGGAGATCCCAGTCTAGTTTAGAAAAGTTGAAGTCACCTGTGACAATAACCCTGTTGCTTTTCCACCTTTGATTAATCTGCCAGCATATCTGTTCTTCAATGTCCTGGTGTTTATTGTGGTGTCTGAGGTATAACAAGTAATCGCACCTTTCTTATTTTTTGAGTTCTAATTATATAATATACACTCTGTGGCTATGAGGAAGAAATGTGATCTGAGTGACTTTGACTTGTCCCAGATGGTAAGACTATTTAATGATGGATGCTGCATTCTTGAGGAGGTCCTCTTGAAGATGTCCTCAAAATTGGGAGGGTTGTGTCATTGATGGAACTGGCTGAGTCTGCAGCCTAAATTTCAAATTTCAGAGTAAATATAATATCGAAGTATGTATATGTCACCATCTACTACCCTGAGATTTATTTTCTTGTGGGCATTCACAGTAAATACAAAGAAACATAATTGAATCAATGAAAAACAGCATACAATAAAAACAGCGAACCAACCAATATGCAAAAAGCAATGCAAATACGAATAATAAAAATAAACAAGGTAATAATAATAAATAAATAAACAATAAATATCGAGCCCATAAGTTGTAGAGTCTTTAAAAGTGAGTCCATGGGTTGTGGAATCAGTTCAGTGTTGGGGTGAGTGAATTTAGCTTTTTAGTTCAAGAAACTGATGTTTGAAGGGGTAATAACTCTTCCTGAACAGTTGTGTGGGATGAGGATCCTGCACCTCTTTCCTGATGGCAGCAATGAGAAGAGAGCATAGTCTGGATGGTAGGGGTCCTTGATGATGGATGCTGCTTTCCTATGACAGCGCTCCTTGTAGATGTGCTCAATAATGGAGAGAGCTTTACCTTTGATGGACTGGGCTGTATCCATTACCTTTGGTAGGCTTTTCTATTCAAGGGAATTGGTGTTTCCATACGATTCCTGTCACAGTCCCAACCATTAATTCCCCATTTTCTCCTAATTCCCTTTGATTGTGCCACAGTTCTGACCCTTAATTCCCCATTTTTTCCTAATTTCCTTTGATGACGACACACCTGGTTTTCATTAAGACCTGCAGCATAAGAACCCCGGCTTTGCACCCACATGCTGCCAGATAATTGGTTTTGCCAGTGTGGTAATTAACGCTTCCTGGCCACTTAGGATTGTGTGTTCTAAGTTTGCTTCAGTACCGAGATTTACCTGTGCAACTCAGACTCTCCGAGTCAAGATAAGTTTTCCAAGTTCAACTCCAGTTTCGAGGTTTACCTGTGAAGCCCAGTCTCTCCGTGTCAGGATAAATTCTGCCTGGCTCCTGTCTTCCTGCTTTCCCTCCTATTTTCCATTCAACGCTCACGCCCGCGTCTGCATCCTAACTAAATCTCCATGCCTGTGTCCTGCGCTTGGGTTTTCCTCATTTGTTGCAACAGAACGATCTGGCCACCATGGACCCAGCGGACACCAATACCCTTCAACAAGCCCTCGCCAGCCAGGGTTCCCTATCGGGTCTGCACGACCATCTCCTCTGGGAGGTCATGGAGAAATCCGTTCCCTGTCGGCTCATGTCATGCAGATCGGTAACCAGGTGGACCATGCATCCACTCATTTTACTCAACCCACTCCTGGAACCCTGTCTAACCAGCCCAGCCAGTCCGTAGTGGCAACCCCCTACATGTCAGCAACACCCCCGCCAAGAGAGCCTCACATACCTGAGCCGGAGCACCATGCTGGGGATTTGGGGAAGTGCCGGGCCTTACCGTCTTCAGTGCTCCTTGGTGTTCAAACAGCAGTCGTTCATGTACTCCATGGATAAGTCAAAGATTGCTTACATCATGGGGTTGTTGTCAGGAAGTGCCTTAGCGTGGGCCACACCTGTTTGGGATAACCAACCAGATATCTGCCCTTCTTTCGCCACCTTTATCGTGGAAATGACAAAGATCTTTGACCACCCCGTCCATGGTAAAGATGTCTACTCACTCTCCGCCAGGCTTCATACAGTGTTGCCGAATATTCCACGGAATTCCAGATGTTAGTGGCCGACTCGGGGTGCAACAATGAGGCACACCAAGGAGTATTTCAGAATGGTCTCAGCAACATGGTAAAAGACAAGTTGTCGGCAAGAGACGACGCCAACAGCCTGGATTCCTTGATTTCCCTAGCCACCAGATTGGACAATTGTCTCTGAGAACGCCATAGAGAAAGAACTGGTCATCCACCACTTTTGGCCGCTCCAAGGTACTCATTTCCACCTCCCGCAAGAACAAGCCTCTCTCCTCCTCCTGCTCCCAGAGTAGCTCCCAGCCCAGCCATTTCCACCACCCTGGGAGAGGAACCCATGCAGCTAGGATGGAACCGCCTTTCCCCCACAGAATGACTCCGGAGATTGAGAGCAGGTGAATGTCTATATTGCAGGAAGTCCGGCCACTTCCATACTACCTGTCCTCTTCGGCCAAAAAGGGAAGGCCCACCAGTAGAGCCAAACAACATTCCCTTCCATTCCCTGAACCTGGATGCAGCTTCAAGCTACATTACGTTACAGCCAACAGTCCCTACCTCTGTCAACACTAGTAGACTCTGGTGCTGAGGGAAACCTTTTGGATGAAGACTTAGCTTTCCGGGCTGGAATTCCTAGTGAACCGTTGAGTGCCCCCCTGGAAGCCCGGGCATTGCACGGTAGACTACTGGCCCGAGTCACATACTGCGCACCACTCCTGTCTCTCCTTCTGTCCGGGAACCATCAGGAACAGGTACGATTCAATTTAATTTCCTCTCCTCAAGCTCCTATAGTTCTTGGGTACCCCTGGTTAAGTTGTCATGACCCCCACATTGACTGGTCCACCAGGGGGATAGTCAGCTGGAGTTTGTCCTGTCACTCCACTTGTCTACAATCAACCTTTACCCAGTGGAAGTTATCTGCCTCTGAACCTCCCCGACTTATCCAAGGTTCCAGCACAGTATCACAATTAGGGAGAAGTGTTTGCTCGTACTGTTTTACCATTAGTTTGGTGGGCTTGACAAAAGGATTTCCAGAAATGATGTCAGAGGGAATTCCCTGAAGGTAGAAGATGTGATAGACAAGGAGGTTGGCTGTTTCACGGGTTGTAGGGAATTTGGGAGCATAAGAACCCCAGGTTTGCACCCACTAGTTGCCAGATCATTGATTTTGCCAGTGTGGTAATTAACGTTTCCCGGCCGCTTAGGATTATGTGTTCTAAGTTTTGCTTCAGTACCAAGATTTATCTGTGAAACTCATTCTCTTTGTGTCAAGATCAGTTTCTAAGTTCTACTCCAGTTTCGAGGTTTACCTGTGAATCCCAGTCTCTCCGTGTTAAGATAAATTCTGCCTGTCTCCTGCCTTCCTGCTCTCCCTCCTGTTTGCCTTTCAATGCTCATGCCTGCGTCTGTATCTTAACTAAATCTCTGTGTCTGTGTCCTGCGCTTGGGTTCACCTCATTCGTTGCAACAATTCCATGATGCAACCAGTCAGTATATTCTCTACCTTGCATCTGTAGAAGCTTGTCCAAGTTTTAGATGAATGCCAATACTTCATCAGCTTCTAAGACAGTAGCAGTGCTGCTATGCCTTCTTCATAATGGCACTTAGCTTGCTGAACCTAGAACAGATCCTATGAAATGATAATGCCAAGTAATTTAAAATTGCTGACCCTCTTCACCTCTGATCACTGATGAGGACTGATGTTGTTGCTGATCTGAACTGACTGTTGCTCAAGGGGTATTGAGGCCAAGGACGGAGCCTAGTGATTATCTTCAAGGGGATGAATGTGATGAATTCAGAGCTGTAGACAATGAAGAGCATCCTGATGTATGATGTATCTTCACTGACCAGATGTTCCAAGGTTGATGAAGAACCATTAAAATGACATCTGCTGTTGATTTGTGTGCCGGTAGGCAAGTTGGAATGGATGGATCCAAGTTGCTCCTCTGTCAGGACTTGATATGCTTCATACCAACTTCTCAAAGTACTTCCTCACAGCAGATGCAAGTGCTACTGAACAGTGGTCATTGAGGCAGGTTACCACATTCTTCTTGGACACTGGTATAATCAAAACCTTCTTGAATCAGGTGGGTATCTCAAACTGCCAAAACAAGTGGTTAAAGATATCAGTGAACATTCCGGCCAGGTGATTAGCAAGTACTCAAGTATTCAGCCAGGTACCCCATCTGGGTCAAGTGCTTTCTGAGGGTTCACCCTTCTGAAGGATGCTCCCATGTGGCCCAGAGACTGAAATTGCAGTGTTGTTGGGGGCTGTGGGAGTTTGTGAGCCTCTATATTATGTCAGTCAAAGCCTCTGCAGCTTTGTTTGATCTTGTGCATTGGACTGTTATGCAACCAGTTAGAATGCTCTCCACCATACATCTGTAAACATTTATTAGTCTTTATTAACATGCCAAATCTCCTCAAATTCCTAATAAAGTGAAGCCACTGGCATGCCTTCTTCATGATTACATTAATTTGTTAGGTGTCTGGGGTGTCTGTGATGTTGACATATGGGAACTTGAAGCTGCTCAGCCTTTTCATGGCCTTTAAACTGTGCCTGTCCAGACAGTCATGAGTGTAGAGTAGTGAGCTAAACATGCAGTCTAGAGGTGTGTCTGTGTTGATTGTCAGCAAGAAGATGTTATTGCCAACCTGCACTGACAGCATTGTAGGCAGAGTTAAGATGGTGCCAAGTGGCTGCCTCTACGAGGTCATCTGTGGAAAGAGCTTAAATCCCTTTCTTTAACGTCTTTTTTTTCCCTTTTCAAGGTGGTTGTGTTTCTACCGAGGTCTTGATTTGCAAGTAGCACTTGAACTGCTTTTTTTTTATGACAGATGAGTTCCCGTTTCTAGAGATGGTTGGCCGGCCGTTTTCCAACACTCTCCAGGCGCGGCTTGGAAGATGGTGCCTCCAGGATGCAACCCTGTGGACAATCGATTCCAGGCTAGTGTTGCCGACTCTGAGGTTTTGTGGGAGATGGAACATTAGGAAAACATTGCGGGGGTTTCTGGTGACGTCATCATTGAGAATGGCAGCTTAAGTCACTAGCTCCTCTGGAAAAACGCATATTAAGCCCCGTTAACCCATCAAATATAGTATTTTTCGAAAAATATTTGAACTGAAAAGAGGGGCAAGAATGGAAAAAGAATGGAAATAAAAAAAGCGACACTGCGGAGTCTGCGGCCGAGAGGAGTGCAGCGAGCAGCTTTCCAACCCGACTGAGTGCTAGCGAGGCGGATGCTGGGCCTCATTCAGGCGAAGCGGCGAATATGATCGAAATTCTGAAAGAGATAAGGGAGTTCCAGAAAGATATAAAGCAGCAGCTACATGATATTAAGTCAGAGCTCGCCAACGTCAATCAAAAAATAGTGGTGGCAGAGACTCAAATTTGAGAAAGTGGAAGATCGCATTCAAAACGTGGAATGAATACTGAGTAAGACAATAAAAATATTAAATCATCAAGAAGGTAAACTGCTTGACCTGGAGGAAAGATCACTGCAGAAAAATATCAGAATGTACAATGTTCCCGAAGGAGCGGAGGGCATTTATATGACGGAGTTTGTCGGAAAGTTGCTGCAGGATGCGCTGGAGCTTCCCCTGACTATGGAGCTGGAAATCGAGAGAACACATTGCGTGCTAGTCCCGAAGTCTACCCGAGATAAGCCACGCTCAATAATAATTAAATTCCTTCGGTACAGTACCAAGGCGGAGATTCTACGAAGGGCCTGGGAAAAGAAGAGGGTGTTTTTAGGCGACAAATTAATATATTTCGACCAAGCTTTCGACCCCTTGCCGCAGTCCTGCAGAAATGTAAAGAATATTCTGAAGTAAAGCGAGGACTAAAGCAAAAAAGGATTAGATTTCAAACTCCGTACCTGCTAAACTTCGTGTGTTTTATGAAGACGGGATGCGGTTGTACCAGACAGTGGAAAAGGCGACTACAGACATGAAGGCCAGAGAGTTGCCCGTCAGCGTGATCAAAGCAAGGGAAAGCCTGGCAGAGGAATTAACCTGCTCTGCTTGGGAAATAGTGTGAGAATCGAGAAGACAGGAGACATGAGGAGGCCAAGAGAAGTATATCAGAAAGAGACCGGGAGTTTTCCAAAGACAGTCCTCACCCCCTCCAGAACAGCCATAACGTTTGGCTGACTTTAAAAATGTTGAGAAGCTAAACGGAATCAAAAGTAGACGGTGATATACCTATCTCTAGAAATACTTATTATAATGTGGATTTTATATTACTTAGTTGTTATCCTTTATTCGCTCACTTACTCCTTTCTCCCCACCAAATTGAGAATATATATACACGTGTATGTATGTAATATCTATATCTCTGTGTGTGTGTGTGTGTGTGGTGTGTGTGTATATATATATATATATATATATATATAGAAATATAGGAGGAGTGCACAGGGAAATCTTTTCTGTGTAACAGATTTGTTCATTGACTTTTATGAATGGGGGCCCTCAACTCACAAGTAGGAGGGGTTATTGCCCACAGCTAGACATTTCCTCTAGCTCAATGCAGGGTCATTTACTAGAGACCTCAGCCTTGGAATCACACATTCGTTGCCATTTTTGTTATTATTTGAGTTTCTTGATCCTTATTTGTTCAGGGAGTAGATTGATTAAGTTTTATTCTAATTTCAATGACACACTGACAGATAAATACAGATGGCTAAGGACAAAGTAAAATTCATTTCTTTTGATGTCAATGGGCTATTAAATCCAATCAAACGTAAGAGAATTTTATCCAAAATGACAAAAGAACAAGCCCATGTAGTATATTTACAGGAAACTCATTTAAGTGATAATGAGCATAGAAAACTAATGAGAATGGGCTTCACTAATTTGTTGTTCTCTTCATATAAATCAGGACCTAGGAGAGGAGTTGCTATTCTTATCTCAAGTAAGCTAAATTTTGAAAAAGTATTCGAAATGGGAGATAAAGAGGGCAGATATATTCTGGTAAGGGGGAATATAGATGGAAATTCAGTTACACTATTGAATATATACGCACCCCTGGGAATTGATATTGGTTTCTTTCAGAAAATTACTGATATTATGGTAACGGAAACAAAAGGTCTCCTGATATGTGGGGGAGACTTAAATTTACAATTACAACCAAACTGAGACTCTTCCAATAGAAAAACCCATGAAACAAAATCTTTACATAAAGAAAGTTAATACACTTTTTCAGGATGTTGGTTTAATTGATATATGGAGGGACCTTTTCCCCGACAGAAGGGATTACACTCGTTATTCTGCTTCCCATTCTGTATATACAAGAATAGACTATTTCATAACATTTACAAAGACAAAATAAACACCTGTGGAATTGGGATAATAGATGTAAGTGACCATGCACCTATATATTTATCTGTTGATTTTGACCTACAACCAAAGAATACTATTTGGAAACTAAATTCAAGTCTACTCAATGATCCGTACCTTAAGGAACAAATTAAAAAACAAATTGGTCTCTACTTAGAATTTAATGATAATGGAGAGGTTTCACCTCCCATTTTATGGGATACTCTGAAGGCAGTCTTAAGGGGGAAAATTATAGCGATATCTTCATATAAGAAAAAAATAAGGAATGAAACATTAGAGGAATTACAAAATAGGCTGAAGGAACTAGAGAAAAACACAAATTGAATTTGGCACAGGATACATTAGGGGAAATTAAAAGAATTAACAATGAATTTAACAGTTTGGCTATGCAAGAAATCAGGAAAAATTTAATGTTTCTGAAACAGAGACGTTATGAAAGTGGATCAAAATCTATGAAAATACTGGCCTGGAAACTGAAAAAAAGATAGTAGAAAATAAAATTCATAGAATTAGGATCCAAGAACAAAAATGATAAAAAAAAAATAAGCTAAGTGAAATTCAAGAAGCTTTTGAAGTGTTTTACAAAACACTATATTCCGAAGTTCCAGGGGGAAGCATAACCCAAATTGATACCTTCTTGAATTCTCTAGAGTTACCCACTTTAAGCGAAGAACAAAATAGAAGAATGACTGCTGACATAACTGAAGTTGAATTAAAAGCTGCAATTAGTAGGCTTAAATTAAGCAAGTCACCAGGATCAGATGGGTATACGGCAGAGTGGTAGAAAGAATTTAAAAATGAATTAATTCCTGTTTTACTCCCCACACTGAACTGGGCTCTAAAAAAGGCACAAATGCCACCCAATTGGAAGGAGGTGATAATCTCAGCTATACCGAAAGAAGGCAAGGATAAAAGGCAGGTCATTTAGACCAATGTAGATTAATACATTATTTACCTCCATCTTGGCCAGACAATTAGAGGAGCTTCTACCCATACTGATACGTAACGATCAGACAGGTTTTATACAACAACGCCAGACACAAGACAATATATGAAGGACACTTTATATTATAGATCATATACAAAAAAAATAAAATCGAAGCAATAGTGATAAGTGTGGATGCTGAAAAGGCATTTGATTTGGTTAATTGGAATTTTCTTTGCAGAGTTTTACATAGATTTGGTGTCCAAGACACAATTATTAAAACTATACAGACACTATATGACAACCCTACTGCTAGAATTAAAATCAATGGATATTTATCAAATAGTCTTACTCTAGAAAGGGGCACGAGACAGTGTTGTGCATGATCACTGCTACTCTTTGTGTTATATCTGGAATCTTTAGCTCAAAACATCAGACAAAATGAAGATATTAGGGGAATTACTATTAAAGGGACAGAGCATAAATTGACTTGTTATGCGGATGACATTTTGATCTATCTAGGGCAGCCAACATACTCTTTACCTAAATTGATGCAATCCTTAGAACAATATGGTCAATGATCAGGATACAACATAGATAAAACCCAATTACTTTCATATTACTATAGCCCACCAAGAGAAATTGAAATTCGATACCCCTGGGCATGTGTCAGGAACGGGGCCGGATGGACCCAAACGCAGGATGCAGACACTGAAGTACTAGAGGGAGGACCCGGATCATTATTTTGCAGCATAGTTGAGAGCTGTGATATGTTGGTGCAACCCATCATATGACGCTCAATGGAAAAACATTGAGGAGCGGGTACTTCCCATCCCTATACAAGCAATTTTGGCTGATAACAACCTGCAAAGGTACGTAAATACTACTGATAACCCAAGGGTGAAATTGACTCTTAAAATATGGAAAGCTACTATAAAACAATATAATCTGGAGGGAGATATTGCAATTCTTAAATGGTGTGCATATGACTCGGATTTTACACCAAATAAATTGGATGTTAGATTTAAGGACTGGACAGCTAAAGGAATAACAGTTCTTTGCAACGTAATGAAAGAAGGAACACTGTTCAGTTTTGAAATGCTTAAAGAGAAACACTTATTAGAAATACAAGATTTTTATCGGTATTTACAGATGCAACAATATGTTAATAAGACGCTTAAAAATGTAACCAAGGCAAATATGTGCTTGTTAGAGCTCTTTAGAAAAGCATATAATTCAGAAAATGGTAGTAGAATCATTTCAAGCATGTATAAGGGATTGTCAAATCTTAAAACACATTCGACTTCATATATTAAAACAAAATGGGAGAAGGAAGGAGGGATAATTGTATCTGAGGAAGAATGGACAACAATATGGAGATATCAATGGAAGTGTACCAATTCACAGAAATGGAGGGAGTTTGGATGGAAAAACTTGATAAGATATTTTATTACACCTTCTCAGAAATCCCATTATGATAGTAACCTCCCTGTTTGCTGGAGAAATTGTGGAAATCAAAATGCAAATCATTATCATATTTTTTAGGACTGCCCTGTTATCAAAAAATATTGGAGGGGGATACACAATGCCCTACAAGACATCTTTAAATGTGAAATACCCTTAGAGAGTAAGACCGTATATTTTGGATATATACCTCAAGAATGGTTGAAAAGAGATAAATATTTAATGAATATACTGTTGGTGGCTGGTAAAAAGACTCTTACTAGGAAATAGTTATCACTGGAGAGCTCAACTTTAAATACATGGATGGAAATTACAATGGATATTTACAAAATGGAGAAGATAACAGATAATCATAAGCTGGAACAATTTGATTCATACTGGAAAAATGGTTTAACTACATAATGTCTCACAGGCCTGATTTTATTCTCACAAATCAATGAATATGTTGTAAAAAAAAAGCTCACTCCCTACTTGTACATAGTTTTTTCCTTTTGCTTGTTTTTTCTTTCCACTCTTTTCTATAAGTGTATACCTCAGATAAATACTTTGTGGAGATTTGTGATATATATGATTATATGATATATATGTACAATGTCTGAAATACATCTTATGAAAATGTTTGATTGATGATGAACTTAAATAAAAAAATAAATTACAAAAGAAAAGGAAAACACTGGTGGATGGTGATCTCTGTAGTCAAGCAGTTGCATTCTCTGTCACTGTCTCTGGATGGTGGGAGAGTTTTTTGTTCATTCTTGAGTTGGAGAATCTCGGATACGGGATATGGTAATATTGTGACAGTGACTGTCTGTCTCCCGTTTTGCTGTGAAAATGGGTGATACCTCTCTGTCCCTTGCTAGTCAGAGAGAGAGCCTGTGGCATGTCGAGCTGTCAGGTAAACAATAGTTTTTGTTGACTGCAGATCATGATCTCTCTTCGGGTGCTTTGCTATTGCTTGGAGGGTGGTGGACACTGACACTTTTTGCTGAAGTGGCTGAAGGTGGGGGGGATGTTGATGCATTGATGCTTGCTGCTGCTTCTGCCCAGGAGGAGGGAGAGAGGGCATTGGGCTTCTAATACTTTTCTGTTGTTCATTATTTTGGGGTTCTTCTGTTTTTCGTGGATGTCTGCGAAAGCAAGTATTTCAGGTTCTATACTGTATACATTCTCTGATAATAAATAGAATGATTTGAACTATTGGAACTGTGGTCTCCCAATGAGGAAGTCAAGGACCCACTTACAGAGGGAGATACAGAGGTTTAGGTTTTGAAGTCTAGTGATTAGTAGCGAGGATGATATTGAACTCTGTAATAAATAAACAGTAGCCTGGTATATATTTTGCAGTCATCGTATTTCGAACTGAGAACTAATGAGATTGTTTCCACTATGGACCTGTTTTGATGGTAGGCAAATTACAGCAGGTCCAGGTCCTTGCCCAGACAGAAGTTAATTCTGCCCATGACCAACATGTCAAAGCACTTCATCACGTTAGGTGTGAGTGCAAGCAGTCATTGAGGCAGCTCACCCTGCTCTTACTGGGAATGAGTGCCATTGATGCCTTTTGAAGTAGATGAGAACTTTTGACTGAAGCAAAAAAGGTTGAAGATGTCCTTGAACTCGCCATCCAATTAGTGGGAACATTGGTGCCTGACACTTTGCAAGGGTTCACCTCTTGAAAGATGTTCTGATGTCAGACTCCAAGACAGAGAAAATGTGGGCATTCACATAGCATTGTGTTATTCTCTATTTCAAATCATGCATTAATGGCATAGGTCTCATATGGCAGGGAAGCATCACTGCCATTTGTGCTGTTGGGTTTTGCCTTATCAGAAATAATGGCATGCAAATACTGCCACAGCTGTCATGCAGCGGATTGTGTCTCTAATTTCACACAGAATTGCATTTCCACTTTCGTGAGGGCCTTCCGTAGATCACATCCGGTCTTCTTGAATGGTTCTGGAACGTTGGTCTTGAACACCACAGACCTAGTCCTCAGCAGACTGCAAATCTCTTAGCACACCTAGAGTTTCTGGCTTTGGAAGACTCTTTTCTTTTTTAAATCTTTTTATTAATTTTAAACAAATATAAATGGAACATGAATATAGGGAGCTTGAGAGTACATAATTAATAGGTTAAGGTGTAAATACAAATAGATAATCATCCATATATAATAACCTCTCAAACTCATAGCAATTACGAAAAATGGAGTAAATTAGAAAATCCCCCCCCCAAAAAAGAAAAAAAACCTAACCAACATGGGCCATTGCATTATGTCAAATATACACAGTAGTGTCAATAACTCCGCACCTCCATCCAAATAAATAAGGATAATAAAAGTAAGGTTTAGTTAAGTTTAGTTAAGTCATTTTAGCTCATCTGAAAATGTTGACTAAATGGTCTCCAAGTTTCTTCAAATTTAACTGAAGAAATCAAAGACAACACTTCTAATTTTTTCTAAACTCAAACAAGAAATAGTTTGAGAAAACCACTGAAATATAGTTGTAAGAATAATTTCTTTTCAGATCAATAGGATAGATCTTCTAGCCATTAATGTGACAAATGCAATCATCCGCCGGGCTGAGGGGGATAAACAACTATTATCCACCATTGATAAATCGAAATTTGCAGTAATAGGATGCGGTTGCAATTTGATATTCAAAACTGTTGAAATAATACCGAAAATATCTTTCCAATAATTTTGCAAACAAGGGCAAGACCAAAACATGGGGGTCAATGAAGCGACTTCAGAATGACATCTGTCACAGGTTGGATTAACATAAGAATGAAATCGAGCAAGTTTATCCTTGGACATATGAGCCCTATGTACAACGTTAGATTGTATTAGGGCATGTTTAGCACAAATAGAAGAAGAATTGACTAATGGAAGACTCAGTATGTTCTTAAAGACATGTACTCATCCGCCTCAGCCTTGGTGAAGTCGATGATAGCCGTGAAGTATTCATTCAAATCCAAAGGTGAATCCCCAAATAATTTTCAGGCCAGTGATTCAGAGCAGTTCATAAAGTTCTCACCATGAGTGCTGTGATTCTCAGACTCTGCTTTTATTCAGGAGTAAAAGTATATTTAGGTGTTCACACTTGCCAAGGTGCAGGTACAAGATGGCACGGTAAGCGTTTTAGATGGTGATCAAGTGTGTAGGTTCCTCTGGTTCCTCTGGTGACAGGTTGATGGTGTTTGGTCAGAAGTGTCCCATGATGATCGTGCCGAGTTGAAGTGTCCCATAATGATTAGGAAGGCATCAGGATACATTCACCATTGATCACAGTGCTTAGCTTCTACACTACCAGCTTGGCATTTGCCTGGGGTGGAGTGTTTACTACAACCTGGATGACAATGGAGAACTCCCTTCAATGATAGAACAGATGACACTTGACTCCCAGGTGTTCCAAGAACCTAACAAAATCATGATTAATCGTGTCCATGTAATACCATTGCCATAGTAACATTTCAAATCTCTTGCAAAAAAAACAATCTGCCGGTGGAACACAGCGCATTGAGTAGCTCCCGTGGAAGGAAAAGAAATGCCAATGTTTTCAGTCAAAATCTTGGTCCATCAGATTGTTTGGTGCTCCTGGTTCCACTATCCACAGTCTTTTGTGTTTCCATTTCAAATTTCATATCCAATTGAGCTTTACGTAGGTCTATACTTCTATATGTTCTGACTCTTAGGGAAATTCCATGGATTAGTGGGAACACAAGAAAATAATAGCAACAGCAGGCCACTCAGCCCCTCAAGCATGCCCCACTATTCAATACAATCATAGATTATCTAAGCGAGTCTCAATTCCTTTTTTTGCAGCAGTGTGTACTATTTACAAGATGCACTACAACAATGCACCAAAGTTCCTAAGGCAGTACCTTCCAGACCCACAAACACTACCAGCTAGAAGGACAAGAACAGCAGATTTATAGGAACACCACCACTTGGAAATACCCCTCCGCAATTGTCACTGGATCAAAATCATGGAATTCCCTCCCTAGCAGCACTGTGGGCGTACCTACACTTCAGGGACTGAAGTTCAAGAAGGCAGCTCATCATCACTTTCACAAGGGCATCTAGGGATGTACAATAAATGCTGGCTTAGCTGGCAACGCCCACATCCTGTAAATGAATAAAATTTTAAAAATGATCATACATATCCTCTTCTGTGCCCACAATTACCTTTCTGAAAACTATCTCCATCCTCTTTAAGTGCCCCTAGTAATCCAACCACAGTGGCCAGAGCAGTTACTTTGCAACGCTAGCAATCACCATTTGGGGTTTGATTTACACTACTGGCTGTAGAGTCTTTACACATTCTCCTCATGACCATGTGGCTTTCTTAGGGGTTCTCCAGCTTCCTCCCACATTCCAAAGATACATGATTAGGGTTAGTAAGTTCTATGTTGGTGACGGAGTCATAACACAAAGATTTTTACTCCCTCGTGTAGTGGGATGGACATAAGACTTAAATAATTTCAAGTTCAAATTCACATTCATTTGCAGCCTATCCCAGCACAATCCTCAATGCATTTCACTATACGTTTTGATGCTTCAATATACACGTGAGAAATAAAGCTAATCTTTATCGGAAATCCACACTCTAGGAGAATAAATTTCGAAGTAATTCAGTTTTAATTAACCATCTCCTAATCCTGTAGCTACATTCCCTCATTTCAAACTCTTCCATGAGTGGAAGCATTGCGATATTCACCCTATCATGTCCCTTAAGGATCTTAGTGACTGTCCTGATGAAGGGTCTCAGCCCAAAACGTCGTCAGTGCTTTTCCTTATAGATGCTGCCTGGCCTGCTGTGTTCCACCAGCATTTTGTGTGTGTTGTTCGAATTTCCAGTATCTCCAGATTTCCTCATGTTTGCTCAATAAGACTGTTTCTCATTCAAGTCTCCAAACAAAATATCTACCTGGACAATTCCCTCATCCCATGAATTAGCTAGTAAATAACATTTAGACAGCCCCCAATTCAATATATCATGTCCTATATAAGGAGACCAGTACTTACAGAATGTTGATGTGTATAATTGTCATCAAGTCAAGTTTATTGTTTTGTACGCAGTATTATGAGGTATAGGGACACAGAAAAACTTACTTGCAGCAGCATCTCAGGCATATAGGTACAGACAGTTCAGAGCAAAAGTTACATGTAAATTATGCAAGACAGTAAAGACAAAACAAAAATCAATTTAACCATACTTTCTTATTTTTAAATTTCAACACTCTTGAAATAGAAGTCAATATGCCAATATGCCATTAACCTTTTGAGAACGTATGCCACTGAATACCGAGCACATCACCTTATCTCGTAAGCCAACTTACCCAACCCAACCCTAGCAGATCTCACCCCCACCCAATCTTACTGAGAATTAGCCTGTATATCCAATCTCTCAATTCCAACATATCAGTATCTTTAATAACTTCACTTTCAATATAAACCCAGTGTGCAAGTTACAGTGTAATTGACCAATGTGAGGGAAGTTTTAAAAGCTATTTTGACATCTGAATTTCAACTGTAAATAGTTATGTAACAGTACCCTGAATGTATAAATTGGCTGATATTTCATCGACACAGAGCACATCATCACAAAATGCTGTAGTCCTTTAAATCTTCAGGTTTCTTAAATTGAAGAAGGTCACCTTATTTCAAAACAAAGCATTCTCCAGTGTTTTAATGCTCCTTTGTCTGTGTTTCTCTCCATCTATTTTTCAGTGTTTACTCATTTTTGAGTTTATTCTCTGATGGTGTTTTCCATTCAGTATCTTTGGTTTCTCTTTGCTTAGGTCTAGGAACCAGCAAAGAGAAAGAACCAGTCAACCTCAGGGGGTTCTGAAGCAGCTGTAAAATTGAAATGAAGGAGAGAGGCTTGAAGCAGCGTTGACTCCTGTGAATTCATTGTCTCAGCAAGGTTTATGGAAGGAGTCCAGACTGCTGTTTTGTGAGACACACACTGTCACAAAATTATCCAAAATTATTGGATTAGAGACTGCAGTGCCTACAGCAGCAAGTGACACCAAAGCAAACTGCTTTGGAAGCATCTCGACCAATCTAAATGCACTGCCGATGTAACTTCCATCATGAGCCAAAACTTCCTGTATCATATTCTGTGTAGCGGCCACACCAAGCTAAAACAATTGTGCTTGCCCGCAACCCTATGGATTTGTCACATTTGCATGATGTTCCAAAAGTGGAATCCTTTATTTGATCTTTTAGTAACAGCAAATGTACACTCTTAAGCGTACCCAAGTGTAAGTGTTATTAGGCAGTCAGTAAAAGATGCAAACACCAGAGGGCATATGTACGAAATTAAGAGAGGGAAGTTTAGGGGAGACATCAGGGGTAAGTTTTTCACACAGAGGGTTGTGAGTGCCTGGAATGACTTGCCAGGGATGGTGGTGGAGGCTAAAATGTTAGGGGTATTTAAGAGCCTCTTGGACAGGCACATGGATGAAAGAAAAATGGAGGGTTATGGGGTAGTGTGGGTTTAGTACTTTTTTTAAGGATTATATGGGTCAGCACAACATGGAGGGCTGAAGAGCCTGTACTGTGCTGTTGTGTTCTATGGTTCTATGGTTCTATCTGTCAAGCCCCAGTCCCAAACTGCCATGAGCAAAGCATGAATACATGACTTATTCCCTTTGCCTATACCACACTAGTCATGTGACTAGTTACCATAATAAACACGCAGCAAAAATACAATGCAGATACAGAACAGATGCATGGCTCCTCCATTCTGTTGCCTGGATCATGCTTTGGCAGTTGATGAGAAAGCAACTAGAAATATAAAATAGGATTAGTGAAGGATTATTGTAAGTGGATGGTTGATGGTCAGTGTGGATTCAATGGGCTGAGGGTTCATTTTCTGTACTATATCTCTATTTGACTCTGTGATACTTGGGCAGAAATGTAACACATTTATGCAAATTCTGCATAGAACCACAGATGAAAGCCAACACACACATTTTCAAAGCCTATCATTTCCTAGCATTAGTAGCAAATGCAAATACCATACCAACAATAGGAAACCACACTTGGCTACTGATTTTTGTAATACATCTGTGTTCTTAAAGATACTTCAGACTGCTGCTCTTCTTCCATTATAACATCAGAAGAGAAATATATCCATTGGAACATAACTATGTGCTGATGAGATGAATTTAGCTGATGCTTCAACAGCAGAAAGACTTCAGTGATGTCACGCTGAAGTTAGTGGCCAGATTTCTTAATCATTGACCCAGGCACCTGTATTTGAACCTCACCACACAGATAGGGAACTCAAATTCAAGTCATTAAATAAATGTTTTGAAATTTTAAACCAGACATAACGTGGTTGTCTGTTAATGGCAATTAGGGATGAATAATAAACTGGCTTAGCCAGTGATGCTGAACTAAGGCTGAGGCTGTGGCTTGCTCCAGCTGCTCTGGGGTTTATTTCTCACTTTTGTTCTGAATGCTATTTGCTTACTCTATTGTTTGCATGATTTGGCTTTGTTCTCTCTGCACATTGTGTGTTTGATGGTCTTTTTTAATGGGTTCTTTTTGGTTTCTTCGTTTCATGGCTATCTGTAAGGAGACACATCTCACGGTTGTATAATGTATACGTAATACCTGGTTAAGATTTCAACAGCTATACTGTAGGTATTTCATTTCAGCAGCCAAAGGAATGTGTCCTAATAGTAGAATGCTTTGGTTTTGGCTAAAATAAGAAGCCCTGCTGTTCAAGTTAGGAATGTTGTGTCAATCAATCAGGATGGTGGGATCGGGAGAAGGTGCTAGAGAGAGGGGGGCGGAGAGAGACTTGTGACAGTAGTCTGGTTCGGGGTCTTTTCTTCTGGCAAGAGCCAAGGAGCGGACAGGAGGGAAGATGCCGCAGAATTCCATGGGAAAGGGCGTCTCCGTTGCAAGAAGTGCTTTGTGCAGATGAATGGCTCCAAGGACGAGAGCCAATACGCCTGAGAGAGAGCCAGTTGTTCAAGATGGACTTCAAGAGAAGTTCAGGTGGTGACCGGTGCTTCCATACAGAGTGTGGGTTTGCTGCCATGAGTAACAGTTCTACCCAGCTTTAGAAGAGATGAACTCCAATAATGTGCACATTTAGACTGGTTAACTGTAATAGGCCCTTTTATTTTTGTCTTTCTTTTCTTTTTCTGTTTGATAAAGCTGAAATTAGTAACTATACTTTCATTATAACTTTATGTGGTACACAATCTATTATTTCTTGCCAACCAATAATTGTGTATGGACAGTACTTATGCAGCATTCACTCCAATTGAATTTTCTTTAATCAGAATATCAGAGCATTCCTGTTTGGTTGAACCCCAAATCGTACCAACCTTAGACATATATTACTTATAAAAGGTGACCTTCTCACCACTGAGTCATGAGTCAGTAGCAGAGTCGGCTACTGAGCCAAGTTCATATATGAGCCCGTTGAGGGGGCTATATTTGTGGGGAATAGTCTGGGGATTCTCAAATGCTGTGTGATTACTGTTTTAGGATTGATTAAGCAGCTTGTATGTTTAAGCCTGCGTTTAAACTAGTGTTGGGGAAAGTGATTAAGGTACTTTATTACAGTTTTCTGGGATTCAAAGAGATTATCCACAAACAATACTTGTGTTTAGAACAGGGTGGATGTCCAAATTTACAATGAAATGTTACTCAGACTGCTGAGTTCCGTAAGTGTTGGGATAAGTTAAGCTGATTGAATGGCGTTTTGACTAATCAGCTGGTGAGGATGTCGTGACCCTGGAGACCCACAGTTATGTGACTGAAGTCGCGCTGCCTGATAGCTTGGGAGACCCTGGAGAGGTGGAGCCATGGCAGTCCATATTTTTAGAGAAGTGGGGCATGTTACTGAGGGCGAAGACTTTAAAAACAAGTTTTTCTCACTTCTGCAAAGTCTGGGGAAAGAGTTGTCTGAATTGAAAAGTCTAATGGGTCCTTCAGCGGTTGATCTAAATACTGAGCTGGTCTCGGCTATTACAGAATTGGTTGATAAATGCCAAAGTGTACCTGCGGAGTTAAGCCCACACCTGATGGTGGAGAAGAATATGAGACTTGCACAGAGCAGATATCTCAGTTACAGGATGAATGGCAGTGCTCAAATAATATGAGAAACAAAGATTGGTAGAGAGCTTAAAGGGTCTGATTGCTGACACAGTGAGGTTCTGAGAGGCAGAAACCCCATTAGCCACGTCAGTCAACACACACAAAATGCTGGTAGAGCACAGCAGGCCAGGCAGCATCTATAGGGAGAAGCACAGTCGACGTTTCGGGCTGAGACCCTTCATCAGGACTAAATGAAAGAAAAGATAGTAAGAGATTTGAAAGTAAGAGGCAGAGGGAGAAATCGGAAATGATAGAAGAAGACAGGAAGGGGAGGGGTGAAGCTGGAAAGGTGATTGGCAAAAGGGGTACAGAGCTGGAGGAGGGAAAGGATCATGGGACGGGAGGCCTAGGGAGAAAAAAAGGGGGAGGGGAGCACCAGAGGGAGATGGAGAACAGGCAAAGAGTGATGGGCAAAGAGAGAGAAAAAAAGGAAGGGGAAAATAAATAAATCAGGGATGGGGTAAGAAGGGAATGAGGGGCATTAACGGAAGTTAGAGAAATCAATGTTCATGCCATCAGGCTGAAGGCTACCCAGACGGAATATAAGGTGTTGTTCCTCCAACCTGAGTGTGGCTTCATCTTGGCAGTAGAGGAGGCCATGGATAGACATATCAGAATGGGAATGAGACATGAAATTAAAATGTGTGGCCACTGGGAGATCCTGCTTTCTCTGGCAGACCAAGCGTAGGTGTTCAGCGAAATGGTCTCCCTGTCTGCATCGGGTCTCACCAATATATAAAAGATCTCACCCGGAGCACCAGACGTAGTATACCACACCAGCCAACTCACAGGTGAAATGTCGCCTCACCTGGAAGAACTATCTGGGGTCCTGAATGGTGGTGAGGGAGGCAGTGTAAGGGCAGGTGTAGCACTTGTTCCACTTACAAGGATAAGTGCCAGGAGGGAGATCGATGGGAAGGGATGGTGGGGACGAATGGACAAGGGAGTCACGTAGGGAGTGATCCCTGTGGAAAGCAGAAAGAGGGGGGAAGGGAAGATGTGCTTGGTAGTGGGATCCTGTTGGAGGTGGCGAAAGTTACGGAGAATTATATGTTGGACCTGGAGGCTGGTGGGGTGGTAGGTGAGGACAAGGGGAACCCTATCTTGAGTGGGGTGGCGGGTGGATGGAGTGAGAGCAGATGTGCGTGAAATGGGAGAGATACGTTTGAGAGCAGAGTTGATGGTGGAGGAAGGGAAGCCTCATTATTTAAAAAAGGTAAACATCTTTGTCCTGGAATGAAAAGCCTCATCCTGGGAGCAGATGCAGCAGAGATGGAGGAATCGTGAGAAGGGGATGGCAGTATTGCAAGAGACAGCGTGGGAAGAGGTAGCTGTGAGAATCAGTAGGCTTATAGTAGATATCAATAGATAAGCTGTCTCCCAAGATTGAGATAGAGAGATCAAGAAAGGGGAGGGAGGTGTCCAAAATGTCTGGCCTGCTGTGTTCCACCAGCATTTTGTGTGTGTTGCTTGAATTTCCAGCATCTGCAGATTTCCTCGTGGCCATGTCGGTTAATTATCTCCAAGCTCCGGAAGTTGCTTTTGGCACTGCTGAAAGTGCAGCCGATCTGATGATGAAGTTTAGGCATATGTTCCAAGAGGAAGGAGAGAAGCTGTCTGCCTACCATTTCAGGTTGGAGAAACTGCTGCACTGTTTGTGCCACAAAGGAAGCATTCAACTGCCCGAGAGATATTACTTGAGGATGGAGCAAGTTGTGAACAGTGTGATGTCACATGACATGATTGCCCTACTTATTCAAATAACCCGCATGACACACCTTTCTCCACCTTTTACTGAGTTACTCAGAGAGGTTAGAGAGAGGAGGAAAACATAATTGAGAAGTGGAACATTTCTAAAAACCAGGTAGTGTGTTCGGTGGCATCCTCCACTGCTAAAGTGACCCCTAATACCACAGAGATAGAGCTTTTGAGGAATGAGGTGGAAAACTTTTGAGCAGAGCTGATTCAGTGGATGTCTACTAATGTTTCAGCTAAACAAGATCCATACGTTGGGCAACCTGACCCACTTGTTGTACTTACGATGTGGAGGAATGCTGCTGAAAAGGGACTAGACAGGCAACTGGCATTTTCTGTTACAAGATGGGCATTGCAAAGGACAGGAAAATCTTCAAAGAGTAAGTCAAAAGTTGATCAAACAGAGAAGAAAATCGGCCAAGCTATGGAGGGACCCAGTAAAGGAATGGGCTGGCATTTCAGAGAAGTACCCTACAAGATCAATCATGGAGTAGCTTCAAATGAAGAAAATTGATGTCCTTGAGGGGCCCAGTCAGAATCCTAACCTTAAGCCGATCGAACATCTCTGGCAAGACCTCAATGCTGCTGTCCACCACTGCTTCCCAACTAACCTGGCAAGCTTGAGTGATTTTGCAAGGAGGAATGGGCAAATCTCACTCCATCACGTTGTGCAAAGTTAATAGAAACTTATCCAAAAGGTCTACTGGCTGTAACAGCTGCAAGAGGTGGTTCAACTAAGTTCTGAGCAAACGGGGAATCATACTTCTAATTGCTGACACTTCAGTTTTTAAATTTAAGTTTTTCATGGTTTACAATTTTCCTTGGTTCTTTTGGGCTCCACAGTGAAAAAAAGGAGCATGTGATTTGCAAATAAAAATTCTCAGGTAAGTTGATTAAAATCGCTGGTTGTAATACTCATTTATGTGAGCAAAGGGTTGGGGGCTGAATATTTTTTCAAGGCAATCCATGCTACTTTCATTTACCATTGGATCGGGGTCTTGAAACCGCAAAATTAATTTGAATACTGTGTTATTAATAATGGTTTAATAAGTTCCAAGTCCTAAGGACATTATTATTTTTGGTGAGAGGTGTGTGCAATGCCCTCATTAAGATTTCTACTGCAACGCTGTAGGCATTTCATTTCAGCAGTTGTCTGCAAAAGGAATGAGTCCTGCTGGTAAAATGTTCTGGTTTTGGCTAAGATAATAAGCCCTTCAGTTCAAATAGGAATGCTGTGTCATCCAATCAGGATGGTGAGATCTGGAGAAAGTGCTAGAGAGAGCTGGGAACAGAGAGGCTTGTGAAGGGCAGCAGTCTGGTTTGGGAACCCAAAATCATACTGACCCTAGAGGTATATTGTTTGTGAAAGGTGGTCACTGCACCGCTGAGTCACATGGCTGTTAGAGGGTTGGCTAAAGAGCCAATTTTGTAGACGAGCTCAGTGAGGGGGTTACAAATACAAAACGTACTTTGCATTTTGAACATCAGGAAAAGGGCAACCAGTCTCTTGACCTTCTGACAATCAATTCAATCCTAGGTGATATTCACCTTAATCTTTTCTATCCACCTTGGTTCCATAATGTTTTATGCCTTTTCTTCACAAAAATTCTAATTTCAGAAAGCCATTGCTGACGCTTAGTTCCTTTGAACCATAAGTAACAAACAATCTTCTGGGGGAGCTCAGTGGGTCCGACAGATTTGCAGGAGGAATTATTGACATTTTGGGTTGAAATCCTGTATCAGGAATAGTATAGGAGCAGTGGAGGATTTTGATGCATTATCAATAACTCTAGGAGACTGGAAGTAGAGTACAAAATGATAGGCTTTTATTAACAGCGAAAACGGCACGACCATGGTGAAGACTGTGGGAGGAGCAGTGCCCCAATCACCTTTATACAGAGGTCTGTGGGAGGAGCCACAGGAGCAGTCAGCAGAGGGGCGTGTCCAGACTGGTATCGATGGTTTACCACAGATTTTCAACCTCAAACAACAACTATTCATCCCATAGATACTGAATCTGCTGTGTTACTTCAGAAGATTCTTTGTTGCTACAAATTACAGCATCTGCAGTCTCTTGTGTCCTCTCTGAATTCATGGTGGGGGAGATAAACCAAGGAACTTCAGGTGCAATCTAACCAGCAGTAATTTGACTTTGTGATCCACAGCAAAAATCATCTTATTTTAAAAGGGTAAGTTTCTCTTTCTTTCTGTACGATTATACAGGTGGAGCAGTGGGAATGAAACCCATGGCTGGCGTCTGCTCCTCTTGCATCATGTGGGAAGTTAGGATGATCTCCGGTGTCCCTGATGTCTATACCTGCAAGGTGTACATTCAGCTTCAGCTCTTTGCAGACCACATTAGGGAACATTAGGGAACTGGAGCTGAAGCTGGATAACCCATACATCATTTGGAAGAATGGGGGAGTTAATAGACTGGGGCTACAGGGAGGCAATCACACCTAAATTGCAGGAGGCGGGTACTTCTTTAGACTCTGGACAAACCTTTGTGCCTTGCCATTTGTAGCTGGGTGGTATAGAGAAGGTGTAATATGTTTTTTTCCATTTAGGAAGAGTCAGCAAGGGAAAGGGAATTGGCAGATAGTGCAGAGTACTCCTCTGCCTGTTAGCCTAAATAACAAGCATACCACTTTGAATACAGTTGGAGAGGATGACCTACCAGAGAAAAGTCACAGTGACCACATCTCTGGCATTGAGTCTAGCTCTGTGGCTCAGAAAGGAAAGGCAAGAAGATGAGAGCATTAGTGACAGTGAATTCATTAGCTAGGGAAGCAGACAGGAGATTATGTGGATGACAAGGAGCCTCCCAGAGGGTATGTTGCATTCCAGGCGCCACACTCAGAGATGTCTCAGATCAAGTCCACTGCATTCTTAAGGGGGAGGGAGAACAGCCAGGAATTGTGGAACATATTGGTACCAATGACATAGGTAGGAAAAGGAATGCATCCTGAAGAGTGAATATAGGGAATTATTGAAGAATTTAAAAAGGAGGACCTCAAGGATAGTAATCAGAGGATTGCTGCCTGCACCATGTGCCAGTGAAGGTAAGAATAGGATGATTTTGGTAGATGAATATGTGGCTGAAGGATTGTTGTAGGGGGCAGAGCTTTGGATTTGTGTAACACAGAGACCTCTTTCAGGAAGGTATGACTTGAACAAATGGGACGGTTTGCACCTGAACTTGATAGGGACCAATGTCCTTATGAGCAGGTTTGCTAGAGCTGTTGGGGTGGGTTTAAATTAGGTTGGCAGGGAGATGGGAATCAGAGGGTTATGTCAGATAATGGAGCAGTTGGTGTGAAGTTAGATGCAATGTTTAGAGAGACTATGAGGAAGGATAGGCAGTGGAAAGGCATAAGTGCAGTCAATTAGGTGGTTTGAAATGTGTCTATTTTAATGCAAGGGGTATCAGGCACAAGGGTGGTGAACTTAAAGCAAGGACTACAATAAACTTGGGCTACAATATTGTAGTTCTTAAGGAGACGTGGCTGTCCCAAGGCCAGGAATGGCTACTGGATGCTCCAGAGTTTAGATGTTTCAGGGACAGAATCACAGAAAGGTAGGATATCATTCAGGGATCATCTATTGAGTCATTGGGGGTTGAAGTCAGAAGCAGGAAGGGAGCCCACAATAGCAATAGAGACCCTGAGGAATGGGTTAATGTGTAGATTTTGGAAATATGCAGAAGTATGAAGTTATTGTTATGGATGGATTCAACTTCCCTAATATTGATATTCCTAATACCTCCTTAGTGCAACAGGTTTAGGTTTGTTAGGTGTGTCCAGAAAGGAATCCTATATCAGTATACAGGCATGGTGACTAGAGGAGTGGTCAAATGGTGAAAACATTAAAAGTTTGGCAAAACATCATGGGCAAAATGAACTTTGTTACATTTTGTGTCTCCAGAAATTAATCGAAGAAAAACCAGGAGCCAGGGACGTGTCTACTTCATTTTACTTTTGTGAGGCACTCACATATGATGTGGTGGCATAATGACATATGCCATTCATGAGCTTTTACATATAACCCATCATGAATTATGTAAACAAAGAATACTAATCAAACAATACTTAATATGTAATATTTACAGCATTACTTAAATATTACCAAAATATTAAATACACTACATTCCTCCTTGCTTAGCTATAAATTCCAACTCAATATGGAATGCATCTCTAGTTATTTTAGGTGTATGCTGCATACTATATAATACAACTACACGGGTGGAGTTGTGGATAGTGTAGTAGATTGGCAAAGAATATAGCATGAAATGCGCTGACTGGTATGGTTGTTGTTCCTCTCCATGCCTCGTGGCATATCAGGTGGCAACCTTTCCATTTCCTTAGCATTTGTCTGTTTTTTTTACGTCAAGTTGCTAGTTCAATGCTATACCCTGCACAGATGGAAAGCATGCAAAGAACCAGACGGATTTGAACCCTTGACCAATTGGCTTGAAGTCTGGTGCAAATGCCACTACACCACCAGCCACCTACACCTGGCATGGTGGTAAAGGCAAGTACATTAGAGGCTTTCAAGAGATATTTGGATAGGCGCATGGATGTAAGGACGATGAAGGGATATGGGCACAGTGTAGATAGCAGGGATTCGTGTTTAGGTGTTTTTGAGTTGCTTTTGTTAGTTGGTTCAGCACAACATGGTGGGCCGAATGGCCTGTTCCTCTGCTGTACTCTGCTATGTTCTAAGTTTCAATATTGACATCGACAGCATAGTAAATTTTAAATTGCTCTATTCAGTTCTAGAGATTTAATTGCTATGGAGAACCTCTTACTCTTGTGGGATAATGTCTTCCCTGACAAGAAGGGATCACTCTGCTTGGAAGGTGAGACATGTAGCTGTTAAACAGTCTCAGGTTCTGGGGCTTTCTCCATGGCAGTTGTAAGATTTTACTCCAGGAAGTGATTCTGATATAGACAATAGACAATAGACAATAGGTGCAGAAGTAGACCATTCGGCCCCTCAAGTCTGCACCACCATTCTGAGATCATGGCTGATCATTCACTATCACTATCATTCACTATTCACTATCTCTGGACACCATTTTTCTCTAACATACACTCTGCTCTCCACAACTGATCACTATGTCATCTCCAGGTGTCATCAGACACAATCTCCACTGTGTAGGAGAGTTGTCCAGTTCTGTCCTTAATTGTTCCAAATACCCATTTTTGATCACCTATGCAATCCCTCACCAGGATTGCTTGTCCTGGAGTGAAACATCAAACCTCCTTGTTGAAAAGCCCTCAATGTGTCTCAGATTCTTGTCCTGCCTATTCCTGAATTTTGGTTTGAGGAAATTCAAGTATGAGCTCAAGGGATTACCCAGGATCAACATAGCTAGCGAGTTTGTTTTGTGGGTGTACTGCATTGCAATATGCAAGGAGGAAATTAGTGAGCTTCTGATTCAGTGTAGCATCTTCTGCTGTCATTGCTCACAGTACATTCTCTGGACAAACCTTTCTGTATATGTGGTGCATCGTCTCTGACCAAGAGTTCTGGAACACCAAATCCCTGAGTAGAGGTATCTCAACACCTCAACATCGTGTGAGGCTGTTGGGAACACTTCTGGCCATATTGCTGCTGCAGCTACTACTACTGAGAAACTTGTGCCCATGAATAGTCCAGCAAAATCCACATGAATCCTCTGCCAGGGCAATGCAGGTCATTCCCTGGGATGGAGAGGCACTGCTCTTGGCATTTTCTGGACATGTTGGCATTTCAAACAGAACATAGCAAGCTGCTTGATCTGCTGCTCTACCCCAGGCCACCAGACAAAGCTTTGAGCCAATGCTTTCATTTTGACTACGCTCATATAACAGGCATGTATCTTCTCTCAGCTTGATGGTACAACAACTCTCAATCGCCACATAAGACAAACTGCTATCAAAGGCAAGTCCATCCCGGTGCTGGAGAACTGGAATTTCTGTTGCACACTCCAGCCATTTTGAGTGGCCATGTAGACCTGAGACAGTGTGGGGTCTTTTTGGTTTCTCTTTGAATCATCTCCACCGTAATAGGGAGACTTTCAATTTGCATTAGGAAAATATGTCAAGAGGAGTGTCCTCTTTTGTAAAGTTTTCTGGCATTTCCTTTTCAAAGGGAAACAGAACAATCCAACAGCATTTCCATGATCAGTTGTCCTTTTGAATTCAATCTTGTAATTACGTCCTCCAAGAAATATAGCCCATCTCTGCATTCATGCTGCTGCTATTAGTGGAACACCCTACAGTGGATTGAAAATGGACACCAGGGGTTGATGATCAGTAACAAGGGTAAACTCCCCCATGCAGGTACTGGTTGAAACATTTTACACCCCAAACCTGACTCAAGGACTCTCTGTCATAAGCAGTTTTCCTTTGCAGTGGTAAGGAAATGTGATGCTCACTTCCATCACTCATAACATGTAACATGACTACCTCTATAACATAAGGCCAGGCAGCACAGGCAAGCATCGCTGGAAGATGTGGATTATAATGTGTAAGTACAGTATCTGATGTCACCATTTCCTTTGCCTTTTGGAAAGCCACCTCACACTGCTTTATCCATTGCAATTATTTTCCAATCTGTAGAAATTAGTTCAAGGGCTGGAGCACAATAGCCAGGTTTGGCAGAAATCTATTATAGTAATTGACAAATCCTGACAAAGACTACAATTGTAACAAGTCCTTTGTCCTTAGGGCATCCACCACTGATTGAAGTTTCTCAGTATACTTGTGTAATCCATCTGTGCCAGTGGTGTGACCACAGTAAGTGATGCTTGGTTCAAAGAATTCATATTGGTTGCATTGTGCTCTGAGCCCATAGTTTTCTAATCTACATAAGACTGTCTTGAGATTCTGGAGATATTCTTTATTATCCTCACCAGTAACAATGATGTCATCCAGGTTACATTGACTACCTGGGCAGCTTTGATGCATCTGGTCCATAGCTTTCTGCCAGAGTGCAGGTGCAGATGCTACTCAAAAATAAGCCTATTAAAGTGATAACGCCCTTTATGAGTGTTTATGATGAGAAACAATTTGGATTCTCATTCCATCTCCATCTGTAGGTAGGGCTCAGCTAGTTCACTTTCCTAAGATGTTTCCCTCCTTAGAGGTTTACAAGATATCCTTTATCCTGGGCAAGGGGTATTGATCTTCATTCTGTACTGGGTTGATGGTGACCTTAAAATCACCACAGATCCTGACAGACCTCCTGCGACCACTGGCATTGCCCATGGGCTCCACTCAAACTTGGAAATAATTCCTTCAGCCTCCATGCAATTTAGCTCACTGGCTACTTTATCAAGAATGGCATAAGGAAATGACCAGACTTTGCAAAATTTGGGAGTTGCATTTTCATTTAACACTATTTTAATCTTGGTGTGTTTGATTTTCCCAGTGTTTTCCATGAATACTGCTGCGAAATCATCTAATACCTTTCTTATTTCACTTTCAATTGATTCTATTGCAGGGGATGTGGCATGCAAATGGCGGATGTATCTTCAATGCAGTTGCAGTTGTGTCAACCAATCACAACCCCAGAATGCTGGCACTTCTGTTTTTAGTGCATACAAGCCCAATGTGCCTTGTTGGTTGTTGTATTTCACTGTTATGAATGTCATTCCCACAGGAGTTATCTTTTCTCCATTATAAGATCTTAGCTGGATATCTGCAGTCTTCAGTATCCTTGAAATGCTTTTCCAGACTCATTTTGTGGAATAACTGAAACAGCTGAGCCAATGTCCAAAATGCATTTTAATTAATTAGTCAGGCAACACAAGTGAATCTGCAGAGGATGGAAATATATAAAAGCACAAAATGCTGACCTCCTCTCATAGATGCTGTCTGGCCTGCTGAGTTCTGCCAGCATTTTGTGTTTTTAATTAATTAGTTATTTGCTTCTGGTGTAAGCCATTTTGCTTGTCTCTTGTTAGTTTTCACATTGTAAGTCTCAAAGCTAAGCAGTCCTGTGTCACTCTCATCATTATCGGATTTTTAACTACACTGTAACTTTTACTAAGGAGTAATATTCTATGTTCTATATTTTTTAGAGTAGGACAATACCTGTAATTGGGGTTATTGGGTGTGTGAATATATTTACAGACTGGATTCTCAGGAGCTTGTCAGTATTTCTAGATGGCATGTATGCCATGTATGCCAATATATGCCATGTAAGCCAGCATTTTAGGTAGAATTCAAAGTTCATCAATATTTTTGAATGAAATTTCCAGGCAGTAATTCAGAAGATTGTATCAATAGTGTGTTAGTAGTTGCAGGAAAGCTTCATGGGTTGTGTGGGATTTGTGGGCAGAGTCTCTTGGATGTATCAGTATTTGTGATATTCAGAGTGAATCAGCATTTGTAGGGGGTGTTTCCAGGACTGCCATATTTACAAGTAAATGTCAGAATTAGGGTATTGACCTTATGAGCAGAAAGACATTTTCATCTCTTTCTCTCTAAAATTTACTACCATACCTTTTGACCTTTTTAATCATACTTTATCTTTTGACCTGTAGTTTCATTATCTTAGAAACCCTTTGTGTTGGAATCAAGATTCACAATACAGTTTCTGGCTGTTTCTCAGGATCTGAAGTAGATCCCTCAGCTCTCAGCTTTTCCTTCCTCCTTCACTCAATATGCTCCAAGCACGAAGACTAAAGCTTCCTTACAATCTTGTCATTCTTTAATCCTTTAGTGTTCATCAAAGAAAAGTAACTTCAACCTTGTACACGAACAAGCAGTAGGCAAGCCTATTGTTTGTTTCACATGCTTAACACAGATACAAAGACTGGAGTTGGGAGGACGATTCCTGCTGTGTGCCAAGCATGTCAGTTTCAATTTCACCAGGTATCATAAGAACACAGTTGCTAACCCTGCTAGTGAATAATTTATCAAAACTACAGAGAACCTTTTGAAGCCTAGGCACTTAATAGAATTCCATGTCTAGAGCAATATTGAGCATTCTGCTTGAAAGTGACAGGATACCAATTTTTTTTTTAGAAAACTCTCCTTATAAACAGCAAGTGCACAGCTGCCCCAGAAAAGAGTTAATAACTCACTTGTCAGCATATTCCCATAAGGGTTAGCAACACGTCAGTGAAGGTCTGTACACCCAACTGCAGACTGCTTTAAGTGTTCTGTGCTTTCTTGTGACCTTTCTCAGAATATGACAACAAGCAGCACTGTGGGTTACAGAGCAAGCAAGCAAAGAGACTATTAGGCAATGTTTGAGCATAACCACATTTACTGAGCATTTCAGACCCGTTATTCAACATAATAGAAAGCTAAGAGCCCATTTTTATCACATGGGGTGTGGAGAGGGAGGGGGTAGGATTGTTTTGTGCTTGTCGAGAAAGCTGGATCACTTGGGGAAGCACAGACATTTATTTGAGCACCTAGCCCAGAAGCAAAGCAAGTCAACTAGGGCAGGAACATTCAAAAAGGTGGAGGGATCAAACAGCTCAGGCAACATCACTAGAGATAAATAAAGCTTTTATAGATAAGTGAAAAGAAAAAGATTGGTCAAGACAAATGTAGGTCCTTTACAGTCAGAAACAGGTGAATTGATCATAGGGAACAAAGACATGGCAGACCAATTGAATAACTACTTTGGTTCTGTCTTCACTAAGGAGGACATAGATAATCTTCTGGAAATAGTAAGGGACCGAGGGTCTAATGAGATGGAGGAACTGAGGAAAATACATATTAGTAGGGAAGTGGTGTTAGGTAAATTGAAGGGATTAAAGGCAGATAAATCCCCAGGGCCAGATGGTCTGCATCCCAGAGTGCTTAAGGAAGTAGCCCAAGAAATAGTGGATGCATTAGTGATAATTTTTCAAAACTCCTTAGATTCTGGATTAGTTCCTGAGGATTGGAGGGTGGCTAATGTAACCCCACTTTTTAAAAAAGGAGGGAGAGAGAAACCGGGGAATTATAGACCGGTTAGTCTGACATCAGTGGTGGGGAAAATGCTAGAGTCGGTTATCAAAGATGTGATAACAACACATTTGGAAAGAGGTGAAATCATTGGACAAAGTCAGCATGGATTTGTGAAAGGAAAATTATGTCTGACAAATCTTATAGAATTTTTTGAAGATATAACTAGTAGAGTAGATAGGGGAGAGCCAGTGGATGTGGTATATTTAGATTTTCAAAAGGCTTTTGACAAGGTCCCACACAGGAGATTAGTGTGCAAACTCAAAGCACATGGTATTGGGGGTACGGTATTGATGTGGATAGAGAATTGGTTGGCAGACAGGAAGCAAAGAGTGGGAGTAAACGGGACCTTTTCAGAATGGCAGGCAGTGACTAGTGAGGTACCGCAAGGCTCACTGCTGGGACCCCAGTTGTTTACAATATATATTAATGATTTAGACAAGGGAATTAAACGCAGCATCTCCAAGTTTGCGGATGACACGAAGCTGGGCGACGGTGTTAGCTGTGAGGAGGATGCTAAGACAATGCAGGGTGACTTGGATAGGTTAGGTGAATGGGCAAATTCATGGCAGATGCAATTTAATGTGGATAAATGTGAGGTTATCCACTTTGGTTGCAAGAACAGGAAAACAGATTATTATCTGAATGGTGGCCAATTAGGAAAAGGGGAGATGCAATGAGACCTGGGTGTCATTGTACACCCGTCATTGAAGTTAGGCATGCAGGTACAGCAGGCGGTGAAAAAGGAAACTGGTATGTTGGCATTCATAGCAAAAGGATTTGAGTACAGGAGCAGGGAGGTTCTACTGTTGTTGTACAAGGCCTTGGTGAGACTACACCTAGAATATTGTGTGCAGTTTTGGTCCCCTAATCTGAGGAAAGACATTCTTGCCATAGAGGGAGTACAGAGAAGATTCACTAGGTTGATTCCTGGGATGGCAGGACTTCCATATGAAGAAAGACTGGATCGACTAGGCTTATACTCACTGGAATTTAGAAGATTGAGGGGGGATCTTATTGAAACATATAAAATTCTAAAGGGATTGGACAGGCTAGATGCAGGAAGATTGTTTCTGATGTTGGGGAAGTCCAGAACAAGGGGTCACAGTTTAAGGATAAAGGGGAAGCCTTTCAGGACCGAGATGAGGAAAAACTTCTTCACACAGAGAGTGGTGAATCTGTGGAATTCTCTGCCACAGGAAACGGTTGAGGCCGGTTCATTAACTATATTTAAGAGGAAGTTAGATATGGCCCTTGTGGCTAAAGGGATTGGGGGTATGGAGAGAAAGCAGGTACAGGGTTCTGAGTTGGATGATCAGCCATGATCATACTGAATGGCGGTGCAGGCTTGAAGGGCCAAATGGCCTACTCCTGCACCTATTTTCTATGTTTCTATGAAATGGACAGTTGACGTTTCAGGTTAGAACCTTTTTATAGGTCCTGGATTATTGATTTTACTGATATGGGCTGATCAGGGATCTCAGCCGGAATTTTCAACTGTCCATTTACTTCTCTAGGTGTTGCCCAACTCTTTGAGTTCCTCCACTTTTATTGTGTTAGAGTCATAGAGTCATATAAAAGTACAACACAGAAACAGGCCCTTCAGCCCATCTAGTCTGTGCCAAACTATTTAATCTGCCTACTCCCATCGACCCACTCCGGAAACATAGCCTTCCATTCCCCTACCATTATAAAACTATCCAAACATCTCTCAAACCTTAAACTAGAGCTCGCACGTGCCACTTATGCTGGCAACTCATTCCACACTTTCACAACACCTACGTGAAGAAGGTTACCATCATGTTCCCCTTAAACTTTTTATCTTTCACTCTTAACCATGATCTTTAGTTGTAGTCCCATCCAACCTCAGTGAAAAAGCCTGCTTGCATTTAGCCTATCGAAACCCCTCATAATTTTGTATACCTCTATCAAATCGCCTCTTGATCTTCTATGTTCCAAGGAATAAAGTCCTAACCAACTCATTCTTTCAATCTTTGTTGTTCCAGATATCCAGTATCTGTGGTCTCTTGTGTCCAGATTCGGGCAGTGAGAAGACAATACTTATTAGCAAATCACAATATCAATGTATTGTCCCTCTGTTTCACTTTAGTTCATTGATTAGTGATACCTCAGCCCTGTTCAGTATGAGAGTGATCCATAATTCTCTTACCAATCATTATTTTCAGTAACAAGGGTCAATTATACATTTATATTTCATATTATAGGAGAAGTCTCCACTGACTACATTTCACCACAAAACTAATCTGATTTTGTAATTTCAATAATGAATTTGAAGCTTTTTTTTTGCTCCATGTTGTTGGTTATGTCAGGATTCTTAGAAGTGACAAGCTTTTACTCAGTAATGTCTCTGGAGTTTCAATTGTTAATGGAAACTAGTTGAGATTAAACACATTAGACCAACAATATATATCTCCATCCACCCTTTGATGAAAGAATCTCAGGGCTTTGAAAACTGCACTAATGTAAGAATCTATTCAAACAGAACTGCATAAATGTTAATCTACATTTTTGTGTGCAATTTCTGACATTCATAATGTTGGAACATTTTCCCATTTGCAATGCTTAATAATTATAATATATGTGGCACAGCTAAAACTTTCATTTTTGTGCAGCATGAAGATTTACTACTTCTAATTTGCAGAGTATATTTTTTGCTCTGTTGGAAAGGCCACACAGATCCTACATGTTATAGCCGAGATTAACCATGTTACTCCCCTTCAATGATATCCCTCTTGTTCCTAAAAAGATTTTTGTTACTTAACGGTCTTGAGTAAATTTGATCTATGGAAGAAATCCTGAGCCTATTAAATTAAGATGGATTGGTCTAATACACTAATACTGATGCCCATATATTTAGCATATTTAGCATATATTTAGATTCTTTAAACATCAGTGTACATGTAAAATGCGTGGACACCCTGAGGAGAAGGTAATCTAATTTTCAAACAGTTTTGTTTCTTCCAAGTGATAACAAGTTACAGTTGTGTGCACAGTATACAATAGAAGCTGTGGATCTCCATAGCACAGAACATGGAGCATTGCTTTAGAGACTATTTGGATCATTGAGATCATTGAAGAGCAGTCCTGATGATCCTAGTTACTTATCTGTTGATGTGAAAATTATTTTCCTTCAAATGCATACCGAATTCTCTTTTGAAAACCCTCACTGAATATATTTCACCACTTTCGTATGAGTTCTAGATCATTACATCATTCTGTGTAGATAGTATTCCCTAGTCCCTCTGTGCAATATTTCAAATCTGGTCCTTGAACAATTAACTAATAGGAATAGCTTTGCCTTGAAATTGAATCAGCTCATCACCATTTTTCAGAATTACCTACATGAAATTCAATTTTCACTGGAGTAGATTGCGTTGGTGGTCATATCTAGGTTAAGTTCTGGTAATATAGGGGCATGCTCGGTCGCAGCAGTTTCTACAGGGCCAATCAAAGGTGTTAATCTTTTTTTAAAATGTATTTTTATAATCACAAGACCCCCCATGGACATTAAGAATGTAAAGTACTGCAGGTCTAACCCATCAGTGAGTAGCTGTTTGGTGGGGAAACTGAATGAGCTGGACTTGATGTGGATTGTGCTACTGCTGCCTGTGTCAGAGGAGTTAGTTTGCGAATGCAGTGCGCAGTCTAACAGCAAGTGATCACTTTAGTCATTCTTCTTGTGATTGCAAGACCGTGTTGGATATTATTAATGTGGAACGCGGCAAGTCCGGACAATGTAGTGGGGAGAGGGGGGGTTTGCAGCGGAGCCTCATGGCCTCAGTCATAGCAAGGACTAGGCCTCAAGTTGCAGAGTCACTTGTTTACAGCCACCCAGAAAAGAGGCATTTGAATCGGTGCAGTCCACTGGAGTACCTGTATCGTCATGCTGGAGTTGGTGCTGCCCCACTGTTCACTTGGCAGAAGACAAGTCATATTGTGTTCGACTGTAGACTGCTGCATAGACTCAGGGTCTTGGACTATATGTTTTTTGTGTGTCTGTATTTTACTGCTGTCTTATACGTGCAACATGTGCCTTGTGCAGTGTGTGACTGTTGGTACTATGTTTCACACCTTGAACCCAGAATAAGTTTGGCTATGTTCATGGGTATTCACATATAGTTGAATGACAATTAAACTTGAACTTGAAATGATGCCATCTGAAAAATTGGACAGGACACTTCACTGCATAATTCATATTAACATGCCTGATTGATTCCCAGAGTCAGTCAAGCACTAAAAAATAGCATTTTTTGCATCATACACATTTCTGCCGATTTGTAGCGACATAAAAATAGAGTTCAGGTCCAAGTAACAAATTTGCAGAAGAATTTCAGTGGAACTAAAAGCAATTTACAATAATCTGCCACTATTCTTGGTTCTGCCAGTGTCCCCAGTTGAAGCCCAAAGGGCACTCTCTACATTCAAATTCAAACCAAAGTTCACACCAACCAAAGCTGCAATAATTAGATGGAGAGTCCAATGACACATAAAAATCCTCGTGTCTTACCTTGCTGTTCTGCTTGAACTAAATAAAACTCACAAGTCATCTCCTTTAATTATATTAATATGTTGCCATAACGTTACTGTACTTTCTGATGTGTGGCAGCTATCTCAAACCATGAAACTTTGGCTATTTGGGGCAGCTACATAATTGGGCCAAAACGTACTGGTCCCAATGTTTCCAAATTAACTGGATCGACTGTATTTAAAACAGAGTTTGATATATTCTTGCTGAGTAAGAGTGCCAAAGGTTATGGGGGAGAAGGCAGTAAAATGGGCTTGAGAGGGAAAATAGTTCAGCCGTGATCAAGTGGCAGAGCAGACTCAACTGGCCAAATGCTCTAAATCTGTTCCTGTGCCTTACTGATTTCACAAATATTTTTAGGAAGGAACCAAATATGGCATAAGCACTGACTGAAAACAGCAATGACTTATCATACCCAAAGTTTCTAGGCACTTCCCTTTATTTACCAATTTACACTAGCTAACCCCATTGTGATCTTTCACATCATTCTCAAATCTCCTCTCAAATGACTTTGATCTGGGCATAATCCTGTTCTTCAACCTGGTTACAGTTGAATGGGTTTAGTGTCGGACTGATTCAAAGATAGCGTTCCTGCTTTCTTCCCATAGCTTTCATCTCCTTCCTAAAGTGAGGCCACTGGTGTTATGTGTAATAATCAAAGTTCCAGTTCAAAGTACATTTATTATCAAAGAATGAAATTAGGAGAACCAGAAGGGGCCATGAGAAGGCCTTGGTGAACAGGATTAGGAGAACCCCAAGGCAATCTACAAGTATGTGAAGAGCAAGAGGATAAGACATGAAAGAATAGGACCTATCAAGTGTGACAGTGGAACCGGAAGAGATAGTGGAGGTACTTAATTAATACTTTGTTTCAGTATTCACTACAGAAAAGGACTTTAGTGATTGTAGGGATGATTTACAGTGGACTGAAAAGCTTGAACACGTAGATATTAAGAAAGAGAATGTGCTGGCGATTTTGGAAAGCATCCAGTTGGATAAGTCTCCGAGACCGGACGATATTGGATGTATCCCAGGCTACTGTGGGAGGCGAGGGAGGAGATTGCTGAGCCTCTGGCAATGATCTTTGCATGAGAAGTGGCAGATGGAGTTCTATCCCACTGTTATGAGACTCTTGAAAGAACTTCTTATACACTTATAAGACTTATTACTTCTTATTCTCTTAGCTTCATCCCACCCCCTCCGGTCTTCTCCTATCATTTTGCATTTCCCCCTCCCCCCACTACTTTCAAATCTCTTACTATCTCTCCTTTCGGTTAGTCCTGACGAAGGGTCTCGGCCCGAAATGTCGACAGCACTTCTCCCTGTAGACGCTGCCTGGCCTGCTGTGTTCCACCAGCATTTTGTGTGTGTTGTTGTTCTTATACACTAAAGATGGATTCTAGATCTCTCAATTGCTGTGGGCCTTACACTTTATTTGCCTGCCTGCACTGTACTTTCTCTGTAACTGTAAGAGTATATTCTGCATTTTTTATATACTGTCACAATGCAGTTATGTGTGGAATGATCTGTTAGGATGGCACATGGGTAAAGTCTCTTCACTGTATCTCAGTGAATGTAATTACACACACAAAATGCAGGTCAGGCAACATCAATGGAAAGGATTAAACAGTCAATGTTTTGAGCCGGGATCCTTCATCGGGAAGGGGGAGCGAAGCCAGAATAAGAAGGTGGTGGAGGGAGGAGGCAAGCTAGAAGGTGAATGGATTCAACAGTGGTTGGATGGGAGATGCCAGAGAATAGTGGTGGATAACTGTTTGTCAGGTTGGAGGCCAGTGACCAGTGGTGTGCCTCAGGGATCTGTACTGGGTCCAATGTTGTTTGTCATATACATTAATGATCTGGATGATGGGGTGGTAAATTGGATTAGTAAGTATGCAGATGATACTAAGGTATCATTGTGGATAATGAAGTAGGTTTTCAAAGCTTGCAGAGAGATTTAGGCCAGTTAGAAGAGTGGGCTGAACAATGGCAGATGGAGTTTAATGCTGATAAGTGTGAGGTGCTACATTTTGGTAGGAATAATCCAAATAGGACATACATGGTAAATGGTAGGGCATTGACGAATTCAGTAGAGCAGAGTGATCTAGGAATAATGATGCATAGTTCCCTAAAGGTGGAATCTCATGTGGATAGGGTGGTGAAGAAAGCTTTTGGTATGCTGGCCTTTATAAATCAGAGCATTGAGTATAGGAGTTGGGATGTAATGTTAAAATTGTACAAGGCATTGATAAGGCCAAATTTGGAATATTGTGTGCAGTTCTGGTCACCGAATTATAGGAAAGATATCAACAAAATAGAGAGAGTACAGAGAAGATTTACTAGAATGTTACCTGGGTTTCAGCACCTAAGTTACAGGGAAAGACTGAACAAGTTAGGTCTTTATTCTTTGGAGTGTAGAAGGTTGAGGAGGGACTTGATAGAGGTATTTAAAATTATGAGGAGGATAGATAGAGTTGACGTGGATAGGCATTTTCCATTGAGAGTAGGGGAGATTCAAACAAGAGGACATGAGTTGAGAGTTAGGGGGAAAAAGTTTAAGGGTAACACAAGGGGGAATTTCTTTACTCAGAATCATAGCTGTGTGGAACGAGCTTCCAGTAGAAGTGGTAGAGGCAGGTTTGGTATTGTCATTTAAAGTAAAATTGGATAGGTATATGGACAGGAAAGGAATGGAGGTTTATGGGCTGAGTACAGGTCAGTGGGACTAGGTGAGAGTAAGTGTTCGGCACAGACTAGAAGGGCCGAGATGGCCTTTTTCCATGCTGTAATTGTTATATGGTTATATATAAGTCAGGTGGGTAGGTGAGGGGGGATGAAATAAGAGGCTGGGAGATGGTAAGTGGAAAAGGCAAAGGACTGGAGAAGAAGGAATCTGTTAGGAGAGGAGAGTGGATCTTGGGAGAAAGGGAAGGAGGAAGATCACCAGTGGGAGGTGATACACATGTGAGGAGAAGAGGTAAGAGGGCAGGAGGGAAAATGAAGAAGAGGGAAGAGATAGGGGAAATATTACTGGAAGGTGGGGAATTTGATGCTCATGCCATCAAGTTGGAGCTACCTAGATGGTCGATAAGGTGTTGCTCTTCCAACCTAAGAATGGCCTCACCATGGCAGAAGAGGAGACCATGGACTGACATGTCAGACCAGGAATGAGGATAATAAACCAATAATCAATTACCAATTGCAAATATTTTACACAGCTTAAATATAACCTTTGTGAGCAAATAATACAACTGCTGGAAATCAGAAATTTTAAAAAGTAACATTGAAAACAGACAGGAGTGAGAAACATCACAAAAATTCATTGAACTGAAACATATCTGTTCCCTCTCCCGTGATTTGCTGAATATATCCTGCTCTTTGCTTTTATTTTGATAGGACCTCCCTGCATTTGAATGTTATGTCCAATTGCCAAAAAATTCATTAGCTTCATTCTTGAAGCAGCAAGATGTTGCCAAGCCATTTTTATTCAGCAAAGGTTTTAAATTGCAATCCTTTTATAACAGGCATGGGCATGCTTGGTTCAGGCAACACTTCCATATAAGAGAAGCAGCGGGAGCCCTTACAATTCCTAACTGAATTATTTGCAGCTGCTGGCTATAATCCAGCATTTGAGAATGTCAGGTTTCCATCTTTTAAAGGGACCACTCGATGACACTGGTATAATTGCTGCCATACTGGACAAAGAGGCGAACTGGAGCCAGAGATGCAGTGGATGCAATTTCACTGGCTCTCCACACCGTCTAGGATCATCCAGACAATAGTAATACCTGTGCCAGGCTACTGTTTATTGACCACAGTTCAGTGTTCAACACAACCTGTTCTAATCAACAAGCTCCAAAACCTGGCCCTCTTAACCTTCCTCTCCAACCAGATCCTTGATTTTCTCACCAGGAGACCATGGTCTGTGCAGATTGGAAATAATCCTCCTCACTGATAAGTAACACTGGTGCACTTCAAGGATGTGTGCTTAGCCCACTGCTCCAGTTTCTCTACACCCACAACCGTGTGGCTTGGCACAGCTCAAACACCATCGGAGCAAGATAGATCAGCTGTTTGAGTGGTGCCACAGCAACAACCTTGCACTCAGCATTAGTAAGACCAATGAATTGATTGTGGACTTCTGGAAGGAACACACACCAGTCCTTATTAAGGGTTCAGAAGTGGAAAAGGAGAGCAGTTTCAAGATCCTGGGTGCTAACATCTTGGAGGATCTATCCTGGACCCAACATACTGATACAATTACAAAGAAGTCAAAATAGCGGCTATATTTTCATTTGGAGTTTGACAAAAATTGGTATGTCACCAAAAATACTTGGAAATTTCTACAAATGAACCATTGAGAAAATTCTAACAGCTTGCATCACCATCTAGTAAGGAGAATCAGAAAAAAAAGTTTCATAAAGTTGTGAACTCAGGCAGTTCCATCATGGGCACTAACTTCCCCAGTGTCAAGAACACCTTCAAAACGCAATGCCTGAAAAAGTCAGCATCCATCGTTAAGGATCTCCCCCCACCCAGGACATGCTCCCTTTTATTGCTACCGTCAAGAAAGAGGTACATGAGCCTGAAGGCACACAGTACATGTTTCAGGAACAGCTGAATACATAATAAAAATAACTATAGATATGTATATGTGTACACACTATATATATGTGTGTGTGTGTGTGTGTGTGTGTGTGTGTGTGTGTGTGTGTGTGTGTATGTATAATATATATGTATGTTATTGTAATCTATAGTTATTTTTATTATGTATTGCTCTGTACTGCTGCCACAAAACAACAAATTTCACAACATGTGTCAGTGATATTAAACCTGATTCTGAGATTCTGGTGCAAAAGATCCTTGCCAGAAGAGAGGTTCTATTCACCTCTGGATATAGTCAAGAGCATATGACAGAGGAGTGCTTAATGTGCTCTCTATCAGCAGTGAAACTATGCCTGACAGGAGCAATAGTACAAAAATAACCATCATCTCACTAGGTATAAGGACAAAAGAAAATAGGAACAGGTGGAGAACATATGTCCCCTCAAGACCATTCCACTAGACATTAAGAGTGAACCAACAACCTTCGCCTCAGCTTCGTTGTGGAACTTTGTGAGGTCTCTGGATGGAGGGAAGGGAGGAGGTGAAAGGGCAGGTGATGCACTGCCTGCAGTTGCATGGGACCGAGTGGCTGATGGTAATGGAAGAGGAGACCGGGGACAGTTCCTTTGCAATTCAAAATGGATGAACTGGTAAAAGTGAGTGAGAATACAGTTTCTCTGCTTTCCATTACTTGTAACCCAGGAATATTCAGTAATGGACAGGCCTGAATATCTCGAGTATCCAGTATTTCTGAGCAATTCTGACCTCCTCAGATTTGGAGAGGAAATGCCAGCACGTCCACTCAGAAGTAACACCAGTTATGACTTTTCCAGATGGATGCAGAAGTCCCAAATTGGCTACTTATTCCTCACCGGGTCACTGTCCTCTCAAATTAGCACCAAAGTAATCGATGAGGTTTTTCACATTGTAAGCACTGCACCCACAATGATAATTCATGCACTGAGATGACATTTTGCTTTTTCAGAAATAGAACTAATAATTTTTTGGGCAGTGAAACTCTGGGTTCCATAAATAGAGATGTAAAGCTCAAAAGCAGGGAGGCTCTATTAAATTAAAATCTGAACGCATACTCAGCAGGTCAGGCAGCATCTGTGTGGGAGAGAAAGAAAAAGTTTCAAGTCAATAAGCTTTCATCAGAAATATTTCACCAGTTATCACCAAAGCAATAGATGAAGTGGTCCACACTACAAGCACTGCATAGTCAACAATAACTGACTGAGATATGCAACTGCAAATTTCACAAACTGGTAGGCCATTCTTCACCAGTCCTTTCCCACTGGACATTAGATGTCTCATGGAGCACAGCAGCAGAGCACCAAGTTGTGGGGAATCTACCCAAGTCAAGGCTTTCGTTGTTATAAAGAAATATCAGTGTCATGGGGTCCCTTCTGGCTACCTTCCTCGGGAATTGGGCCTTAACCACCTCATTTAGTTCCCAATCATTCCCCAGTTCTGACAACTACAGACACCTACATTCCATCAACCAATGCGGTACAAGAATCCTGTGACCACAACTAGAAGGTGCCAGTTTGTTGGTCAATTCGTGTACAAGTAACCTCATTCCATGGAACTTAGGACTATCAGTTCTAAGTCAAACCTTGTTCCCGAATTATCTACTAGAACCAAGACTCTGGGCAAAGACTCCCTTGGAACCCTTCCCACACTTGCTATGACAGCAACGCCTCCCGACTCAGCCTCTGTGCCCATGTTCAGCACTTGGGTTTGTTCCACCGCCACAGCCTTGCAAAAATCAGATATGAAACACCAAAAATATGGGCAATGTGCACCAATTTAGAGCTGGCACAAAAATAATATACTCAGAGAATTGTGTTCTTCTCCACTGAGGAAAATATTCAAAACTTTGAAGGATTTCTCATATGAAATATTCCATACAACCCTTGAGAAATAGTTTTCCATGTGTCCAATTATAATACCAACAGAGTTGTGAATGTGTTCAAGCATTTATCTAATAATTGCCTTTACCTGAGCAGAATATGTAAGGAAAACAACTAGAAAAGAAATTTAAAGAATTTTAAATACTTTATTTTAAAGAATAAAGTATTTAAAGAAATGAAATTAGTACTGATATTTCCACTGAATTCAATCAGCTGAATTTTCACTCAAGCCAATTTGCCCCCTGTGGATGAACATATCTTCGTGCCAAATAGCAACAAGCTTTAAAGGGCTAAGCTGATGAGTTGGTTTTGCCATTGAGGAACTTTGCTCATTCTAATGACACATGGAAAATTATGCCATTAGGTGTGAAAAAGGGCAGTTCCATTTACATTTTACAAAAAGTAAATGAATGAAAATTGCTATTTCATTGTTCTGTTCCAACATATTGAACTGTACAAACACTAATAGTTTATAATCATATTCTGTGGCATCATTTCATCATAACAAAGGAATTTCATACAAATATATGCTGATATTTACATAACCCCAGGATGTTTAAAACTATGACATTACTCATTTCTATGATGAAGGATAAACAACCTCAAAGTAGTACTAGAACAACATCCCAATATTAGTTGCAAGGTCTTAGTCACCTCTTTGAGATATTCACTGGAATATCTTTTAGTTGGGAGATAAGCAGCACAGGGCACAGCAAGAGCTCCACTGCACCTCCTCAAATTGTTTGACAGGATTTTTAATCCAAGAGAAGGTTTTGTTTAAAACTTCCTTTGAAGAGCACTACTTCCAACAAGATAACGCTCTGTCAGTATTGTAGGGAGACCCAAGTCTCCATTAAGTACTAAAGATGCAATGTGAGTCTTGAAGCCACGCTGAGTATTCAGAAGGAAAAATTCTATCAGGATCTTGAATAGTGCTAACCACTTATGCAAAGCCCTCCTTCTCAATAAATGTGATCTTGCTTCAGTGCATTTTCAGGGGACTGACCTAAACATCCTGCCTGGTACTGGTAAGTCCCATCCAATCTATGTACTTATTCTTCCCTGTGGATCTACCTTGAGTATACCCACACCAAACCCTGTCACATTTTGTACCTTCAAAACATTAAACCGTGAGCTCCACTGTGCATGTTAGACAGTTCCTTTGAAATGGGCCCTTTCCTTTTTGTATTTCTTTACGAACCCTCTAGTCAAATTAAGAATTATAAAGCTAAATTGTCTAATTGCATATGGTGTACTGTCTGTTATTTTGTGGTACTGATTTGTAACAGGGGAACACATCACACAGCATCTGCACAAACAAGAGGTTTTGCCCTTCAGATTTCACTCATTTGGCTGGGCCAGAGATTGTCTTCCCTAGACTAACGCTGCCGGCCCAACATGAGAGTTACATATACAGTGGCATGCAGAAGTTTGGGCACCCCCGTCAAAATTTCTGTCACTGTGAATAGTTAAGTGAGTAAAAGATGAACTGATCTCCAAAAGTCACAAAGTTAGAAATGAAACATTCTTTTCAACATTTTAAGCAAGATTTGTGTATCATTTTTGTTTTGTACAATTTTAGAGTGAAAAAAAGGGAAAGGAGCACCATGCAAAAGTTTGGGCACCCCAAGAGATCTGAGCTCTCAGATAACTTTCACCAAGGTCTCAGACCTTAATTAGCTTGTTAGGGCTATGACTTGTTCACAGACATCATTAGGAAAGGCCAGGTGATGCAAATTTCAAAACTTCATAAATACTCTGACTCCTCAAACCTTGTCCCAACAATCAGCAGCCATGGGCTCCTCTAAGCAGCTGCCTAGCACTCTGAAAATTAAAATAACTGATGCAGGAGAAGCCTATAAGAAGATAGCAAAGCATTTTCAGGTAGCTGTTTCCTCAGTTCATTATGTAATTAAGAAATGTCAGTTAACAGAAACGGTGGACATCAAGTTGAGGTCTGGAAGACCAAAAAAACTTTCCGAGAGAACTGCTCATAGGATTGTCAGAAAGGCAAATCAAAACCCCCGTTTGACTGCAAAAGACCTTCAGGAAGATTTAGCAGACTCTGGAGTGGTGGTGCACTGTTCTACTGTGCAGCGACACCTGAACAAATATGACCTTTATGGAAGAGTCATCAGAAGAAAATCTTTCCTGCATCCTCACCAGAAAATTCAGCATCAGAAGTTTGCAAAGGAACATCTAAACAAGCCTGATGCATTTTGCAAACAAGTCCTGTGGACTGATGAAGTTAAAGTAGAACTTTTTGGCTACAATGAGCAAAGGTATATTTGGAGAAAAAAGGGTACAGAATTTCATGAAAAGAACACCTCTCCAATTGTTAAGCACAGGGGTGGATCGATCATGCTTTGGGCTTGTGTTGCAGCCAGTGGCACGGGGAACATTTCACTGGTAGAGGGAAGAATGAATTCAATTAAATACCAGCAAATTCTGGAAGCAAACATCACACTGTCTGTAAAAAAACTGAAGATGAAAAGAGGATGGCTTGTACAATAGGATAATGATCTTAAATGCACCTCAAAATCCACAATGGACTACCTCAAGAGGTGCAAGCTGAAGGTTTTGCAATGGCCCTCACAATCCCCGACATCATCACAAGTCTGTGGATAGACCTCAAAAGAGCAGTGCATGCAAGATGGCCCAAGAATCTCACAGAACTAGAAGCCTTTTGCAAGGAAGAATGGGTGAAAATCCCCTAAACAAGAATTGAAAGACTCTTAGCTGGCTACAGAAAGCAGTTACAAGCTGTGATACTTGCCAAAGAGGGTGTTACTAAGTACAGTCCATGCCAGGTGCCCGAACTTAGTTATTTTGAAACTGTAATAGATGGAAATAAAATAGTAATCTTGTTTAAAATATTAAAGAAATGTGTCATGCCTTTTGGAAATCAGGTCATCTTTTGCTCACTTAGCTATTCACGGTAACAGAAATTTTGACCAAGGGTACCCAAACTTTTGCATGCCACTCTATATACACACGTACACATATACACAATATGCTATGTAATACAACTACTATATAGACTTTCACAGCATAGTAAATTTTAAATTGACCCATTTAAGCTTGAAGAATTAATCGGTGTGGAGGATTTCTGATTCTTATGGGACAACATCTTTCCTAACAATTGGATTACCCTGCTTGGTAGGTGAGATTTGTGGCTGTGAAACAATGTCAGAACTTGGGGCCTCATCCATGGTGGTTGTAGGAATTGACTCTGAGACTGCAGGAAGCAGCTCTAACAGTGGTAGCTACCTTTCTTCTTTCTTTTTCTCATTTGTATTTTCTGATCTTGAGAAGATGCATTTAGTTCACTGGAGTATTATCAATCCTTCTGATCTCTCCTTTTGGTTTCCTTATCCACAACATCAGCTGATGAATCCTCTGTTTTTGTATCTCCATTGACTCCTTTCATTTTGGCCTTCCATTCATCCAGCTGGGCTTTGGTCTTTACATCTACTTTTACAAGCAGCTTTTTGTCTCCCAATTGAAGTTCATACAATAACCTTAATCACACAGAGTAGATTCTGCTTCTTTATACTCTCAAAGGCTGAATACTTGCAGACTTCCCTGAAGTTTGTTGAACTCACTTCCAGCTTAAAACTAAGTAACTGTCTGATTAACATATCAGTTTTCTCAGGCATGTTGCCCAACAAAAACTATTGTAGTTGGACCATTACTTTCATCACTTTCACGATCCCTCTGAACAGCATGATCATTCCTTGGGCCAATATGCTTTCCAACCAGAGGCACAGAAGTTGACATCAACACCAGTTTAAGTACATAGGAAATAGGAGAAGGAGTAGGCCATCAGGCCCATCGAGCCTGCTGCATCATTCAATAAGATCATGGCTGATCTGTCTGTGAACTCAGCTCCATCTACCTGCCTTTTCCCCATAACCCTTGATTCCCCTACTATGTAAAGTTATATCTAACTGTATCTTAAATATGTTTAGTGAAGAAGCCTCAACTGCTTCCCTGGCCAGAGAATTCCACAGATTCACCACTCTGGTAAAAACAGTTTCTCCCCATCTCCATCCTAAATCTTCTTCCCTGAATCTTGAGACAATATCCCCTAGTTCTAGTCTCACCTACCAATGGAAACAACTTTCCAACTTCTATTTTATCTATCTCTCTCATACATACAATTTTGTATGTTTCTATAAGATTCCCTCTCATTCTTCTGAATTCCATTCTCAATGTACTCCCTCCACCACAACTCTCTGCCTTCTGCAAGCAAGCCAATTCTGAATCCACCTGGTCAAACTTCCCTGGATCCCATGCCTTCTGACTTTCTATACAAGCCTATCCTGTGGAACCTTGTCAAATGCCTTACTAAAATCCATGTAGATCACATCCACTGCAATACCCTCATCTATATGCCCAGTCACCTCCTCAAAGAACTCTATCAGGCTTGTTAGACATGATCTGCCCTTCACAAAGCCATGCTGACTGTCCCTGATCAGACCATGATTCTCTAAATGGCTATAGATCCTATCTCTAAGAATCTTTTCCAACAACTCTCCCACCACAGACGTAAGGCTCACTGGTCTATAATTACTTGGACTATCCCTACTACCTTTTTTGAATAAGGGGACAACATTCGCCTCCGTCCAATCCTCCAGTACCATTCCCGTGGACAACAAGGACATAAAGATCCTAGCCAGAGGCTCAGCAATCTCTTCCCTCGCCTCATGGAGCAGCCTGGGGAATATTCCATCAGGCCCTGGGGACTTATCCGTCCTAATGTATTTTAACAACTCCAACACCTCCTCTCTCTTAATATCAACATGCTCCAGAACATCAACCTCACTCATATTGTCCTCACTATCATCAAGTTCCCTCTCATTGTTGAATACCGAAGTGAAGTATTCATTGAGGACCTCGCTCACTTCCACAGCCTCCAGGCACATCTTCCCACTTTTATCTCTAATCAGTCCTACCCTCACTCCTGTCATCCTTTTGTTCTTCACATAATTGAAGAATGCCTTGGGGTTTTCCTTTACCCTACTCACCAAGGCCTTCTCATTCCCTTTTCTTGCTCTCCTCAGCCCCTTCTTAAGCTCCTTTCTTGCTACCCTATATTCCTCAATAGACCCATCTGATCCTTGCTTCCTAAACCTCATGTATGCTGCCTTCTTCCACCTGACTAGAAAGACTCAAAAGAGGATCCTGCTACATTACCCACCCTTTCTGTAGCTGTAATAGTGTCCCTGACCAGTAATGCCACCCCTCATCCCCTCCCCCCCCTCTCTAACCCCTTTTAAAGCACTGAAATCCAGGAATATTGTGAATCCATTCCTGCCCTGGTGCCAGCCAAGTCTCTGTAACGGCCACTACATCATAATTCCATGTATGTATCCAAGCTCTCAGTTCATCACCTTTGTTCCTGATGCTTCTTGCATTGAAGTACACACACTTTAGCCCTTCTACCTTTATACCCTTTATTCTGCTGCTCTTTCCTCAAAGCCTCTCTATATGCTAGATCTGGCTTTACTCCATGCACTTCTTTCACTGTTCTATTGCTCCGGGTCCCATCCCCCTTGCAAATTAGTTTACAAATCCTAGGTGACTCAATCTCTCCTTATAGGTTAACCCCTTTATCTCTGTAATCAACCTGATGAACCTCCTCCGCACTGCCTCCAAAGCCAGTATATCCTTCTTCAAGTATGGAGACCAGAACTGCACACAGTACTCCAGGTGTGGTCTCACCAGTACCCTGTATAGTTGCAGCATGACCTCCCTACTCTTGAACTCAATCCCTCTGGCAATGAAGGTCAACATTCCATTTGCCTTCTTAATAAACTGTTGTACCTGCAAGCCAACTTTTTGCAATTCATGCACAAGCACTCAAGCACTCCCAAGTCTCTCTGCACAACAGCATGCTGCAATTTTTCACCATTTAAATAATAATCTGCTCTTCTATTATTCCTTCCAAAGTGGATGATCTCACATTTACCAACGTTGTATTCCATCTGCCAAACCTTGGCCCACTCACTTAACCTATCTATATCCCTCTCCAGATTCTCCACATCCTCTGTACAATTTGATTTTCCACTCAGTTTAGTGTCATCAGCAAATTTTGCTATGCTACTCTCAGTCCCATCTTCCAAATCATCAATGTAAATGGTAAACAGCTGCAGGCCCAGCACCAACACCTGTGGCATCCCACTCACCACTGACTGTCAACCAGAGAAACACCCATTTATACCAACTCTCTGCCTTCTATTGGTTAACCAATCCACTATCCAGACCAATACACTTCCTCCAACTCCATGCATCCGTATCTTATTTACAAGTCTCTTTTTTTTATTTATTAAATTTTAGAAATTACAAGTAATAAATGTGATAATAAAATAGTAAGAAAAATAATATTGACCCTCCCCCCTCCCCTTAACCCCCCCCCCCTTAACCCTTATCTAAAGAAAGAAAAAAAAGAAAGAAGAGAAAGATTGCCTGGATATCGAAGGATCCCCACATGCTCCATGGAGTTCAAAATAATTTTGATATTTATTTTTACTTTCCCCAATTACTATAATTTTATCTTCAAAGGACCTATCTTTTGTAATCCTTTTGTATCTTTTGTAAGTATGGGAGCCAAATTTTCAAAAATATATCATATTCATTTCTTAGATTATACGTAATTTTTTCAAATGGAATACAACTATGTATTTCATTATTCCAATGATCCATAGTTAAATATAAATCAGATTTCCAACTAACTGTGATAACTTTTTTGGCTACTGCCAATGCAATTTTTACAAATTTTTTCTGATACTTGTTCAATTTAAGTTTAGGTATTGTCCCTTCAATGTCTCCTAATAAAAATAATAGTGGACCATGTGGGAGTTGTACTCCAATAATTTGTTCCAATAAAAGTCTTAAATTTATCCAAAATGGTTGAATTTTAAAACAAGACCAGGTAGAATGTAAAAAAGTACCAATTTCTTGATTACATCGAAAACATTGGTCAGACATATTTGAATTAAATCTATTTATTTTCTGTGGTGTTATATATAATTGATGTAAAATTATATTGTATTAATCTAAGTCAAACATTTATTGTATTTCTCATTCTATCAAAACATAATCTTGATCAGTTTTTTCCATCAATTTTAACATTCAGATCAGATTCCCATTTTTGTCTCGATTTATGAATTCCTAACTTAATTGTTTGCTTTTGAATCAAATTATACATACAAGATGTAATTTTTTTAATTTTTCCTTTCTGAATTAATATTTCTACTTCACTAGGTTTTGGCATCAACATTTTTTATCCCAGCTTTTCTCATAAATAGGCTTTTAATTGAAAATAACAAAAAAGAGTGTTATTTGATATTTTATATTTATTTTTTAATTGATCAAACGACATCAATATACCTCATTCAAAACAATCACCTATATATTTAATCCCCTTTTGGAACCAATTATGTAAAAGTTTCTTATCCATTGTAAAAGGAATAAGCCTATTTTGAATTAAAGTTCTTTTTGCTAATAAAGATTTCTTTATCTCATCATCCATATTTACCTTATTCCATAAATCAATCAAGTGTCTTAATATAGGAGATACTTTTTTTCCCATATCCATTTGGATTCCCATTTATATATAAAATCCTCTGGTATATTTTCTCCTATCTTATCTAATTCTATTTTAATCCATGCCGATTTTTCTTCATCAAAAACAGACACAATAAATCTAAGTTGATTTGCTTTACAATAATTCTTAAAATTTGGAAGTTGTAACCCCCTGAAATCAAATTTACATGTCAATTTTTCCAATGATGTTCTTGACATCTTACCTTTCCAAAGAAATTTCCTTACATATTTATTCAGTTCTTGAAAAAAACTTCTGAGGTAATTGTATTGGTAAATTTTGAAATAAATATTGCAATCTAGGAAATATATTCATTTTTACAGCATTAACTCTACCTATTAATGTTATTGGTAACATCATCCATTTATCAAGATCCTCTTTTATTTTTTTAATAATGGCAAATAGTTTTGTTTATATAAATTTTTTACATTGTTATCAACTCTAATACCTAAATATTTTATCCCATTCATTGACCATCGAAACTGAGTTGCTAATTGACATTGATTATAATTTCCTTTGGTGAGGGGCAAAATTTCACTTTTATCCCAATTTACTTTATAGCCTGATACTTTCCCATATTCTTCCAATCTAAAAGATAATCTTTGCAAGGATTGCAATGGGTTTGTTAAATAAATCAAAACATCATCAGCAAATAAATTAATCTTATATTCTTCTTGATTAACTCTAAAGCCCCCAATATCTGGATCTGTTCTAATTAGTTCTGCTAATGGTTCTATTGCCAATACAAATAAAGCAGGTGATAATGGACAGCCTTGTCTAGTTGACCTCGTTAAGCAAACTGGTGTTGAGATCTGACCATTTGTAACTACTTCAGCTTGAGGATTAGTATTTAAAATTTTAATCCATTGTATAAAAGATTTTCCTAACTCATATTTTTCCAATACCTTAAATAAAAAATCCCATTCCAATCTATCAAATGCTTTTTCTGCATCCAAAGCAACTGCCACACTCATTTCCTCTCTTTTTTGTGCCAAATGAATTATACTAAGTAACTGACTTATATTATCCATTGATTGTCTATTTTTAATAAAACCTGTTTGATCCATATGTATTAATTTTGGTAAATATTTAGATATTCTATTAGATAAAACGTTTACTAGTATTTTATAATCTGTATTCAACAAAGAAATAGGCCTATATGATGTTGGTTTTAAAGGGTCTCTATCTTTTTTTGGCAATACAGTTATGATCGCTGTTAAAAAAGATTGTGGAAGTTTATGCATTCTTTCCACTTGGTATATTAATTCCATAAAAGGAGGAATTAATAAATCTTTAAATTTTTTATAAATCTCAGGAGGAAAACCATCTTCTCCTGGGGATTTATTACCCTGAAGTGATCCTAAAGTTTCTTCAACCTCTTTTAATGTAAAGGGCATATCTAATCCTTTCTGTTCTTCCAAATTTAATTTTGGAAGGGTTATTTGTGATAAAAATTCATCTATCTCAGCAATCTTATTTTGTGATTCTGATTGATATAGTTCAGTATAAAAATTTTTTAAAGTTTCATTAATTTCTAAAGGCTTATAAGTAACCTTATTAATACTTGTTCTAATTGCATTTATTGTTTTAGAAACCTGTTCTGTTTTCAACTGCCATGCAAGAATTTTATGCAATCTTTCACCTAATTCATAATATTTCTGTTTAGTTCTCATAATTACTTTCTCTGTACGATATGTCTGAAGTGTATTATATTGTAGTTTTTTATTAACAAGTTGTCTTCGTTTTTCTTCTGTCATATATCTTTGAGATTCTTTTTCTAACATAATATTTTTTTCCAATTGATCTATTTCTGCTGCATATTCCTTTTTAATTTTAGATGTATAACTTATAATCTGACCCCTTAAATATGCTTTCATCGCTTCCCATAATACAATTTTATCCTCAACTGAATGTAGATTTGTATCCAAAAAATATTGAATTTGTTTTTTCATAAAATCACAAAAATCTTGACGTTTTAATAGAGTTGAATTAAATCTCCATCTGTAAATCGATTCCTCCTTATCCATCACTATCATTGTCATTATCAAGGGGGAATGATCTGACAATATTCTTGCTTTATATTCCACACTTTTCACTCTATCTTGAATATTTTTTGATAATAAAAAAAAATCAATCCTTGAGTAAGTTTTATGTCTGTTTGAGTGAAATGAATAATCTCTTTCTCTTGGATTAATTCTTCTCCATATATCAATCAAGTTTAAATCTTTCATTAATGATAAAGTTAGTTTTGTTACTTTTGATTTTATAGCACCTTTAGTTGATCTATCCAGAACTGGATCTAAACAAAAATTAAAATCTCCACCTATTAATATTTTATCATGTGCATCAGCCAAGTTCAAAAAAACTTCTTGTATGAATTTTGCATCATTTTCATTTGGTGCATAAATATTCATAAAAGTCCATAATTCTGAAAAAATTTGACAATGTATAATCACATATCTCCCCCCAGAATCATTTTGTATTTTAATTGGTAAAAATTTATTTACCAGAATTGTAACTCCTCTCGATTTTGAATTAAATGAAGCTGCAATAACATTTCCAACCCAATCTCTCTTTAAGTTCTTGTGTTCTGTTTCTGTAAAATGTGTTTCTTGTAAAAAAAGCTATATCTCCTTTCATTTTCTTAATATATGTTAAAACTCTTTTTCTTTTCACAGGTCCATTAATTCCATTAACATTAAAACTTTAAAAATTAAGTAAATTAATCATTCATAGTACCTTGGGAATTCTTTAAAATTTTCCATGATGCTATGAGTTTCTCCCTAATCATCCAGGCAAAGAAGAAAAATAGAAGAAAGATAACTAATATATAAGAAAAAAAACCAAAATACCCCCCCACTAATGTTGCGAATAAAAAGAATACAACATTACCCCCCCCCCCCATTTTACGGGTCATGACAGTCGCCATGATTGTACACACGAAACTCGCAGCCATCGATCAGGAGCTCCTCCAGCTCCCCCGCAAAAAAAAAGAAGAAACTACATTAATAAAGAAAAAAAATAATTAATACTCTTCGACCATTTTTTTTCTCTTATAATTGTCCATCAAGTCCAACCTTGTTTCAGTTTTCATCATTAGTCCATTTCATTTCTATAATTCTTTAGTCCTCTTCATGGACATCAGGTAGTTCTTGTACAAATTTCTCCACTTTCCGGTAGTCAATGAAAAATCTTCTTTCTCCATTATCCAGGAAAATGATCAATTTTGCTGGATAGCTCAATAAAAATTTATAGCCCTTTTCCCATAAAGATTGTTTCACCGGATTAAATTCCTTCTGCCTCTTCAACAGATCATAGCTTATGTCTGGATAAAAAAAAACTCTTTTCCCTTCTATTATCACTGGCCAGATTCTCTTTTTAGCACCTTGAGTAGCTGCCTTCAAGATCATTTCTTTATCTTGGTACCTTAAACATTTTATCAAAATTGATCTCGGATTTTGATCTTGTTGAGATCTTGGTCTTAAAGCTCTGTGTGCTCTTTCAATTTCAATTACTTGACTTCCTTCTTTCATTTCCAAAATTTTCGGAATCCATTTTTGAAAGAATTTTATTGGATTTTCTCCCTCTGTACCTTCCATAAGACCAACAATTTTAATATTATTTCGACTACTAAAGTTCTCAAGTGCATCCATTTTTTCCAACATCCGTTTTCTTTCTGTTGTCCAGGCAAGATTATCATATTCTACCTTATTTATTCTTTTCGTGTTTTCTTCTATTTTTACTTGCATCTCTTTAACTTTATTATCCATCTTCTTTTGTTTTTCCACCACATTATCAAGTGTATTCTGCATTCTTCTTATATCTGTTCTTACAGCTTTTAATTCATTCGTCATAACTGTTTTTATAACTTTTAATTCATTCGTTATATACATCAGGATATCTTTTATGTCTCCTTTAATCTCTTCTTTCTTTTCCTCTGAATTTCCCAAAGAGTCTGTTTCTACTTCCGATCCACTTCCAATTTCACTTCCAGCCACAGTTGGGATTTGTAGTTTTGTTAATATCTGTTTATGCATACTTTCATGCATGCGTTGTTCTTGCCGTTTCTTTTTAGAGACTGCCGACATTGCTGCAACTTCTTTTCCCACATCATCAAAAATGCCATGCACTTGGTCGGAAGGAGATCCAACTTGAGTCCGAGGCTTCGCCGAGGCGGCTAGGCCTTTTTCCCCGCCGATTTGCGCAGTCTTCGAAGTAGTAGCTTTCTTCTGTTTCAGTTTAGGAGCCATATCCAAAGATAATCCTGAGTTGCTTATAGATAGTTTCTAATAGATATTTAATAACTCTTCTTCATTTAAACTCTATTTCATTACTTTTTGCAAGGGAGCTGGAATCCCAACGTCTCGACCCTACATCATCACGTGACGCCCCTCTTTTACAAGTCTCTTGTGCGGCACCTATCGAACGCCTTCTAGAAATCCAAGTATACAACATCCTCCTGTCCCCCTCTATCCACTGCACTCATTATGTCCTTAAAGAACTCCAGTAAGTTTGTCAAACAGGACCTGCCCTTTCTGAATCCATGCTGTGTCTGTCTAATGGAACCACTCCTTTCTAAATGTTACTCTATTTCTTCCTTAATGACAGCTTCAAGCATTTTCCCAACTAAAGATGTTAAGCTAACTGGCCTATAGTTGCCCATCCTTTGCCTACATCCTTTTTAAAAAAGTGGCATGACATTTGCTGTCTCTAATCTGCTGGGACCTGCCCAGACTCTGGAGAATTTTGGTAAATGTTTACCAACAGTTTGTCCTCTGTTGGACAATGTTTCATGGTGTACAGCATGCAGACAGTTATGACATCATCCAGTACCTTTCTTAATTTGCTTTCAATTAGCTTCATTGCCCAGGATGTGGATGGATCTCCAATCAAGTTGTAGTTGTTTCAGCCAATCACGCCCCCACAATGCTGGTCCTTCTGTTCTTACCACATACAATGTGGTAAGTTCAATGTGGCTCATTGGTTGTTGTACTTCACAGTTGCAAATGTCATTCCCACAGGAGTTACCTTTTTGCCAGTACAAGTTCTTAGTTGGGTATCTGCACTCTTCAGTTCAGTATCTTTGAAATGTAATTCAAGCTCATTTTGTGGAATGACTGAAAAAGCTAAACTAGTGTCCAATTCCATTTTAACTAATTTGCCATTCACTTCTGCCATATGTCTTGTCTCCTATTATTTTCCAATCCTGCGTCACTCTCATTATTATCAGACTTTTCATCAACAGTATGCAGACTAGTTCTCTTTTTGAAACTGGAACTTTAACTTTTATCTTTTTCTCTTCTCTGTCCCATCCATTTATCTTTGTCTACTTGACAAATTATTTGTATGTGTCCTACTTTGTTGTATTTTCTACAAGTGTTGCCTTTAACTCTTCATTTGTTTGGTGTATGTGACCCCCTGTCACAACAGTAACATAATTTGTTTTGCCAGGCTGGTTTCTGTTTAGATGCTGCAATTTTCTTCATAGTGACTTTCATTCCTGACTGAAACTCAGTAGTTTCCCTGTGTGCAGTTTCCATTGAAACAGTGATTTCCATTGCTCTTTTAAATGAAAACTGTGCATCAGTTAGGTGCCATTCTCAATGCTTTCTTTTAAGATTCCACAAACTAACCAATCTCTCAGTATATCATTAAGCCCACCAACAAAATGACAATATTCAGACAATCTCTTCAATTCAGCCAAATACGCTGAAATGGACTCCCTTTTTTTGTGCCCCTGTGTTACTTTGATAACATCAGGAAAGCTCATTTTTGATGGTTTGGTTGGAGCAGTCAGACTTCGAAGCAAACTGAATGCCTTTAAACTGAATGCACTTAGCAAAATAGAAACTCTCTTCTCATTGGTTATTCCATTCACTTCAAAATACTGTTCCAATAGCTTAATATATATGAGGTAATTACCTGTCATGTAATCAAATACATCTGTCTTTCTGAGGTAGCCAGCCATTTTTGATTATTTTTATGATTATAATCACCTGGTTTTCACTCTTTATGAACCCTGAATGCTTCTATTTTCTGATTTTTTAAAAAAACTTAATTGCATCTTTCCTTTCAAAGAACACGCGCTGTTCTGTATCACCATTCCTGACTGCATTTGTTTAGTTGGAATGTTTCTCTCCACTTTAACAGGTCATTAGCCATCTCAGGTTCATTTAAAAAATACCTAATGGCCTATGTTCTGTTTTGTACCTTCAAAACATTAAGGTAATTCAAAGAAGACACAAGAGTCCGAAATGGGCTGGTCTCACATTGTCTTTACTTTAAGCAAGGCACACATGTATCACATGGTAGTGTGAAGACAAATGCAATTAATGTACTTTTACATATAACCTGTAATTAAATATTTAAATGAATAAGAATGCTTAATCAACCAATACAAGATTACTCAAATATAACTGTAATATTAAGTACACAACATACCCCAATCTAATAAAAAACTTTAGACTTCCTCCCACATCCTCAACACAAACCAGTCTTAGCTCCAATTGATAGTTACCCTACCATCACCAACGTCCTGCTTTGACTGAACAAGCAGGCCTTTGTATGTGTTTTCTGTACCAAGCCCTCATTACCATACAGAGCATATCATGTATAAAAGATATTTACTCCCTGAATGTGGCTTGGTCTGTATACAAAACCTTTCCAGGTTACATAAAACCTATCTAATACCAACCTGAATATAAAAAGTGGTTAATCCATAGAAGTTTTAAGCAAGCCATGCAGTCTTTCATCAAGAACTTTACAACAGGTTGTTTTTGTATTTTACATCATTTGCTCTAATTTTGTTTGGCTTTACTCGGAGAACATTCCTGCAGCTTACTTTGACCAGTAATCTGCTTACCAGTGGGTGCTTAAAGCCATATCCACTCAGCAACCTCTTCCATAACCTGGAGAATTTCAACAACTTACCTTAAGGCTGAGGGAGAGAAATTTCTCCTGCAAGCAGCCAGTGAATGTAATTGTTTCCTTCTATCTGACTGGCACAGGCCTGATGAATCAAAGGATAACTCTCCACATGATGGTCTCTCTTAGATAATCAGCAGCATAATTGTATAAGATCTTGAGAATCGAGTCTAATTGTAACCAGGCATGGCAGAATCATGAGGCCAGGTGACAGAGCAAGAGGATTGCTGGGTTTGATTTGCTCTGCTGTGCCTGATTGTACTCACCACGAAAGATTAAAATCTCAACCGTTGTGCTCTGTCACCTGCTGATAAAGGGAGGGAATTGCAACTGTTCAAGGAGAGTAGAGGAGGACGATCTATGCCAAGTATCAGCAGCGCCAGCACTCAATGTGATCGAGAAGACAAGGTTGCTACATGACTAGAAACAATTTGCATTCGCCACATCTGAATCTCATGCATTGCTCTATTGGTTACACTTGTTTTACAAAACCATAGAATATGTCAGTAAACGATTTCCAATTTGCTTATTACCTTGCCCTTCCCACACATCCTTGAATTTGATTCCCCCTGAGCTGTGTGTGGTAAACTATGTATACCTGTCTGGACACGCCTCTCTGATGACTGCTCCTGTGGCTCCTCCCACAGACCCCTGTATAAAGGCAATTGGGGCACTCCTCCTCCCTCAGTCTTCGAGATGTAGTGCTCCCTTTTTGCTGTTAATAAAAGCCTATCGTTCTCTCTCAGTCTCCGAGAGTTATTGATGGTGCATCACTGTGTTTGGAGAATCTCCTTCCCCCACTGTTCAGAACATAGGAACTCTCTGTTCCTATGGGCAGGCTGGTGGCGTAGTGGCATTAGTGCCGGACTTCGGAGCGAAGACTCCTGAGTTTTAATCCAGTTGGCTCCAAAAACTTGGAGAGGGATGGGCTCCAGCAGGTTTCAAATGCCCAAACCACACCATACGATGAGCAATCACCAAAAAGATTGGTGCAAAAAGCTTGTCATGACGGTACCAGGAGTTATGGGCACACACACACACACACACACACACACACACACACACACACACACAATAAACAGTCAGTGCTGGAATCTAACAAGAACCAAACTGCTTATGATTTTGATTATTACTAAATTATTAATGTTTCTCTCCCTCTCCCCATCCCCTCCCCTCTCATCTTCTCCAGCCCCCTCCCCTCTCCCTCATCATCTCCCTCCCCCTCCCCCACAACCTCTCCCTCTTTCTCTACCTTTCTCTTTGGGGTGGCTATGGCGTGATAACTTCCATCACAAAACATGTGAAAGGACTGCACCTATTCCTTAAGGCAAAGCATCACTGGACAAAGTGGATTATAATGTGTGAGTGTCTGATGTTGCCATTTTCTTTGCCTTTGGAAAGCCACCTCATGTTGCTTTATCCATTGCCCTTTCTTCCTGATCTGTAATAATAAGTTCAAGGAGTGGAAAACAATAACCAAGTTTGGCAGGAAACTGTTATAATAATTGACAAATCCTAAAAAGGACCATAACTGTGACATGTCCTTTGGCCTTGGATTTCCTGCTTGAATTTTCTTAGCACACTTGAGTAAACCTTCTGTGTCTATGGTGTGATCTCAGTAAGTGATGCTTGGTTTAAAGAATTTACACTTGTTTTGTGCCCTGAGCCCATAATCTTCTCATCTTTTTACACTGTCTTGAGATTTTGGAGATGTTCCTTATCATCCTCAACAGTAACAATGATGTCTTCTAGGTAACACTGCCAAGGCAGTCTTACAGCTTTCTGCCAGAGTTCAGGTGCAGATGCTACTCCAAAAATAAGCCTATTATACCAACAAAGCCCTTTGTGTTTATGGAGAGAAACACTTTTGACTCTTAATGCATCTCCATCTGTAGATAGGCCTCAACTAAATTCACTTTGCTGAAGTGTTTGGAAAGATACCCGCTATCCTGGGACCAGGGTATTGATCTACTCTACTTTTTGGTTGATGGTCACCTTAAAATCACAACAGATCCTAACAGATCCATCCTTCTTGGCATTGCCCATGGGCTCCACTTAACCTTGGAAAGAATTCCTTCAGCTTGCATGTAACCTCATTCACTGGCTACTTTTTCACAGATGTTATAAGGATTGAAATGGGCTTTGAAAAAATTGGGTGTTTCATTTTCATTTAATACTATTGTATCCTTGATATGTTTGAGTTTTGCAATGCCAAACTCTGCTGTGGCATCATCAAGTACCTTTCTTAATTCACTTTCAGTTGGCTCTATTGCTGGGGTATGGCATGCAAATGGTGAATAGATATCCAATCAAGTTACAGTTTCCTCAGCCAATCATGGCTCCACAAATGCTGGCTCTCCTGTTTTTTTACCACATAAAAGCACAATGTGGCTTGTTGGTTGTTGTATTTCACTGTTACAAATGCCATTCCCACAGGAATTATCTTTTCTTCAGCGTAAGTTCTTAACTGGATATCTGCAGGCTGCATTTCAGTATCTTTGAAGTGACGTTCAAACTCATTTTGTGTAATGACTGAAACAACTGAGCTAGTGTCCAGTGTCTGAATGCTACCCCCTCCTGTGTCACTCCATCAATATCCAATTTTCCATCCACAGCATCCAGATTAGTGCTCTTTTTGAAACTGCAACTTGACTTTTTATCTTTTTCTGTTCCCTGTTTATCAGGTATTTCATTTGCTTTAAAATACTGCTCAATCCATTCAGTATAAATCATCCAGTTATCCACTATGCAATCAAACTCATCTATTTTTCCAATGAAACCAGCCATTTCTGACTTTATTTATTTATTTATCTATTTATTTATTTATTTATCCATTTATTTATTTATTTATTTATTTATTTGTCTGCCCATTTATTTATTTATTTATTTATTTATTTATTTATTTATTTATTGCTTGTTTGTTTATTTATTTATTTATTTATTTATTATATGTTTATTTATAATCCACATTTACTTTTGTCTGCCCAGTATGCTCTTTGTGTCCTACTTTGTTGCATTTTCTGCAAGTTTTGCCTTTAAACCTGTTGTATGTGAGCCCCTGTCATAATGGTAACACACTTTGATCAGCCAGGTTCACCTCCATTTACACACTGCAGTTTTTGTTCACATTCTCTTTCAGTCCTGACTGCAACTCTATTGTGTCTTTGACTGCTGTTTGCCTTCATACAGTGATTTTAACTGCTTTTTTAAATTTGAGTCATGCTTCAGTTAGGAGCCATTTTAAAATGCTTTCTTATAAGATTTCATAAACTAAGTGATCTCTCAGTGCATCGTTAACCCATCACTGGGCAATGCTCAGACAACCTCTTCAATTTAGCCATATAAGCTGATATGAACTCCCATTTTTTTATTATGCTTATGAAACCTAAAGTGTTCTTCAATCAACAATGGTTTCAGTTCAAAATGGTTCTGAGTTACATTCATGAAATCAGCAAAGCTCATTTTAGCTGCTTTGGTTGGAACAGTTAAACTTCCAAGCAAACTATGCGATTGTTTCTTATCAGCTATTTCATTTGCTTTAAAATACTGCTCAATCCATTCAGTATAAATCATCCAGTTATCCACTATGCAATAAAACTTATCTATTTTTCCAATGAAGCCAGCCATTTCTGACTTTATTTATTTATTATATATTTATTTATAACCCCAGTACTCACTGTTCACACATATTCTGCTTTTTTTTTAAGTCAACTGCCTTTCCCTTCTGAGAAACATGTTCTGCACTTTTTTAAAAAACTCAAATGACTCTCTCCCGTTACAAAGAAAAAAAATGTGCTGTGCATTAACAGGTTTGTTTTAAAACTTCCAGCTGACCACTGTTATGCTTTGTAATTCCAAAACCTAATCAAAAGAAAAACATAGGAGCCAGGAAAATGTGCCTACTTTGTTTATTTTCTTTAGTGATGCAAGCATTTATGACATGATAGAATAATGACAAATCCCATTCCAATACTTCTTACATGTAATATATTATGAATTATTTAAATAAACAACAAAAGCTTAAACAAACAATATATTTACAATATTACTGAAATATTAAATACACTACATCCAGGTTTAATCCTGACATCTGTTGCTGAGGGAAACAAAGCAGTGGCTACAAGATTGCTTCGATCCGATGGACTGGACTGTGCTCAAGTACTCATCTGTGGATCTGAATGAATACACCACAGACGTTATTAAAACAGTTGTAGGCAAACGTGTCTACACAAAATCATTCAGATTTTTCTCCAACTAGAGGCCCTGGATGAACCATGAGATCTGCAATCTGCTGAGGTCCAGATCAGAGGCATTCAAGTCTACAGACCAAGAAAGAGACAAAAGGTCCAGGTACACTCTCCAGAAAGCCATCTCATAGGTGAAGTGGCAATTCCAAACTAAAGCTGCATTAATGAAGATGCTCAACAGTTGTGTCAGGGCCTGAATACTATCACCTCTTATAAAGTTAAATCAAGCCAAACAGGTGACAATAAGTGAAAGCTTCGCTTTCAAATGCACTGAATGCCTTTTATGCCTGATTCAACCAGAAAAACATGGAGGAACCATCATGAACTCCAACAACCCTTGATGATCCTGTGATGTCAGTCTCTAAGGTTGACATGTGAGCACCTTCAGGAGAGTGAACCCACGAAAAACATCCAGACCAGATGGCATACCTGGCCGAGTACTAAAGACCTGTGCTGATCAAGTGGCCAAAGTGTTTATCTTCTCCGTTTGGCAGCCTGAGGTACCCACCTGCTTCAAGCAGGCTTCAGTTATACTGGTGCCTAAGAAGAATATGGTTACCTGTTTCAATGACTACCATCAGCAGCACTTATATCCACTGTGATGAAGTGTTTTGAGAAGATGGTGATGCAACATAGCAACTCCTGCCTGAGAAGTTACTTGGATCCACTCCAATTTGCCTACTGGAACAGCATATACCATCTCACTGGCTCTTCACTCTACCCCAGAACATCTGGACAGCAAAGGTGCATACATCACAATGTTCTTTATTGACCCACAGTTCTCCATTCAATGCCATCATCCCCCAAAATTAATCAATAAACTCTAAGACCTTGGCCTCAATCCCCCTTGTGCAATTGGATCTTTGATTTCTTCACTTGCCCTACTGTTGAAATTAGCAACAACATCTCCTCCATAATCTCCATCAGCACAGGTGCACCACAAGGCTGTGTGCTTAGCCCGCTGCTCTACTCACTTTACACTTAGCTGGCTAAGCACAGCTCCAATGCCATATTCAAGTTTGTTGATGACATAATTGTCATTGTCTAAATCAAAGGTGGTGACAAATCAGCATATAGGAGGGAGATTGAAAATCTAGCTGAGTGGTGCCATAACAATGTCAGCAAGACCAGGAGAAGGAAACCTGAGGTTCATGAGACAGACCTCATTAGAGGATCAGAGGTGGAGAGAGTCAGCAACTTTAAGTTCCTGTCCTGATCCCAGCACATAAGTGCAATTACGAGCAAATAAAAGCAGCGTATCTACTTCCTCAGGAGTTTGCAAAGGTTCGGCAAGACATCTAAAATCCTGACAAACTTCTATAGATGTGTGGTGGAGAGTATATTGATTGGCTGCATCACAGCCTGGTATGGCCTTGAATGGAAAATCCTACAAAAAGAAGTAGATACAGTCCAGCCCATCACTTGTAAAGCCCTCTGCTCCCCACCATTGAGCAGATCTAAATGAAATGTTGTCACAGGAAAGCAGCATCCATCATCAGGGACCCCCACCATCCCAAACATGCTCTCTTCTCACTGCTGTCATCAGAAAGAAGGTACAGGAGCCTCAGGACTCACACTAGGTTCAGGAACAGTTATTACTCTTCAACCTTTGCTCTTGAACCAAAGGGGTTAATTTCACTCAGCTTCACTTGCCCCATCATTGAAATGTTCCCACAACCGATAGGCTCATTTTCAAGGACTCTTTGTCTCAAGTTTTTGATATTTATTATTATTTTGCTTGTTTTTTGTTTCTTTATATTTACTGTGAATGCATCGAAGAAAATGAATCTCAGGGTTGTACATGATGACATATATGCACTTTGAAAACAAACTTACTTTGATCTTTGCCTGTTTGGAGAGTGCATGTTTTCCCTGAGACCTTGTGGATTTGTGGATTAGGAGCTCTGATTTCCTCTCACATCGCAAGTGACCACTGACTACTGTGTGGATGAGTGGTGGAATTTAGGGAGAGTTGATGGGAATGTGGGGAGAATTTTAAAAATGGGGATAATGTGAGATTAATGTACATAGGTAGCTGATGGTCAGCATCAATTCAATGAGTCATAGGAGATATCCAGTCCTGACGAAGGGTCTTGACCCAAAACGTTGACTGCTCCTTTCAACAGATGCTGCCTGACCTGCTGAGTTCATCCAGCCTTTTTGTACGTCTTGATTTGACCACAACATCTGCAGTGTACTTTGTGGAGCTATCTTCTGTTCTTTCTCTCACTCTCTCTCACTTTTTCTCTCTACCTCCATCTTCCTCTCTCTCTGAAGACAACAGTAAAGTCTTGCAAACAATAATCTGACTATCCCTTCAAAGATTCTAAGTACAGTTATTATCAAAGTAAGTATGCAACATACAACCCAGAGATTTGCCTCCCCCAAAGACAGCCACAAAACAAAGAAGAGCCAGTTAACCCATTCAAACAAAAACAATCAAGCCCCACCCCCACATGTAAAAAACAGTGCAGAGCGAGAGACAACTGAAACAGGTCGATAGTTCACAGACTTTAATGCGAAGAGTTAGAGGGAAAAGGAGACAATAAACGCAAGGCCAAACAGGTTTGTTAACTGAAAATTTCAAATGGAAAACTAAGCCAACATTACGGCTGAAAGGAATAAGTAAGTATAAAATGAACATCACTAGTCTTCAGAGTTAGTTGACTCAACAGTCCAATTTTTCAGGCAAGGCCCAATGCAAGCAGGCAGCGAAACATTGCTGTATTTTGTTAAAGTCTCAACAAGAGCTAAGACGAAAAGAATGGAGTTTTAAATACCATTGCAAAGAAATAATAATTAGCGGAAACATGCATATTCACGAGCGCAATGGCCATATTTGCTGTGCTGCCAAATCTGTGATTGTGACAGAGAACCCCTGCATTTGGAAGATGATTTGAGAACAAGCACCACTACCTCAGGGACATCTTCTACCCCACTGTTACAGGGCTCTTGTTGGAAGCTTATAGGTTCTTGATTAGCCAGGGCATCAAAGGGTATGGGGTGAAGGCAAGGAAGTGGGGATGACTGGAAGAATTGGATCAGCCCATGATTGAATGGTGGAACAGACTTGATTGGCTTAATGGCCTACTTCTGCTCCTATATCTTATGGTCTAATATTATAGTGATCTGCTTGGATCGCATGCAGACAAAAACCTTTCACGATATCTTGGTGAGTGAGTGAGTGAGTGAGTGAGTGAGGTGTCCGTTGGTCAGAGTTGACCATGGATGTTGCACTCTATCTGTCTAGGTCTGCAAGAACAGCAGAGACCAATACAGCTTAGTACCAGCGGCAAGGAGTTGCCATGCAGCGTTGTACTCAATGTAGGACTGCCTTAGGGACTCCAGCTCTGGATTACTCCCAAAACCTTCCCAATGAGTGGGTATAGCTGCAAGACAGAGGAGGTTTAAGATCAGAGCTTCCCTTCACCAACAGAATCAACAAACTCATTCGTAAAGCCAGTGATGTTGTGGGGGTGGAACTGGACTCTCTGAAGGTGGTCTCTGAAAAGAGGATGCTGTCCAAGTTGCATTTCATCTTGGACAATGTCTCCTATCCACTCCATAATGTATTGGTTAGGCACAGGAGTACATTCAGCCAGAGACTCATTCCACCGAGATGTAACACTGAGCGTCATAGGAAGACATTCCTGCCTGTGGCCATCAAACTTTACAACTCCTCCCTTGGAGTGTCAGACACTCTGAGCCAATAGGCTGGTCCTAGACTAATTTCCGCTTGGCATAACTTACTTATTATTATTTAATTAGTTATGGTTTTTATATTGCTATATTTCTACCTATTCTTGGTTGGTGTGACGAAACCCAATTTCCCTCGGGATCAATAAAGTATATCTGTCTGTCTGTCTGTTTAGAAGAGCTGCCAACCATGGCTGAGAAGCCCCATCTGCCTGAAGCGACTGGTTTAAGGCATTAGTAACCTGCCCTTTGCCCCTTCTCCTGTCAGTAGAAACGGTTCTGCCAAGCTTAGTAGCTAAGTCACACATGAAGGTCAGGAGATGCACTTGGTTATCAGAGGCTAATTGAGATGCACGCTATTGGGAGTTTTTAATAGGTAATGGGAGCTTATTCCCATTATCACACCCAGCAATAAGAACATGTGATAAAATTAAATCAATTATAAATTATCAAAAGATTCCTAGCGGTCTAAGCAGTCAAGCAGATGCATCCAATATTTGAGCAGAGTGTTGCAGTGTATAAGGTGTGTATATCCCATTTATACACTTACAACAGAAAGCAGGAACTTATTGAGACACTCCGATATGCACTGGAAGTGGAGATATAGGAATGTTCGATAATGAGCTCCTAATGGTATGGCTTTTAAATGATAAATGGGGTAAATCTGTAGGTGTGTTACTGCATTTAGGCAATAAAAAGGGAAGGCTGCTGACTTTTGCATATGCAGACTGTGTACACTGGGACTACATTTACTGCCTTCAATTTCATGGAGCAAGTGTAAACTGACGATGAAGAGCGTTTGATGTATATTTAATGAGCATTTAATGGAGAAGTGAAATGCAACAAATAAGTAGAGAAGCAGAGGGGAATTCCTCGTTCTCCAGCAACAGTGACCTAAAAGGAAATGTCATCAGGCTGCTAGCAAACACCCAACCATGTAGCAACCAGGATAGAAGCAGAGGATGTTCCACAGAGGAAGTTCAACATAAATGCTTCTTTCAAGTTTAAATTGGTTTAGTGAAGCCCATATCCATCACTAGCTAGTCTTTGCAGCAAAAGGTCATCGTAGGCTTGAGAGTAAATGGTCCTCATTGGAAAATTATTATTTTAACTATTATTGTGGTTTCTAACAATTAAGGATTCATTTACCATCACTCATCTTTCAACAAAGGACAGCACCAGCTCGGTCAATGAAGCCAACGTAACACAGCGCCAAAATCCCACATGTTTTCTGTAGAAACACAAACTTCTATCAGTCCTACACACTGTTACAAAACAAGTGGCATTGTATAAACAAAGGAAGAAACAAAGTGCATTTACATAGCCATTGGCAGTCCCAAAGTCAGAGACTGTATACTTTTAAACCACTGCCACTGTTGCAAACTAACCATTAGCGTGAATGAGTGACCAGATTGTCTGTCTTTAGCCAGAGTGAGCAGGAGTCAGAGACACCTGAGCCATGGCTCTTTATCCTGCGTGTAAAGAAAGCATCAATGGATGGAGTGAGTTGAAGAATAAAAATGAAGAAACTTCTTGCATTTATATTGCACCTTTCCTGGCCCTGTGTCACCATGTTGAGATTTAGAACAAACATTTTGCTCTCATTGTATTCATGTGGGATTACTACATTATCTGTTACACCGAGACATGGATCACTCTCAATACTTCGGACATGGCACTTCAGCCCAAGGAGTTCTCATTCAACAAAATGGACCAAGCTTCTACATTGTGAGAGACAAGAGGCTGTGAGACGTGCTTCTTGATAACTCGTTCCAGTGTTGGATGTAGCCATCTTGTCTCGATATAGTTCGATCCACCTGGAACAACTAATAATTAAGTGCCAAACATTCTACTTACTGAATGTGTACTGCTCCATCATCCTGACTGCAGTTTACACACTGCCAAAGGCTGAAGTCAAGCAAGCATTGAGTGCCATGATTAACAAGCACAATCAACCTAACCTGGCACCCTTGCAGGAGACTTCAATCAGACTAGCTTGGAAAAATCACTGCCTAATCACCATCAGCACATCGCCTGCAGTGCCAGAGGACCAGTGCTACACTACCATCAAGAATACCTATCATTTCATCCCTAGACCACACTTCAGAAAATCTCGTCACTTGGCTGTCAGGTACAGGCAGAGTCTAAAGAGCAAGGCTCCATGGATAAGGACAACAAAGAGGTGGTCATGGAAGTCAAAGGAGCAGCTACAGTATTGTTTTGAGTTGGTAGACTGAATCTGAACAAATACACCATGGCTGCCATAGACTTTATAAAGACACTCATGGCAAAATCATTCAGTCTTTCCTAACCAGAGCCCTGGATAACCAAGATATCTGAGGGCCAAATCAATGGTGTTCAGGTCTGATGACCAAGGAAAATACAAGAGGTCCAGGTATGACTTCTGCAAAACTATCTTACATGTGAAGTGGCAATTCCAGACAAACTTAAATCTCAGAAGGATGTTTGGCAGCTGAGGTAGGGCACCTCCTATAAAGCAGAACCAGGTTTCATATGTGACAAAGTTTCGCTCCCAGATGAACTCAATGCTCACTTTGACCACCAACAAAACATAGAAGCACCTATATGAATTTCCACAACTCACCCACCCAACCTGTGATTTCAGTCTCTGAGGCCAACATGAGAGCATCTTTCAGGAAACTGAATCCACGGAAAGCACCTAGCCCAGATGATGTAATGAAGAACTACGCCAGAGTGCTTACTGAATCTTTGATCTCTCTTTGGCAGTTTGAGATACCCACCTGCTTCAAGCAGACTTCAATAGAAAAGAACAACATAACCTGGAAAATGATTATCATCCAGTAAGCAGTTACATCCACTGAAATGAGTGCTTTGAGAGGCTGGTCATCTGAAATTCCACCAACAATAGCTGTGCCCCTGCACAACAGTCATGGGTGCCGAAAGAATAGGGAAGTAGCTAAGCACACATCCTTGAGGTGTGTCAGTGTTGATTGTCAGTGAGGAGTTGATCTTATTTTTGATTTGCACTTACTGTGGTCTCCTGATGAGGAAGTCAAGGATCTAGCTGCAGTGGATGGCTTGTTCATTAGAGCTGAGCGAATGATTGCGTTGAATGCTGAGCTGTAATCAATAAACAGCAGCCTGACGTAGGTATTGCTATTGATCAGTTGATCCAAGGTCAAGTGGAGAGGCAACAAGATTGCATTCACTGTAAACCTATTGTGCTGATAGGCAAATTGCAGCAGATCCAGGTCCTTGCTTAGGCAATAATTTATTTTGACCATGACCAAACTCTCAAAGCAGCTCAGCACAAGAGATGTGAGTGCAACTGGGTGACAGACATTGAGGCAGCTCACCCTCCTCTCCTCTGGTACGATTATCATTATTTTAGAGCAGGTGGAAATCTCAGGCTGCAGCAGTGAGAGATTGAAGATGTCCTTGAGCAGTTCTACTAGTTGGTTGGCACAGATTTTTCAGTGCCCAACCAGGTACACCTCTTGAAGGATGTTCTGACTTTGGCCACTGAGACAAAGATCGCAGAGTCATTAAGTGCTGCAGGGATTCGCACATGTCAATAGAGGGGAGGCAGGTTCCTGTGCCATGCTGAACGGTGTCCACGACTCTGCCGTTTCTGTGGTCACATGCAGAACAGTTGCTATACCAAGCCAGTAAGCATCCAGTCAGAATGCGTTTTATGATATATCAATACAAATTGATAAGAGTCAACAGGGGCATGCAGAATTTCTTAAATCTCCCAGAAATTAGTATTGATGAGATTTCTTGAGTGAGACATCAACATGGTTGGACCAGGATAACACCTGGGACCTTAAAGCTCTCAACCATCTCAACCTCAACACCATTGACACAGACAGAACCATTGTCACCACCTCCATTTCTGAAGTCAATGACTAGTTCTTTAATTTTATTGGCATTGAGGGAAAGGTTGCTGTCATTACACCATGTCACTGACCTCTATTTCGTTCCTGCATTCCGGCTCATTGCTATTTGAGATGCAGCCTACTGCGGTGGGCTTATCTGCAAACTTTTAGATGGAGTTACAACAGAATCTGCTCACTCACACAGGCATGAGTGTACAGGGAGTAGAGTGGGTGGGGGGGGGGGGAATCTGATGACACTGCCTTGTGGAGCACCAGTGTTTAGAATAATCATGGTGGAGATGTTGCTGCCTATGTGGTGAGCTATGGAGAGAATCATCTCACAGACATGGGGTCTATCTGTCCCTAGGATATAAAACCACAATGCTGTTTTGAAGAAGTGCCAAGTTCTGGACAATTATTATTCATATATGTGGTTATTTCAGGAACAGGTTTTACTTTTTTGTTAGTCAAGGCTTGTGACCTAGTAAATGATTCAGTGCAGTCCATGATTGTCAGCCAACACAGAAAGGTTCACTATTAATCATTGATGATACAGTGCACCCCTAAGTTAAAGCAGTTTGGTAATTGAAATTTGTCCTCACGTATTTGACAAATCACTCCCAGAAGTTTGAAATGTGGAATAAAAATTGCTCTTACAGAAGTTATATAAGGGAAAAAATTAACAAAAAAATTATCAATTTTTGTCAAGAGTTCATAAAACAGAAATTGTGACAAGGCCAGTTTACTAGGAACATCTCCAAAGTCAAGTTTACTGCCGTACACACAAGTTTACAGTCGAGTTTACTGCCATATGCACAACTGCAAGAATGTGTATGCTCTGCTGTATTCAGCAGTATCACAAGCACATAACTTTCACAAGAAAAAGCATGAACTAAACATCAATTGTACAGAATGCAGAGGTGTATATTGGGCTTGCACAGATAGAGAGCTTTGACAATACAAGAGGCCATCATTTTCCGAAACATCATGAGCAATGCTTTGGCCACACACACAAAATGCTGGAGGAACTCAGCAAGTCAGGCAGCATCAATGGAGGGGAATAAACAGTTGACATTTAGGGCCATAAACGTTCTTCAGGACTGGAAAGAAAGAGGGCAGAAGCCAGAATAAGAGGTTGGAAAATGTGGATGGACAGGTAATGGGTAAGTCCTAGTGAGGGGGAAGGAGGGTGGGTAGGGGAGGGAGGAATGATCTCAGAAGCTGGGAGGTAATTAACAGAAGAGGTAAAGGGCTGAAGAAGAATGGATCTGATAGCATGGAATAAAGAGAAGGCAATGTTGTGCATGTCCACTCTACTGGTTCCTGAACCCACAACTCAATTTTGTCAAAAAGGCAGGCCCTCTTTACAGGAGATTTTTGGCAGCATTCACAAGGATACCTTCCTTCATGTCATACTAAAGCAAAAAGAGAATGGCATCACTTGATATGCATCTGACACGAGGTGAATTACTCATCTGAATTTCCAGAGAGACACAAATGACTATTATTACAGTTCACTATGTGGTAAGTCCCTTTTCAATAATCTCACACTGTAATAAACAGAGCAATGTGATTGAACCTCTGACACTCTGTGCCAAATTAACTATTAGTCAATTTACAGAAGGTAAAATCTAATTCTCATTGTAATCCATAGCCTTTTTTTTAAACTGGAACTCACAAATAAAGGGCTTGCAACCTTCCATTACAGCACACACTGCAATAGTTTCCCATTTACGGATGTGCAGGAGGTTGTAGGGCAAGCAGTCTCACCTAATGCATTTCCAAACAGAGACAAAATTTGCAAGAATTTGCATCTACTTTGCAGTTTTAATTCATTAAAATGTTCGACACTGATGTAATCATGCAGAAGCAATGAAATGGAAGCACTTTAGGTGGATTCAGACAGTTGATTGAGAGGACATGTACCGTTAGAATATAAAACATAGAACAGTACAACACAGTACAGGCCCTTTGGCCCACAATGTTGTGCCGACCCTTAAACCCTGCCTCCCATATTACCCTCCACCTTAAATTCCTCCATATGCTTGTCTAGTAGTCAAGTTGAATGTGAGCTTTCAGGGCATGAGATCCAAACAATGTAGGATCCTCTGGCTAGTTTCCCTTTTTCACGCCCTCTCTTGTGATTCTGTGTTTATTCACACCAGTAAACAGTAATGCCTTTGTATCAAAAGATGTGGACTTTGAATTCCAGTTCAGACAACATGAGCTCCATATTTCTGGATGAAATAAGCAGCCTTTTGAACGGGTGGGATCAGATGTAACTGCCACTCAATAAAATATCACAAGAGGCCAGTGAACAGTCTTGGCCTTTAGAATTAGCCATTCTACCAGCTGGATTCAGCCAAGGAAGCAGTTCTCACTTCACAGCCTGTTAGACTGTTAACCAGTCTGTGATCCCTTCACAGTGCTCTCCAAGAACATGAAGCTGGCACTGCCCACTGTGCTGTTTTTAATGGGTTCCAAGGCTGCACAGTGTGAAATTTCATTCAAGAGCTGCAGGTGCCTGCCTTTGAATGATTTGAATTCAAAGATGACACAGAAGCAGTAAGCTAGAGAAAATACAAGGAAGTCCTAAACTGTGCTGCCTCAAACACTATGTTAGAGATCCTGAATTAATAGGTCAGCTAATGACCACATTTCCTGGTAGAAATTGATATGGGGTCATTTCAAAAATTAATTAATCAAACCAAGGTGAATTACCATTCTACCAAAAAAATACTTGCTATCTGTGATTTTGCGGGTCACACATTGGTTGTTGTATCTGCCAAGTTAATAAGATGAACTGGACTTTATTAGTGAACTATGCACATTAAAACCATATGGGACATAAGAGAGTATAATGAACTCCACATAAATGCAAATTCTCCCGGGTATTAAACTGCAAAGCATCAGCAGCCAGTGTTTTAACCAATATGGGTTCTCATCCATCAAAGACAACTTGTGACATCAGAGAATGGGATCAGAGAACTGCCAGGCTCGCTGGTTACATTCTTGATTCTGAATTTTAATTGCATGTGTTTGTCCCATTCCAGAGACCAGAGATAGATTAAGATATCAGAGCTCTGCTCTCAGTGCTCTGTACAAGATATTATGACACTATTTAGGCAAGAGTACGGCAGTTCTCCGGGAGTCCTGCAACTTCAGTTAGCACCTCAGACAGATGGTGTTGTCAGTTACTTAATTGCTATATAAAGCCATAAAACATTGGGGCAGAATTAAGCCATTTAGCCCTTTGAGTCTGCTCTGCCATTTCATCATGGCTGATCCTATTTCCCTCTCAAACCCATACTCCAACATTCTCCCCATAATCTTTCACACCCTGACTTATCAATAATTTATCAACCTCTGCCTTAAATGGCCTGGCCTCCACAGCCACCTGTGGCAACAAATTCCGTAGATTAACTATCCTTTGGCTAAAGAAATTCCACCTCATCTCCATTCTAAATGGATGTCCCTCTAAAGAAACATCTTCTCCATATCCACTCTATCTAGTACTTTCAACATTTGATATGCTTCAATAAGATCTGCTCTCATTCTTCTAAATTCCAGTGAGTACAGGCCCGGAGCCATCGAATGCTCCCCATATGATAAGCCTTTCCATCCTAGAATCATTTTTAGGAGCCTCCTATGAATCCTCTCCAACGTCAGCACATCCTTTCTCGATAAAGGGCCCAAAACTGCTCGCAATACTCCAAGTGAGGCTCACCAATGCCTTACAAAGCCTTAGCATTACATCCTTGTTTTTATATTCTAGTCCTCTTGAAATGAAGGCTAACATTGCATTTGCCTTCCTCACCACTGACTCAACCTGAAAGTTAACCTTCAGGGAATCCTGTACAATAACCCCCCAAGTCCCTTTATACCTCAGATTTTTGAATTTTCTCCCTGTATAGAAAATAGTTTACACTTCTATTCCTTCTATGAACATGTATAACCATACACTTCTCAACACTGTATTCTATCTGCCATTTCTTTGCCCATTCTCCCAATCTGTTTAAGTTCTTTTGAAGTCTCCATGCTTCTTCAACACTACCAGCTCCTCCACCTATCTTCGTATCATCCACAAACTTGGCCACAATGTCAACAATTCCATCATCCCAATTAATGACACACAATGTAAAAAGAAGCAGTCCCAACACAGACCCATGTGGAACACCACTAGTCAATGGCAGCCAATCAGAAATGGCTCCCTTTATTTCCACCTTTTGCCTCCTGCCAATCAGCCAGTGGTCTTTCCTATAATTCCATGGGCTCTTATTTTGCTAAGCAGCCTCATCTGTAGAAACCTGTCAAATATCTTTTGAAAATCCAAATACACATCATCCACTGGTTCTCCTTTGTCTATCCTGCTTGTTATTTCCTTAAATAATTTCAACAGGTTTGGCAGACAGTATTTCCCTCAAGGAAACCATTTATCATGTGCCTCCAAGTACCCCAAAATCTCATCCTTAACAATCAACTCCCACATCTTCCCAACTACTGAGGTCAGGCTAACTTTTTTCTACCTCCCTCCCTTCTTCAAGAGTGGAGTGACATCTGTAATTTTCCAGTCCTCCTAAATCGTGCCAGAGCTAATGATTCATGAAAGATCATTACTAATGCCTCCACAATCTCTTCAGCCACCTCTTACAGAACCATCAGGACCAGGTAACTTATCTACCTTTAGAACTTTTAGCTTCTCAAGCACCTTCTCCTTAGTAATAGCAACTGCACTCACTTCTGCCCCCTGCCACTCTTGAACTTGCGGCATACTACTAGTGTCTTCCACAGTGAAAAGTAATGCAAACTACTTATTTGGTTCATCTGCCATTTCCTTGTCCCCCATTACTACCTCTCCAACATCATTTTCCAGTAGTGCAATATCTACTCGCAGCTCTCTTTTGCTCTTAATATACCCAAAAATACTTACGCTATCCTCTTTGATATTATTGGCTCGCTTAACTTCATATTTCATCTTTTCATGCCTTATAGCTTTTTAGTTGCCTTCTGTTGGGTTTTTAAAGCTTTCCAACCCTCTAACATCCCACAAATTGTTGCCCTCTCTTTTGCTTTTAGGTTGCCCTTGATTTCCCTTTCCGGCTGTGGTCATGTCATCCTGCCTTTTGAATATTTCTCCTTCTTTGGGATGTATCTATCCTGTGCCTTCCGAACTGCTCACAGAAACTCCAGCCATTACAGCTCTGCCACCATCCCTGCAGTGTCCCTTTTCAATCAGCTCCTCTCTCATGCTTCTATAATTCCCTTTCATCCACCACAATTCTGACTTTAGCTTCTCCATCTCAGGGTGCAGGGTGAATTCTATCATATTATGATCACTGCTGCCTGGGGGTTCCTTTATTTTAAGCTCCTTAATCAAATCCATTTCATTACACAAAACCGAATCCAGAATAACTTATCCTGAAGTGGGCTAAACCATAAGGTGCTCTAAAAAAAACCATCTCATAGGTATTCTACAAATTCTCCCTCTTAGGCTCCAAAATCAGCACCAACCTGATTTTCCCAATCTCCTGACCTATCAATATACCCCATGACTATTGTAACAGTTCCCTTTCGACATGCATTTTCCATCTCCCGCTGTAACATAGCCCACATCCTGGCTGCTGTTCAGAGGCCTGTATATCACTCCCATATGTTGAGCCTTACTGTCTGACCATCACCATTTCCCTGTTATCAGTGGGTCAGCAGTTAGACCCATTGCCTCACAGCACCAAAGATTTGAGTTTAATCCTGATGTCTGGTGCTATCTGGGTGGAGTTTGCACGTTCTTCCTGTGACTGTACGTGTTTTCCTTTGATGCTCCAGCTTCCTCCCATGTCCTAAGGGCATGTGGATTGGTCAGTTAACTGGCACTGTAAATTGCCCCTTGTGTGTTGGTAAATGGTAGAATATGGAAGGAGTTGATGAAAATCTACAGATAATAAAATGTTTCCATTCTGCTTTCATTACTATAAATTCCTGTATTTGAATATTTGATCATTACCTTTCAACTTGTCCAGAACAAAAGAAAGTGGAAGATTCGAGTCATTATGTGGTTTTGATAGACAGGAGCTACTATGGAATTTAGAAATAATTACAAGACATTCTCCAACCTTACAACTGAAAATCGTAATGTGTTTTACAAACAGGCAGATCTGAACTCAGATCACAGTAGTAATAAAACTTGGATTTTCTATAGGGTCTCTATGTTCCAGTATCCAGGTTGCCAGCAATACTCCTGCAGGTACGGAGGATTGAAAAACAGCGTTTTGATCCAGACCCTCTATAATTTCAGTCCATCTTTCCTGTAAAGGCCTGGAATATATTTTATCTGCACCTGGTAACTTTTCCATGTTCAGGAATATCACACCCCTTGGCGTAATATCCTCTTTTCCATTTTTATGCCTTTCAACATGTCACATGTCTTCCTTAACTACAACATCAACATCAGCCCACTGTTCAGCACAGACAGCTGCAAACTTTATCACACCCACCAGTTTCACACACAAGTGAATATCTTGGTCAGCATTGTGTCATCACTTCAATTTCATGGCTTATCCCTTAGCTACTGTGCTTCTAAAGCACCTGAAAATTTTCTGTGTTTCATTTGCAGTATATTTTCATATTCAACCTTTGCTTTCCCCGTTCCTTTTTTTACATTCTATTCTGTGCTTCCTGTACCTATCCAGGTGTTCTATTGTAATAAGTTCTCAATGTCTCACATAAGCATTTTTTTGCCATATGTAACAGTCTTTCACCTCCCTCCTGGGAGCTCAAGACTTGGAAATCCCACTGTATTTTCTCATTTATTCTGGACACCTTGAGCTTCCTCCCAGCACCTTAAATGTTTTGCTTTTGAGTCAGGAGTGGGCGTTATGTGTGGATACCACTGGGTTATCCTTTGGCTGTACTGAGGTAAGGCATCTTACACCCCTTGTTTACTTACTTACTGCCCATTATGCCTTGCTGACATTTAGGGCAACAATGAAGGCTCTTCATCTCTGGCGCTATTCAGGGCTTCCTTCATCATGTCAGTAGCTTCATCTGAGTTTTCACTATGGTCAGTATTGCAAGTCCTGGGTGGACACTGAGCAATGCCATTGCACTCAGAGGTAGAAGGATTCTTCAATGCTGGTTCTATAACAATTTTGTTTGACCAGTCAGGGTTGTTAGCCCTGAACTGACCCCCCGAATCTGGAGGACCAGTGGACCAGGCTTAGTCTGGCCTCTACCCTTTGACAGGTTTGGCATGACCCTACAAAGAGACAAAGCATAAAGCCCTGACCCCAGCCACCATAGCTCTCCAAGTCATTGAGGCATGCAAGCCTCCAAACCACATACTGTACGCAGCTTGTTATTCACAATTAAAATGTCAGTAAAACACAAATCTGCAGTATCTGGAAATCCAAACAACACACAGAAAATGCTGGAGGAACTTAGTAGACCAGGTCCTGCCGAAGGTTCTCAGCCCAAAAAGTTGACTGTACTTTTTTCCATAGATGCTGCCTGGCCTGCTGAGTTCCTCCAGTATTTTGTTTGTGTTGATCAGTAAAACACAAGTGAATGTCCACTTTGCTAGGTATTTTTTTAGAAGTTCTTTATTAGAATGGGGAACTGAGGAAGGAGCAAAGAAAGGTTAAGTGAGAGAACTGAGTAAAAGGAATAATAAAAATCACAGGGCCATAGGTGACACAACACGCTGGTCATCAAGCTTCCGTTTATAGTGACCCTATATTAATCCCATTGTGTTCAGAATCAGCTTTATTATCACTGAAATACATTGTGAAATCTGTTACTTTGCAGCAGCAGAACAGTGCAATACTTGAAAAATTACTCTATTACAAGAAGAAATATTTAAATGTGCATAAAGGGAGCAAAATAATGTAGTGAGGTAGTTTTCATGGATTCGTGCGCCATTCAACAATCTAATTGGCAGAGAGGGAGAAGCTGTTCCTGAAATGCTGACTGAGCATCTTCAGGCACCTGTATCTCTTACTTGATGGTAGTAATGAGAGGAGGACATCCTCTTCTGTGCATCCACCCCGTTAGTTAGGAGAACAAACTTATTCTGTGGGCAAGAACAAGATTCCCGGATGGTACACTGTCTCCTGGGTGCCTGAGTTCTGGATATCTCCAGGATATCTCAGATTGAGTCCTCAGCATTCTTAAGTGGAAGAGTGAACAGCCAGAAATCATGGTCCATGAAAGTACCAATGACATGGGCAGGACAAGTGATGAGGTTCTGCATCAGGAACTCAGGTAGTTAGGTGCTAAGTTAAAGGGCAGAACCTCCAGGGTTGTGATCTCAAGATTGTTACCCATGCTACGTGCTAGTGAAGCATAGAACTAGGAAGATTATACAGTTTAATATAATCTGGCTTAGGAGCTGGTGTAGGAGGGAGGGCATAGGATTTTTGGATCACTGGGCTCTCTTCCAGGAGAGGTGGGGCCTGTACAGAAGGGCCGGTTTGCACTTGAACTGGAGGAGGACTAATATCCTAGTGGGAAGGTTTGCTAATGCTACATTGTGTGGTTTAAACTAGAGTCACAAGGGAATGGGAACCAGAGTGCCAGGACAGCTAGTGGAGAAATTGCCAAGGCAGATGTTGGTAACACCTCAGACAAAATTAGGAATCAAAAGATTGAGCATGGTGTGACTAGTGTCCTGAGCTGCCTGTATTTCAATACAAGTAGAATTGAAAGAAAAGCAGATGATAATGCTGAAGATGAGGTAGCTGGTTTACAAACAGAGGCAATGTGTAGTGAGGAGGGGCTGTTGATGGGGCAAAATTGCAATCAACATGGGCCGAGAGGAAGATTGGATCAGCCACGATAAAATGGCAGAGCAGACTCAATGGGTCAAATGGCCTAATTCTGCAGCTGTATCTTATGGTCTTACCCCATCAAGTCCTGACAAATTTTACTGTTCACCTACGCACTAGGGGTAATTTACAGTGGGCAATAACTACATGACTTTGTTTTGCAGAGCAAATCAAAGCATTTAGAGGAAAGGAACAGAGAGAACACGCAATCTCTGCACAAACAGCATCACATTGTTAGAATCAAACCCTGGTTGCCTTTGCTGTGAGCCAGCATCTCTATAGCTATACATTGCACTGAGAAATAGATCTGCTTTGAAATTTTCATGGAGGTAATGATGGCTTGAAGATATTAGAATTAAACAAAATTTATTTAAAAGATGGGTTAGCAACTTTATAAAAAAAGGAATGCAGATTTAACGTGTGCCCAAAAGTAAGAGAGCCAATCATTTGCTTTATAGATTCATAAATGTATAGAGTAATATAGCAAGGAAACAGGTCCCTCAGCTCAACTTGGCCATGCTGTAAACTAACTCCATTTGCTTGTGCTTGGCCAGATTCCTCTAAATCAGGAATTCCCAACCTAGGTCCGTGGATCGTTCGGTTAATGGCGGAAGTCCACGGCATAAAAAAGGTTGTGAAACTCAGCTCTAAATCTTTCCTAACCATAAATATTGCAATTGTACTGTACCTCCCTCTGTGATCCTCTCTTACAGCTCATTCTATCTCCCCACCACCTCCTGTGCGAGAACAATAACACCATCTTACCTAACACAGAAGTGCACTGAATGACATGAAGTTTGCATTGTATGCATAGTATATCCAAACCTCGTAATCATTTAAGTTTTGTCATTACAAGTGACAAACTGGTAACCTTTTGAACATTAACTGCTAATTACAGCCCATCAACATCTCTGGCTCTGAAATTAATTGGTATATTTGGAGTCTCAAATCCTTACATTTTAGTAGAAATGTTAAAGTGTCACATTTTAAACTGAAGGATATCCCTGTGTCTTATTTCTGCCACTTTTACCCTCTTTATCCAGTTCCTACTTTCTACTTCGCTCACCACTTCTGCCGGAATTGATAATTAAATCATTGTCTCTAACTTTCAATCCCTCTCTACCTTTGTACAGTTAACTTCATATCCTGCAATCTCATTGGTCACAGTCATTCACACATGTTGTCTCTGTCCACCAAGTCTCTGAAGCCCAGTTTCTTTTGCTCTGATGTTAACAGATAAGAATTTCAATGAATTCCCACATCAACAGTTTAAAAGCTTGTACGTCTATTCAAGGACACTTCTAAGGGCAGATGCTTTCCAGGTCACCTCATGGCTTTTGCTATCATCCTATATTTTTACCCATAAATTTGCAATACTGTTACACAATTTCCTGGAATCTTGTGAAATCAAAGCATGCAAAGCCAGTGGAAACAAAACTTAATATATCAACAGAGAACATGCAAACGATGTGTTGTATTCAGACTAATGTGATAAACTTGCATTAGTATTAAAAGCAGAATAATAGTTCAGCAATTGAGCTAAAACATAGTAGATCAGTGAGGTGAATTAAATCATTTTATGTTGCTCTTATTAATCAGTTAATAGGAGTGAAACATGCATTCAGAGTTATTAGAGCTGAGTCTGTTAAGACACACTTGGGAAGATGGCAATGCTAGTGTGTGAGTTAATGGTTTTCTGTCACAGTCACGGTACAGTTGCTTGCCAATTCTGCACTCATGTTAATGAGTTTGATCATTCCAAACAGAGTTGCCAGTTCTGACAGATTCCTCTAGTGGGCTCATTAGATGCCAGCTGCCTCATTCAGGAAGGGTATATTGTAAAGCCTCTGAATCTTCTCTTCAGTTTAATGACACTCCCAAACTGCTTCCCTGCTCTAGAATATCCTCTTTGGCTGGAATAAGTCCTTGAAAACTGTAACCAGAACAAATTGTTAACTCAGAAGTAATAATGTTGAAAAATATTTCTTCAGGCATTCTGGACTGAACTAACTGAATTGAAATTTCTCCAAATTTCAGCAGTTCAGCAGATGATGTCAATTGCTTTCATCCAGATCTCCAGAGGAAGATCTAGTTGGTCCAGCTGACCTTGTCATGTTGGTGTCTGCAGGGTACACTTGAGCTGGGGATCCCTGGGTGGCAGGTGGCAGTCAGTTTTGCTCATTTCCACAGATGCTGCCCGACCTGCTGAGTTCCTCCAGCTTGTTGTACATGTGGCAGTCAGTTTTCCTGCCCATTCTTCCTGCTGAGTGTCCTGTAAGAGTGAAAGCTCAACCCAGGATGGGATTTTGTTAAATGTGATGCCAGGTAAAGTCAAACAGCCTAAAGAAACTCATAGGGCATGGCCACTATAGTCAGATGCCAGCAGACTGAAATACAAAGTTCAAAGTACATTTATTTATCAAAGTATGCATGCAATATACAACCTTGAAATTCATTTTCCCCACAGACAGTCATGAAACAAAGAAGAACTCTGGAACCAACCTGACCAAAGCAAAACAACAAACATCTAAATCTCTTCTGCCCCACGGAATCAGGCAAGCGGCAACCATAAAAAAAATCGAAGACACAGACTATAAGAACACAAAATCAAAAGTCATATTTCAGTCCAGTTCAGCTCAGTGTTCAATACCTGCAGGGATCCCCAATTCTAAAAGTAGTAACAAAAGAGAGCAAGCAACCAGAACTGGAACACATCATAAACCTGAGATCCAAATCTACAATCCATGTTCATTAAACCTTGCTACTGGTCCATCTGCCAGCAGCATCAAGGGAAAGAGATCATTCCAACAAGTAACATGAGTCTAGCAAGTTCAGATAAATGAGTGGATGGAGGAATATTGGCAGGGAATATTCTTCACTTTAACTGCATGCCTTCAATTTATTCCATGATTGCTGTTGATCAAGTTTTCCAGAGCTCAGCACAGAGGAAATGAGCAGGGATGAAGCAAAGTAAGCAGTGGCTTTCTCTATCACACTGCTGGTCAGCTAGTGTGTGTCCTGCTGGCCTACACATCTGTAAACTGCAGCATGGTCTGGTTGGTTCCACTACCATCATACAGTAGGTTAGTGGTTTATTATCGTTACATTTGCAAAGGCAGAGTGAAAAACTTCTGTATGTCGTCTATACAGATCATTTGCCTTCAGATAGTACAAGGGAAAGGCAATAACAAAATGCAGAATAGAATGTTACAGCCAAAGAGAAAATGCAGTGCATTTTGACAACAACGTACAAGGCCACAATGAGGTAAATTGTGAGGTCAAGAGTCCATCTTATCAAACAAGGTTTGTTCAGTAGTCTCATAGCTGTGGGGTAGAAGCTAACTTTGAGCTTGGTGGTAAATGGCTTTTGTGTCTTCTTCCCAATGGGAGGGGAAAGAAGAGAGAATCTCTGGGGTGAGTGGGGATCTTTGATAATGTTTGCTGCTTTATCAGTGTAGATGAAGTCCATGGAGAAGAGGATAGTTCCAAAAGGTCTTTTTTGGTTGCTTTATCAAGGTAGCAAGCTTCTGCCTAACCATCTTCTGCATCCCGCCTACCATCATCTGCATGCCCAATCTTCATCCACCTGCCAAATACCATCTCCTTTAATCAATCGCAATCAGCTCTCCCCATTGATCATCTTTTCACCTAATAGTAATGTTTATACCTTGCACTGAACTGCTGCTACAAAACATCAACTTGTCAACATGTCAGTGATAATAAACTTGATTCTCTTACTGTCTTCAGCTTCCACTGGGCTGTCTGAGAACTGCATCATTGAGAGAGGGAGGGAGAAGGAATAGAGAGAGAGAGAAGGGAGACAGATAGAGATAGAGACAGAGAGAGAAACAGAGACAGACAGAGACAGAGTAAAAGAGAGAGAGAGGGAGAAATTCATTGTATAAAATCTACTGGGCCCTATCCAATAATGCTGACCTCTCCTGGGGATTCCCCTGATTGTGTACTCAATGATTTCAGAACCTTTGTCAACTTCCATTGCAAAGTGGACAGACTAGTTGATCTAAGACACAAAGTATGTCTGGTTTATTCAAAGATCCTATTTGGAGTTCCCATGCCTAGCCTGGAGGAATAAACAGAAGACATATTATATCATGTGTTATCAAACATATATGTATAGATTACTATGCTGCTTCCCTTTTTATAAGTGAAAAGCTAAGTTGATGTAATATATATATATATACACACACACACACATATACAAATGTAAATGTAACTGAGTAACATGTTTTGCATTCTCATTGCTGCCGTACTAATTCTGCTTGAGTTGAACCTTCTGATTTACTAGGTATTATTGAAATACCATACAATTCCTGACAATGATATCATATTTGACTTTCACCAGAAATAGTACATCACCTTCTTCCCTATTCTCCCAGGTATTGTGTGTTAGGGTCAAGTAGTCTGCTTAAACTTTTCTGAAAGGCTCATGCCTGCACTATTTCGTTCCATTGGACCTGTCTGGAGGTCTCAGCATACAAGTCCTAACCTGTCGACTGAACCTTTTCTTCGTGTGACTTGCATTGCAATGATTACTCTGTTTCAACTACTTTTATTCCACCTCTCCTTCCAAAACAGGTTGAATAAAACTCAGCTACATCCAACTCTCCTGGGCATTAATACTTCAAGTGGATTATATCTGGTTTGTATGGTATTTCTCTCTTTGTCTCTCACTGTGTCTCTCAACTAACTTTTACTCACTCTTTTCTCTTTTCCTTTCTATTTTCTCTCTCTCTCTCTCTCTCTCTCTCTCTCTCTCTCTCTCTCTCTCTCTCTCTCTCTCTCTCAAGCTCATTTCTTATACAAAAGACTTCAAGAGTTATCTAGCTCTCTGTAGATGGATACTCCATTCAAATGTCCTCTGCAGTTAAACAACTTCTCAATCTCAAAACACTCACTTCCAGACTCACCCACTGGAATACAGAATTCACCAGCAGGATAAGATTCAGTTCATAGGATAGGAATTGATATTCTCAGATCAAATACAGTTCAGATTATACCCATATTAAATCCACCTCTGTCTCATTGTTCGGACACAACTGGTACATACTCCCTTAGTGCATTTGCACTTCCTTTGACTTCTGATCCCTCTGTTCTAAGAGCAGGTGACAAATGTGAACCCCATGCTAACACTGACTTGATCGTGCCATCTGGGCACAGTGGCATTGCACACACCCTCCCAATACACAGTAAGTGGATCTGAATGAGAGTGCAGTTGGAATCCTAAAGGAAGAACAAGCAGTGATGGGAACTAAAGCTAATTTTTAATTCAGTGACCAAATGCCAGCACTCCTCATTCAAATGGTTATATTCAAGTACCTGAGCATAATGGTCCTTTTGATCTGTTGGCCTTTTTAGAAACATAGCAAAAAATAAATAAGCACAAACTATTGCACTTTGGGTCATTGTTTCTAAACTGGTAAACTGGTTTCTTATTGACACAAGTACAATGAAGAACATTGTTTTGCATGTCATCCACACAGAGCATTTCATTACAACAGTGCATTGAAGTAGTGCAATGGAAAACAATAACCAAATGCAGAATAAAGAGGTGCAGTTACAGAGAAAGTGCAATGTAGGCAGACACTGAGGTGCAAGGCCATAGCGAGATAGGTGTGAGATCAGAGGTTTATTTTATAACACGTTTTATAAATGTTCAATAGTCTTATAACAGCAGGATAGAAACCAGCTTTTGCTAATTTCTCCATGGAGGACCTTGAAGAGTTCAATGCCCTTACTTCAGATACTTCTTCAGATATGCGATGACACCTTGTTAGTGTGGTCTCATGGACTCTAGGCATTCCAACAGTTCCATGACCTTCTGAACAGTATAAATACAAACATTCAGTTTATAATGGAGATGGAGAAGAATGGTCACCTCCCATTCCTGGACATTCTAAAAGCTGGAAAGCAGTCTCTGACATAGAGTCTATTGGAAACCTACTCACACGGACTTATACCTCAACAATAACAGCCATCATCATGCTTCCCAATGTAGAGTGGCGCTTTCTACTTTGATTAACCCTACAAAAACTATCTTGGACCTGGAGAGTCTCCGCAAGGAAATAAGATGATTACACGTGACATCCCTACAGAATGGCTACAAGATGAAGGAAATCAATCGGACCCTTAAGAGGGCCAATAGAAAAGCCAGGAAACCTAACAACAAGGAGGACCCTGTCACTACCACCTGTCTTCCCTATATTTCCATGGTTTCTGGAAGAATAACCAGGATCCTGAAGAAATACTGGATTAATAGACACAAACACATAAGGAAGCTCAGATCACAGCTTATGCAGATCAAAGATGATCTGGAGCTCAGGTTGGCTGGCATTTACAGGATTCCCTGTGAACATGCAGCAGTGTGTATCAGGACAAACAGTGGCAACCTGCATCAAGGAGGACAGGAGGTGTATACATGTGGGTTACCTGGAAAAATTGGCAGTAGCAGAATATTGCATTCACAAAGGAAATAGGATTAACTATAATGGCACCAATGGGTTTTAGGAGCAGCTGGTAAAGGAAGCCATTGAAATAGAACTAAAGGAAAAGAATTTTAACAAAGGTGAAGGACTTGCCCGAAGTAAGAACTGGAATTTGATTGTAAACAAAGTGGGAGAACAGAAACCTGACTGGATGAGGACTAACTAATCAGGAGGGATGGACAACAAGGATGTAAATACCACTGAACTAGACATGCACAAGCATGGTAGCAAGCAACTGTGAGGTCTCTGTGTCTATTCAAAATTAAGATAGCTGGAAAATTGCACCCCTGAAGATCTATTATTTAAAGAGATCAGAATGCTAATAATGCAAATAGTTTTCTGTATTATATTCATTCCATGTAAGCTTGATGTTGGGAGATTTTCTTGAGATTTGTAGAGACCCTGTTTAAATAAACTCTTTTTTTTGACTGCCTCTTTAAGTCCCAATTTATCTACCGTGCTTTGACTTTCATATGAATCAACAATGTCGACCATTCATCAACAGAATTAGGTTAGAAAACCCACTACACAAGTCTGAATTAATCGAAGCTGGAACTTCAGTGCCTCTGCACAGGCAGCAATGTAATGATGCTGACCCCAGGCCAACAACTCAGAACATGAGTTCTACTGGTCCCTTTGTACCAATACTCACTCAGACCACTTTTCCAATTCATAACACCTAAATAGGGGATCTCCCCTTGTCCAGACAATCAATCCTTCTTCCTGGAATGGGGGTTCTTCCTTGAGATGGTTAATCTCCAAAGTTATCACTATTTTGTATTTGAAGCCTTTCTTTGCCAGTACAAATGTTGCATCTCAGTGTGATTAGCTATAGGTCTACAGGTATTAGCTATACTGACCGTTAATACCATCCCATTGGATGTAATCCAAGGGCTACACGACTTCACACCTTTGGTGAGTTCTTTTGTTCCCCTCTATTCTGGTTCAAACCAGTCAAACCAGGTCACTCAAACACTGGGCCAAGATATTAAAAAAATTGCTTCTGCAGACTTGCCATTCTACACAATAAAGTTTATCTGAGAATGATTTCAGGTTTAGCAGGCCAATAGCAGAAACTCCTTATGTTCACGTTGAATTACTCTGATTAGATTATTCCAGAGCAAGAATCAGTTCTCAAACTGTACACGAAATGGAGGTTACAGAGCAGCTTCACAAAATGGCAACTTCTATTCCTTCCAGCACATGGCGAGAGCAAGGACAATTAGTTTGTCTGCTTCTGTTGTCCTTGAACCATTCAAGTTCAATGTTTTCTTCCATGGTTTAATTCCTCCATGGTCATCAACACTCATATTAATCATTGATATCATCTGTACAAAAAGGACAAAGAGCAAGGACTATTGAGCCTGCTTCACTCAAATATAAGTTATCTTTATGCACCACTGACCTAATTCCTGAGGTACACAGTATCAGGGCAGAGGCAAGCAGTAGAAAGGAAAATAAGCTTGTGGTTAACATGGGAAAATGCAATTCTAATATATCAACTATCTACTCACAGCTACTGTCAGAAACCTGAAGTCCAATGCCACCAGGTTCAGGGACAGCTACTTCCCTGAAACCTGCAGGCACTTGAACTGACCAGCACAACTCTAAGCTGACCTCAGCAACAGAACATTCTGGGCCACCTCTTGCACTGCCATGAATTTGTCTCTGATTGTGTTTTTATTTGCATTAATGGCTTGTTTTTTCTTCACTGTCTGGTATAATTGATGTAGAATTTATCTATTGTTTATCTTCTGAGTGCTGTCTGAATCTATTTGCTCGTGATGTTGCTGCAAAAAAAGCCTTTCATTGTATTTGTAGTTCACCATCCTTGTGCACACAACAATAAACTCAGATTGAGATTCACTCGTAAGTCTTTTTTTTAACTGTCCATCTTGTAAATGTTTGGTGTGCTCAAAAAATCTGCTCGTTCGCTCTGGGGCAGCTGCTATATTTCAATATTTCATTGTTGTGAACCTTATCAATTGAAACATTTCCATTGACCCTAAATAATATACTCAACCAGGCAAAAAAACATCAGGTATGCACTTCTACGAGAGTATCCTCAATCTAATCAGCAGGTATTCATCCAGTTGCTTTTAAGGGTGTCTGTGAATTCATAATTAATAACATAACTAGTCCAATTAATTTGTGGATTGTAATCCCTGAGTTCTATATTTGCCATTCAAACAAACTAATATACTCACTTTAATTTATATATTTTGCGTGATTTGGTGACATTTGAACTGGGATGCTCATTTTCTAATAGGCTTTCTAAGGAATTCTAGAACTGTCATGGGTCCGGTTGGCCATTCCCCTTTACCACTTCCTCCTCCCTGATTATGCCCCAATTTTTCAGTCATTTGATTTCCATTTGTTGTTAGTTTACCTAATTACTGTAGACCTGGTTTTCATCAGAGACTGGGAAATAAATATGATGGCAACTCTATCACAGGTTGCTAGTTTGTTGGTCTATTCTTGTGTGATACTTTGTTCCCTTATTAGAACTGTTAGTTCTAAGTTCTGCTCTAGTTTCTAGGTAATCCCTGTAAATCCTGTCTCCTTGTCAAGATTCCTCCAGTTTCCTGTTCTCCATTCAGGTCTACGCCAGCCAGGGCTTCCTATTGGGCTTGCACGATCAGCTGCTTCAGGATGTCATGAACAACCTCTGCTCCCTGTCAGTAGATGTAAAAAAGGCAGTGAGCTTAAAGAACAGAAATGTGTACAGAAACTTGTACAGTCTTGAAGAATCTAATGGGAACACAGACATTAATGGGTTAAAGAGAGCAAGAACCAGGGCATGGTGTACTAAAGGAAATGCAATAGCTAGCACCCTGTGAGCCTGCTGCAGAACCATTAAGGTTTGCAAACAATCTGATAGTGGATTTTCAAAGTTTTACTGCAGATAATTACTTAGAGGAATAATTAAGAAATTAATAGACATGTTTGCTTCTAAGCCACATAATATTATATTGTGTACAGAATATTGTCCCTAAATTGTTATATTTAATTTAATTAGAGGACAATTTTAATTCTACTTACAAAAATGGTTGGAAATGATTAATAGTAAGTATTGCAAACAGTTTGTTACTTGAGACATAATGCATAGCATGAATGATGAAGCAGCAAACTAGATAATTACCAGCACTTCAGAAAGAGAATCCATAGGAGATAATTTACTGTGTTTCACAGAGCACTGTTCCACGTATGTTCTATTGCACCATTGATCAGATAAACTGCAAGGGAGAATCTATCATTTCATGAAAATAATGCATTTGACCACTTTAGAATGCACTCAATTATTTTAGAGAGAATTTAAATGGTAATAGACTGCATTATGGATAATGAAAGCATTGTATCTCAATACACATGGCATCTACTAAAACAAATCATGAGATATCAAGTATAAGTTTAGATGTGTGTGTACTCAACAAGGTGATTCGACTCTTCATTAAGAAAATCGGAAATTAGTATCAATACTCAAAAGATCAAGCTGTATCAGTGGGAAGAGAAACAAAGTTAGTCTTTCAGGTCAAAAACTTTTCATTAGAATGGGAAAAGAGAAAAAGAAGTTTTTTCCTCAACAGAGAGAGTGGGGGGAGGGTTACCTCTGATGCAGTAAAAAGAAAGATGACTATGGGGATATGCAGTAACCAAGGTTACCTGATCATTGAGTGAGAATGTGGAAGCAGGGGGATAATCCTGGCAGGTCAGGTTGGGCATGTCCTCCACTCGCAGAAATAATTTTTTAAAAGGAAACAAACTGAGTTAATATCACAGATGGATGACTGATACAGACAGAGAAATCAAATTACCTGAAGTTGTAGAATTCAGCACTGAGTCTAAAAGACTGCATCACACCCAGACAGAAGAGTTGCTGTTCCTAAACTGGGATTGGACATCATTTTAACCATGCAGATAATATCTCAGATGAGAGTGGGACCGACAATTAGTGAGAGGAAGCTCAAGGACACTCCTGCCAACCTAGTTGCTCTTGTTTGCTGCAAATTAAATGTAGTGAGGCATTTTATGTTTAACAAAACCTGTAACACATTTTATTGAACTCCAAAACCTACACAACAAAGATGTGCTAAAAACTTTACATAATAATGTCATCATGTCAGACCAGCCTCTTAAATCAAAGTCCCAACTCAATGTTGGTGGTTGTGAATTATATACATTTCTCCCAATTACATTTCCCTACACTCTCCTTCACAGTCACCCAATTTGTACTTGGTTTCTCCAATGAAAAGGAGGCCATATTGTGAACTCCTAATGCAGTCCCCTTGATTAGAAGATACACAATTCTTCACTTGAAAAGACTAATAGTACAATTCCAGAACAAGCCATGTCCCAGTCCCATTGACCCATCCAGTAAACATACCCTGAACACTGCACGTCAAATGACTACATGCTGAAAGAGTTCATTCAACCCAGGACCAATATGATAGTGACTTTGTCTTGCCAGTAAATGTCAAGGATGCTTCTGAAACAACAAAGTGGAAATGTTGAAGCCTTCTCTCATTCATGCACAGCCTAGCATCATTATTGTGGAGGAGTGTCTTAGAGATATAGGCTTGAATGAGTTGCAGTGTGTTAGATATATGGGTTATAACCAAATAAAAAAAAGCAGCTAGAATCATTTAGCAAGAGTGCAAGGGTGTTTATTAAGTGCATCAAAATCAAACTTTAAAAAATTAGCAAAAACAGCAAAAAGAAAACTGCCAATGTTTACAAAAATATATCTACAAAAAAACATGATAATAGCTCCATACTATTCTTCCAGTGTGAACTCCTGGCAGCCCTGATCTCTCTCTTCATTGAAAGCCAAGAGCACCAGGACATCCCATCTTTAATTACCCACAAAGTTAACTTGTGATTACACCTGAATAAGGATATGATGCACCCCCACAATGTAATTACAGTCATACTACAAAATAAACAGAAGCATCTCACTTAAATGCAGTGTACAAACAACATATACACATTTACACATCCCCAATATTAAAGAAATGGATTATTCCACAGTGTATGGCATGAGAGGCACCATAAAGCCAGTCAGCTCGGTTTAGGACCCATAATCAGAACATACTGGGGAAGATATTGAAATGTGTACACTCAGCACAATGGCAGCAGAATGACAAGGCAATGCTTGTATGTGTGTACAAATGCACCTGTGTAAGGAGTGTGTTTAGAGTGCTCTCCATCACACTGACTGCTTGCTATAAGTCCTCACACTCACTCAAAATGCATACTGATTCCAACATCAGGTAACCTACTGCTGGTTACTGTGAATATCTTCCAATAACACATTATCAATGCTAAGTGTTGATACCAGTGGCCTGAGCGATGATGATCTGTAGTCATTCTTACCCTTTATAATAGAGGGCAAGTCTTGTTTATTAGCTGCAGAGACACTCCAGTGACAATGACATTGAGTATTCCTTGATGCCTATTGTCTTTGCTCAATGGAAAGGCTGAGCAGGCTTTTATCAGTTCCAGTGTGTGTATGGACATACACCGAATGAGCTGAAGACATGTGACAGCAGTAAAGGGTGAGCATCCTGAAGATTGTTGGCACCAGAAAATCGTCCTGTTTGACCCCACTGCAAATCTGGATATTCTGAATTGCCCTGACCTTTCTCCTCATATTTCTTTACAGGAGCATCACACTGAATCCACAGAATGCACATCAGTGTCTACAGAAACCTAAAGGAGATCTGAGGGATAAGCCATTCACACAGAGGGTAGTGGTTATCTAGATTGAGCTGCCAGGCAACGTAAGATCATAAGAGCATAAATTATAGGAGCAGAATTAGGCCATTTGGGCCATCGAGTCTGCTCCAACATTTCATCATGGCTGATCCAATTTTCCTTTCATCCCCAATCTCCTGTCTTCTCGCCATATCCCTTCATGCCCTGACCAATCAAGAATCTATAACCTCTACTTCAGATATACATAAAGACAGCCTCCACAGCTTCCTGTGGCAAGAAAATTCCATGGATTCACCACTTTTGGGCTTAAAATGGTGGAAGCTGATAAAGTTAAAATGTTTAAAACTATTTAGACAGGTACATGATAAGAAAAGCATGGAGTGACAATGGGACTGGAGTCAAAAAAACCATCACCATTGATATGGATGAGGTAGGCCAAAATAACCTATTCCTGTGCTGTATAATTCTATGATTATATGAAGCTTTGCCCAGTAAATTAGATCATAGGACCATAAGACACAGGAGAAGAATTAGGGCATTCAACCCATTGAGTCTGCTCTGCCACGGCTGATTTATTTTCCCTCTCAACCTTATTCTCCTGTCTTCTCCACATAACTTTTGATGCCTTAATAATCAAAAATGTCAACTCCTGCTTTAAATACAGTATACCCAATGACTTGTTCTCCACAGCCATCCAATGAATTCCATAGGTTCTCTGCACCTCTGGCTAAACAAACTATACCTCTTCTCTGAACTCACTCGAGTTTAGAAGAATGAAGAAGAATCCCATTGAACCCTATCAAAGATTGAAAGGGCTAGATCAAGAGTGGACATTGACAAGATGTTTCCAATAGTGTGGGAGTCTAGGACTAGAGGGCACAGCCTCAGAATACAAGGACGTGCAGAGATGAGGTGGAAATTCTTTAGCTAGAAGGTGGTGAATCTGGAATCCATTATCACAGATGGCTGTGGAGATCAAATTGTTGGGTATATTTAAAGCAGAGTTTGAGAGGTTCATCCTCTGCATAGGGATTGGGAAGCTACTTTAGATCGGGGATAGGATTTGTCTCAGGTCAGCGAGAGCTGTGCTCTCACATGCCATCTGAAAGGAAAAGCAAGAGTACTCACAGAAAATTCACGGGCACCTTTGTGACACGTGAGACATGGCAAGTTTACAAACCGTACCAGATTACAAATCCATCAATAACAACTTCCTGTCATGATAGGCTGAATGTCTTCTATGCATAATTTGCCATGAGTGATGAGACATTGAGGGAAGTCTCCTCTCTCCCTGAGGAACAGGCACCCTGTCTGCCTGCATCTGAGGAGAAGGATCCATGCAAAGCTGCAAGGCTCAACAATGTATCTGATCAGGTTCAGGGAGTCCATGCAACCCAGCTCACAGAGGTCTTAATATCACTTTGCAACAGTCTAGTGTCCCTGCAGGCTTCAATGATGCCACCATCATCCCAGTGCCCAACAGAGCCAAGGTAACTGCTCTAAATGATTATTGCCCAAAGGCACTGACCTCAACAATCATGAAGTGCTTTGAGCAGCTGATAATGAATCATATAAAATCCAATCTCTTAGCTACATTAGACTTTTTCCAGTTCATCTGCTGCTCAAACCTGTATACTGATAATGTTCTAGCATCAGCCCTCCACTCCATCCTGTCCCACTTGCCTCAGATGCCAGGATGTTGTTCATCAACTTCAACTTGGCATTTACACAGTCATCCTTCAGAGGTTTGTAGGTAAACTGTCCTTGTTGGAACTCAACATCTCTCTCTCTCTGTAACTGGATACTGGACCTCTTCACGGAAAGAACCCAGTTAGTCCTAGTTGGGAGCAATTTCTTGAGCTCGACCATGCTGAGCACTGGTGTGCCCACTGCTGACTCATGACTGCACTGCCAGGTGCAGCTCAAGCCACATCAATAAACTCACTAATAGTTGGCCTCATCAACAACAATGATGATTTGGCATACAGAGAGAAGGTAGAGAGACCACTCTCCATTGGCTTTCCTATCATTGGCTTTGCTATCAGTGGCTTTGCTATAGAGAAAGTCCATAAGGTATGGAAGCAGAAATAGTCCATTTGGCCCATCAAGTCTACTCAGCCAGTTAACCTGTAAAGAATCCTGCACAAGGACTCCCAAGTTGCTTTGCACCTCAGATTTTATTTTCTCTCCACTTAGAAAATTTAGAAAATAGTCTACCCTTATATTTCTTCTACCAAAATGCATGACCATTCATTGAATACAATGTATTTAATCTGTCACTTCTTTGTCCATTCTCCTAATCTGTCTAAGCTCTTCTATAGCCTCCGTACTTCTACAAAACTATCTGCTACTCCACCTATCTTCGTATTGAATTCCAACAGACTTGTCAGGCAAGATTTTCTCCTTAAGGAAATCATACTGACTGTGGCCTATTTTATCATGTGCCTCCAAGTACCCCGAAAGCACATCCTTAACAATTGATTCCAACATCTTCCCAACCACTGAGGTTAAACAACTAGCCTATAACTTCCTTCTTCTGCCTCTCTCCCTCCTTGAAGAGTGGAGTGACTTTTGCAATTTTCCAGTGTTCTGGAACCATGCCTGAATCCATTGATTCTCGAAAGATCTTTACTAATGCCTCCACAATCTCTTCAGCCACCTCTTTCAGAACTGTGGGGTGTAAGCCATCATGTCCAGGTGACTTATCCACCTTCAGACCTTACAGTTTCCCAAGAACCTTCTGACTAGTAATGGCAACTTCACACACTTCTGCCCTGACACTGTTGAACTTTCACCATACTGCTAGTGTCTTCCACAGTGAAGTCTGATGTAAAATCTTATTCAGTTCATCCGCCATTTTCTTGTTCCGCATTACTATCTCTTTAGCATAATTTTCCAGCTGTCTGATATCAACTGTCACCTTTCTTTTACACTTTATGTATCTGAAAAAACTTCTGGTATCAACTTTAGTACTATTGGCTAACCTACTTTTGTATGCCTTCTTTTCCTTCGTAATTTTTTTTTAGTTGTCATCTGTTGGTTTTTAAAAGCTTCACAATCCTCTAGCTTCCCATTAATTTTGCTATAGTAAATGCCCTCTCTTTGGCTTTTATGTTGGCTTTGACTTCTCTTGTTAGCCACAGTTGTTCCACCTTGCCTTCAGAATACTTTTTCCTCTTTGGATGTTTATCCCGCGCTTTCTGAATTGCTTCCAGAAATTCCAACAGTTGCTTCTCTGCTGTCATCCCTGCCAGTGTTATTTCCCAATAACTTTTGGCCAGCTCCACTCTCATACCAATGTAATTCCCACTGTAATGCTGATACATCTGAGTGAGGGCTGTGTGAACTTTATCAGCCATTTGTTGCATGAAGAGATCTTCAAAAATAAAACATAATATTTTTGTCCTGGGTGTTTACTCTCACATGTGGTCCATTAGTTCTGAAGGCCTAACGTCACCCAAATTGGGCAAGGAGAGCAACTGTTTGGCATGCTCAGACTCAGGCAGTCCAGAAGTCTGTACTAGCTGAATTTTCAGAGAGGCATATTTACCACGTGCAGGCGGGTTTTATAATAGACTCACCACTCTGGCAGCCATGAACTACAACGTATTAAAATTTTATATTGTCCATGGTGATTTCTCACAGTGTGAACTGGACTGTAAACCACTCAGTAATGTGCTGCTCCCAAAATTCTGGCAGCTTCAAAGCAACTGCTTTGGTGGACATGTCGTTGAGTATCTCTGGAATGGTCCGAGGTCACCAATGGAGCATTTTTGAGTAAACATGCAAGAGTTATTTTATGTGCATTACAAAATCAGCAGCCCTTTACTCTCATTACGAACAAACTAAACACCGTTGCCTTGTACTGATGTCACTATGTTAAACACCACCTCTTAAAGTGAACACAACAACTCAGTGATGGTGTTTGTGAATTATGTAGAACAGTTTCTATTGTGAACAATATGCATCATCTATCACCCTTTACTTTACCCTACAGCACCATTACGTGGTGCAGAAGCTACAAGGGCTCAGACCACAAGACCCTACAGAGGATAGTATAAACCATCAAGAGGATCACCATGGTCTACCTCCTTCCTTTTTGTGACACTGGCCATTGCATACAAAGGGACTGAAGTATTGTTAAGAATCCCTACCACTCATCCCACAATCTCTTTGACCCACTACTATCAGGAAGGAGGTATAGGAACAACAGACTAGGACTGCCAGACTGGGCAACATAATCTTCCCTCAAGCTATGAGTCTAATGAATAGCCTACTGCCACCAAGGTCTTGTCACTAGACCAGCCAGCTGTTTAATGTTTATTGTTTACCTGTGCTGCACACTACGTACAGTTTTAATTCTTATTTGTGGCAATATTTTGTTTTATGTGCAATGCGTGAGATATGTTTTGTGGGTACACTGTGGTCTGGAGGAACATTGTTACGTTTGGTTGTATATATGCTCAGATGACAATAACCTGGAACTCATCAGAGGTTATGGGAGATGGGTTGAAACGGATCATCAATCAGCCATGATCAAATGGCAGAATAGACTCAATGGGTTGAATGGTCTAATTTTGCTCCCATGTCTTTTGATATTGTAGTCTTATTGTCTTCGAAATCTGGCTTTTTGTATCTGCAAATCATCTTCTGTACAATGGCCAAGAACTCTCCCAAGTGACTCCCAGATTTCAGCTTGCTTGTCCTTTGGACCACTAATGCACATAACAGGTAAACTAATAAACCTCCAGGGAAGCCCAACTCAGGACAAAATATGTCTAAAATTGACTCTGGTCCTTCCATTAGATTTAACCTCTTAAAGAGACATTTAAATTGTTAAAACAAAAGACTAAAGTGGGCATTAATTCATGGAATTACACAGAGGAATAGTTGGATGCTGGATAAACTGCTTTATTGCAATATGAGAATTTTTATCTGGTCATATAAATTATGCAGAATATACTCTTTTGCCTAGCAGCCCATGCAGACTTTAATGTTCCACTCCAGTTCCTCTACTTCTTCCCCATTTCAATACATGACTGTACAGTAATTTTCTCTGCCTTTCAATATATATGGCAATATAGTTCATCCAATCTCACTTCAAATACATTTTCACCACACATCTTAAGCATTCCTTTATGGCAATAAGTTCCCCACCTTCACCATTCTCTTGATAAAGTAGCTTCCTATGGATTTCCTATTTGATGCTCTGCTGGTCTCTAACTTCATTTTTCAAATAAATGGAAATAAAGTCTGTGTCCACCTTCCAAATTCTTTCAGTATTTTAAAGGCATCTATTTGACTACTCTTCCACTTTTCCCATTTTCTTTCCCAGAATAGTTGAGTATTTAGATACACAGGGACTGATAATGGATAGTCAACATGGCTTTATGCGTGTTAGGCCATAGCTAAACAATCCTATGGAGTTTTTCAAGGAAGTTATCAGGAAAGTTGATAAAAGTAAGGTGGTGGAACATGGAAAACATGTTGACAAATGGAAGGCTTTTGACAAGATCTCACATGAGAGGTTGGTCAGGAAGGTTCAGTCGCTTGGCATTGCAAGATGAGATTGAAAATCAGATTAGACATTGGCTTTGTGGGAGATGACAGAGAGTGGGAGTAGAGGGTTGCCTCTCTGACCAGAGGCCTGTGATTAGTGGAGTGCCGCAGGGATTGGTACTGGGTCCTTTGCTGTTTGTCATCTATATCAATGATCTGGATGATAACGTGGTTAACTGGATCAGCAAATTTGCAAATGACACCAAGATTGCCAGTATAATAAAGAGCAAGAAAGACGATCAGAGTTCGCAGTGGGATCTGGACCAGCTCGAAAAAGGGGCTGAAAAATAGCATATAGAATTTAATGCAGACAAGTACAAGGTGTTACACTCTGGTAGGACAAACCAGGTCAGGTCTTACACAGTGAATGGCAGGGCATTGTGGAGTGCGGTAGAACAAGGGGATCTGGGAATATATGCCCATAATTCATTGAAATTGGCGGCACAGGTAGACAGAGTCATAAAGAAAGCTTTTGGTACATTGGCCTTCATGAATCGAAGTACTGAGTGCAGGAAATGGGATGTTATGTTGAAGTTATGTAAGTGTTGGGGAGGCCTAACTTGGAGTATTTTGCACAGTTTCGGTCACCTACCTACAGGAAATGTATTTATGGCCTCTGATCATGTTCTTCCCATTCAGCTGTTTTTTGGGATGTCTCACTCTTTGGAAGTACTTGGATGTTGCAGCCTTTCTTATGTCCTCATCGTGGCTTCCACGCACCTGCCGGATCCACAGGTATTTGTAGCCATCCCATACATCTGGTATGTGACCTTCAGGTAACTTGACTCCTTCACTCTTGATGAATTTGCCTCTTTTCATCACCATCTGGCTGCAATTTTCCAATCCAAATGACACTGCTGTACACTCTTGTCAGGTGGATTAGTGAGACAATGTCTCTTTCATTTCTGGCATTCAGCTTGATGTCAACCACATACAGGAGGAGGCTGATAGTCACTTCACTCTAGATCCTGTACCCATGTCCACCCTTTGAGATGACCTGGCTGATGGGGTTCAAGCTTATGCAGAACAGCAGTGGGGGTAGTACACCACCTTGGTATATTGGATAGGTATACAGATAGGAAAGGAATGGAGGGTTATGGGCTGAGTGTGGGCCAGTGGGACTAGGTGAGTGTAAGCGTCGGCATGGACTAGAAGGGCCGAGATGGCCTGTTTCCGTGCTGTAATTGTTATATGGTTATGTGGTTGTGCTGTTCAATGTATGTTTTCCCTGCATCTTGCACCCTGCTGTAATGTGCTGGATGGTTTCAGCAGATTCCTTGCAAAGTCTGCATCTTGAGTCTTGTCTGGAGTGATAGTCCCGGCTTCAGTTGCTCTTGTGCTCAGTGCCAGTTCTTCTGCAGCCATGAGCAGCTCAGCTGTGCTGTCCCTCAGCCCTGCCATTTCCAGCCATTGGTAAGACTTTCTTACGTCAGCCACCTTTGATATCTGGTGATGGTACATCCCATGCAGTGGCTTTCCTGCCATGGCCTCTGGCTCTGCTTCACCCACTTCCATGTCCCCTGCCTGCTGTCTGGGGTATTCTCCTAGCAGGAAGTCTTTAGGGGCCATATTTCTGACGTACTCATGGATGTTTTGCCTTTTTTCCAGAACTGTGGCCTTGACACTTCCAAGTCCTCACCTGTCCTTATTCTGGCAGGTGTACAGTCACTCAAAGTTGGCCGTTGGGTGGAACTTTCCATGTACTGGTAGTGGTTTCTGGGTCTTGATGTCAACAGCTTCCAGTTTGTTCCTTGGCCAGCACACTATTGTGGCTGGGTATCTGATGACTGGTAGGGCAACTGTACACAGTTTCATCTTAAATGTGTTTCTGAGACTGGTAGAGCCTACAGTTCACAGTTTGGAGATTGAATGAGTGATCTAGCACTTTACTGTCTCTGAAAAGACTCCAGGAAGCAAGCACGTACTTGGACGGTCTCGATGTGAAGAATCTTAGAAACAGGACTCAAGCCAATCCATTTTGCCGGTTAAAATGTCCATTAATCACTGATTAAACTTTCAAGGAAGATTGAGACATCGAGGCAAATGTGGAAGGCGAGCGGGAGTTCAGCAGCAACTGCAGACCTTTTGATCACTGGCAAGGAAGAAACCTGTGTGCAGCTGTCACTGTGTGGCTCACTGTGGCAGGCAGTTTGGGGTCTTTTTGTGGGAGCTGCAGAGTGGGAACAAAGGGAATATACCACAGAACGCCATGGGAAGGAGTGTTCCCAATACAATAAGTGTTTTGTGGAGATGAATGGCTCCAAGGAGGAGGGTCAATACTCCTGAGAGAGAGCCAGTATGTTCAAGATGGACTTCGAGGGAAGTTTGGACTGTACTGTGTGTTCTTACACAGACCATGGGTTCAGCACTGGGAGTAACAGTTATACCCAGCTTTGGAAGACATAACCTCCAATAGTCATGTGCACACTTAGAATAGTCTAACTGTAATGGGCCCCTGTATTTTTTTCTTCTTTCTTCATTCTTCCCTTTCTTTTCATAATTGTTTGATAAATCTGTAATTAGTAAATATACTTTCTGTATAATTTGAAGTGGCACACGATCTGATATTTCTTGCCGTCCGACAATTGTGTATGGGCAGTACTTATGCAGCATTCGCTCAAATCGAGTTTTCTTTAATCAGAAAATCACGATCTTCCTGTTTGGTTGAACCCCTAATCATACCAACTCTAGAAGTTTGTTGTTTATAAAAGGTGGCCTTTTCACCAATGAGTCACTTGGCTGTTAGCAGAGCTGACTAATGAGCTGAGTTTGTCTATGAGCCCAGTGAGACAGAGACATGTGGATACATACTTTGATAATAAATGAACTTTTGAGCCTTTGAAAGAGTACAGAGGTTGGTTGAGATTACAACTAGAGGTCATGGCTTAAGACCATAAGATATCAGAGCAAAATTAGGCCACTTGGCCCAACGAGTCTGCTCCATCACTTCATCATGGCTGATCCAATTTTCCTCTCAGCTCCAATCTCCTACCATCTCCCCACATCTCTTCATGCCCTGACCAATCAAGAATCTATCAACTTCTGCCTTAAATATACGTAAAGACTTGGCCTCCTCGGTTGCCTGTGGCACTGATTTCCACAGATTCACCACTCTCTGGCTAAAGAAATGCCTCTTCATCTTCATTCTAAAAGGTCACCCCTCCATTCTGAGACTGTGTCCTCTGGTCCTTGACTCTCCAACCACAGAAAACATCTCTCCACATCCACTCTATCAAGGCCTTCAACAGGTTTCTATTTGGTCACTCCTCATTCTTTTGAATACTGGTGAGAACAGGCCCATCAAATGCTCTTCATGTGACAAGCCATTCAATCCTGGAATAATTTTTGTGAACCTCCTTTGCATCCTCTCCAGTATCTGCACATCCTTTCTAAGATAAGGGGACCAAGACTGCTCACAATATTCCAAGTGAGACCTCACCAGTGCTTTATAAAGTCTCAACATTACATCCTTGCTTTTATATTCTAGTCCTCTTGAAATTAATGCCAACATTGCATTTGCCTTCCTCATCAACAACTCAACTTGTAAGTTAATCTCTAAGGAATCCTGCACGTGGACTCCCAAATATCTTAGCAGTTCAGATTTTTAAATTTCCTCTCAGTTTAGAAAATAGTCTACCCTTTTATTTCTTCTACAACTGCATGACCATACACTTCCCAACGCTGTATTCCATCTGCCACGTCTTTGCCCATTCTCCTAATCTGTCTAAATCCTTCTGTAGCTTCTCTACTTCCTCAAAACTACCTGCTCTTCCACCTCTCTTTATGTCCTCCACAAACTTTGTAACAATGCCATCAATTCTGTTATCCACGTCATTGCTATGCAGACCCTTGTGGAACACCACTAGTCACTGGCAGCCAACCAGAAAAGGCCCCCTTTATTCCCAGTCTTTGCCTCCTGCAAATTAGCCATACTGTATACATGCTGGTATCTTTTCTGTATCTCTTAACTTGTTGAGCATCAGCTAATTCTCCTTTGTCTATCCTGTTTGTTATTTCTTTATAGAATTCCAACAGATTAGTCAGATAAGATTTTCCCTTGACTACAGCCTATTTTATCATGTGCCTCAAAGTACCCAGAAACCACATCCTAAACAATTGACTCCAACATCTTCTAACAAAGGAGGGAGAGAAGAAAAATCATTGGGAAATGCAGACTAGCTAACCTAACTCTGTTACTGAGAAAATACCCGGATCTATTATTAAGGAGATAATAGAAGAACCTTTGGAAATTTAAAAGACAGGGTTGACATGGTTTGACAGAAGGAAAATCATGTTTAGCAAGTTTGTGAGAGTTCCTTGAGGGTGTGATTAATAGGGTAGAAAGAGGGAACCAGGTGTGCTTGGATTCCAGAAGGTATTTGATAAGATGAGGACTGCTTCATTGAGCACCTCCGATCCAGCCACCATAAGCTAAACATTTTAAATCTCATTCCAACAGTTCCAACAGGTCAGTCCATGTCCTCCTCTTGTGCCAAGATGAGGCAACCCTCGGGGTGGGGGAGAAACACCTTATATTCCATCTGAGTAGCCTCTATCCTCATGGCACGCATATTGATTTCTCCTTCCTTGTCCTACCCCACCCAACTGGAAGACCTGTATCCTTCCAGCTAGCACCCTCCCCTGCTCCACTTTTATATTCTGGCATTCTCCCCTTCCTTCTCAGTCCTGAAGCAGGGTCTTGGCCTGAAACATCAACTGTTTATTCATTTCCATGGATGTGACCTGACCTGCTGAGATCCTCCAGGATTTTGTTGTGTTGCTTTGGATTTCCAAAATCTGCAAACCTCCTCATGTTTACTATATAAAAGTTCCTGCATAGATTAGAGTGCATGGGGTTGAGGTTTTACATATTGACAAGGTAAGAGAGTGCCTAGCTAACAAAAATCAGATCGGTGGGAAAAAGGCCATTGTTGCATTGGCAATCAGTAACTAGAGGGATGTCACAGTGTTCAGTGTAGAAACCACAAATATTTGCAATGTTAATCACTCAGAGGGCTGATAAGTTAAAGGTGAGGTATATTAGTCTAACACTTGGCTTGATCAATTCCCGTCATCTAGGGGAAGCTGCTGTCTGCCCCACCAAACTGTGTGCTCACGTTTGCGTAGATGCTGTGTAATGTACAGCAGTACAAACCCATGATGCAAAATAGCAGTCAGTACACAATATGCGATTAAATAATTACACTTTATAGCTTTTACTGTGACTGTGGGGTTAGTAGAGAAACAAAATAGTAAAGAAAAAGGCACCACTTTATTTGGTTTTAAACTGTCTGTGCACAAATAAATTCATTGGAGCTCATGGAACCAGGTCTCCTTTCCACCAAATGAACTCCTCCGAACTGCATCCACCTTCGGCTGGGACTATATCCGGTGGTCTACCAGAGTGCTCCACACATGTCCTTCCTCTTCTCCTTTCCTCAACGAAAAGCCCATGCACTAACCTGGTTCCCACACATACAAGACAGAATAACATGTCTCCTATTGGTTAGTTCCCTGTTATCTGTAGTTAGAACCCAAGCATCACAGCTACAGAGAGACATTACCTCATCAGTTATCATTACGAAGAAGCCATTTCATTATAACACGAATGTCTTGGTCATCACGGACCACTACACTAGATAAGCTCAGGCTTTTCCTACCAAGGACTAGAGGGTCACTACATTGTGTCGGTCCACCGTGAAAACCTCCTCTTTCCCTCCAACGTCCAGAACGTACGTGGACCCGTTGTTGTTGATCACCTTGAACAGCCCCTCATACGGCCACTGTAGCGGTGCCCGGTGTCCGCCCAAACTTACAGATCTGCAGGTCTTTGGATACATGGGTCGGGGTCTGTTCATGCTGTGAAGTCGGTACGGGGGCCAGGTTGCCGAGCCTTCCATGTAGTCTGTCCAGGACTGCTGCGGGTTCTTCCTCTTGCCCCCTTGTGGCTGGTATGAACTCACCTGGGACAGCCAGGGGTGCGCCGTACACCAAATTGGCTGACAAGGCATGCAGATCCTCTTTGGGCGCTGTACAAATTCCAAACAGGACCCAGGGAAGCTCGTCCACCCAGTTAGGTCCTCTCAGGCGGGCCATGAGAGCCGACTTCAAGTGATGGTGGAAACGCTCCACTAGTCCGTTTGACTGTGGGTGGTAGGCAGTAGTGTGGTGTAGGGTGGCCACAGCTGGCCACAGGCTGGAGGTGAACTGGGCGCCTCTATCGGAGATAATGTGGGCCGGTACCCTGAAACGTGCTACCCAAGTTTCAATCAGTGCTCGGGCGCAGGAATCGGCAGATGTATCAGTGAGCCTCTGGCCACCTCGTGAACCGGTCTACCATAGTTAGGAGGTACCGTGCTCCTCGGGACACTGGTAGGGGGCCCACGATATCCACATGAATGTGGTCGAACCTCTGGTGGGTGGGTTTCAACTGCTGCAGTGCGGCTTTAGTGTGCCGCTGCACCTTGGCTGTTTGGCACTGCGTGCACGTTCTGGCCCATTCACTGACCTGCTTGTGAAGTCCGTGCCACACGAACTTGCTGGAGACCAGCCGGATGGTTGTCCTGATAGATGGGTGTGCCAAACCATGTATGGAGTCGAAAACTCGCCACCTCCAGGCTGCCGGGACAATGAGGCGAGGTTGGCCGGTAGCCACTTCGCACAGGAGGGTCCTCTCACCAGGGCCTACGAGAAAGTCCTGCAGCTGCAAACCCGAGAATGTGGTCCTGCAGCTGGGCATCTCGTTGTCTGCCTGCTGCACCTCCTCCAGTGCTGCATAGTCCACCCCCAGGGACAGGGCCTGGATAGCCGGTCTGGAGATTGCGTCCGCCACGACATTGTCCTTTCCCGAGACATGCTGGATGTCCGTCATGTACTCAGAGATGTAGGACAGATGTCGCTGCTGGCGAGCTGACCAGGGATCGGACACCTTCATGAATGCGAAGGTCAATGGTTTGTGGTCCATGAACGCGGTGAACTTCTAAGAAGTACCTGAAATGCTGGATTGCCAGACACAGTGCCAACAGCTCCCGGTCAAAAGCACTGTACTTGAGTTCGGGTGGTCGTTGGTGCTTACTGAAGAACGCCAGGGGTTGCCACCGCCCCGCGATGAGCTGCTCCAGCACCCCACCGACTGCTGTGTTGGATGCATCCACAGTGAGTGCAGTCGGAACGTCCGTTCTGGGGTGCACCAACATCGCGGCATCTGCCAAGGCTTCCTTGACTTTAATGAAAGCGACCGCGGCCTCCTCGTCCCAAATGATGTCCTTGTCTTTACCCAACATCAGGGTGTACAAAGGGCGCATGATATGGGCTGCTGAGGGGAGGAAACAGTGGTAGAAGTTCACCATACCAACGAACTCCTGCAGGCCTTTGACATGTTGGGCCAGGCAAAGTGGCGGATCATATCTACCTTGGCGGGCAGAGGTGTTGGTAATCTTGGTAGTCTTTGGTAATCCTGTGGCCCAGGAAGTCGATGGTATCGAGACCGAACTGGCATTTGGCTGGGTTGATCGTGAAGCAGAAATCACTCAGGTGGGAGTAGAGCTGGTGGAGGTGGGACAGATGCTCCTGACGACTACCGCTGGCTATAAGGATGTCGTCCAAATAGATGAACGCAAAGTCCAGGTCGCGTTCCACTGCATCCACCAGCCGTTAGAATGTCTGTGCGGCATTCTTCAGGCCAAACGGCATTCGGAGGGACTCAAACAGGCCAAACGGGGTGATAAGTGCCATTTTGGTGATGTCTACAGTGTGCACCGGGATTTGATGGTATCCTTGGATGAGGTCTACTTTGGAAAAGATTCTTGCCCCGTGCAAAGTCCTATATGTGCAGCACAGGGTAGTGGTCTGGAGTTGTAGCCTCGTTCAATCTGTGGTAGTCGCCGCATGGTCTCCAACCCCCAGCTGCTTTAGTCACCATGTGCAGGGGGGAGGCCCATGGGCTGTCAGACCTCCGTATGATCCCCAATTCCTCCCTCATGAACTCCTCCTTCACCAGACAGAGCTTTTCCGGGGGGAGCCTTCGTGCGCGGGCGTGGAGGGGTGGTCCCTTGGTCGGGATGTGGTGCTGAACCCCCTGTCTGGGCATGGCTGCCGTGAACTGCAGTGCCAGAATCAATGGAAAGTCCACCAGGATTCTGGTGAACTCGTTGTCCGACAGTGTGATGGAGTCCAGGTGTGGGGCCGGCAACTTGGCTGCACCCAGGGACAACATCTGGAAAGTCTCGGCATGAACCAGTCTTTTCCCTTGCAAGTCGACCAGCAGGCTGTGAGCTCGCAAGAAGTCCACCCCCATGAGTGGTTGGGCCATCCAAGTGTGAAGTCCCACGTGAACCGGCTGGCGCCGAACTGCAGCTGCACTGTGTGGGAGTCGTACGTCCGCATCGTGTTGCTGTTTGCGGCCCTCAGAGTGAGTCCTGGCTTCCTGTTGCGGGTATCGTACCCCATCGGGGGCGAGACGCTGATTTCTGCTCTGGTGTCAACCAAAAAGCGGCGTCCCAATGGTTTGTCCCAGACGTACAAGAGGCTGTCCTGGCGGCCATTCGCCATAGTCATTAGTGGCAGCTGGCCCTGGCCCTGGCCGTTGCAGGGCGGGCCACAATGGCGGGCTTTTGTGCCCTACCGCTGGTGGTAGAAACACCACTGTTCACTGTCCTCCTCACTCCTGCCTCTGTGTTGTGTGCACCCCCCGTTGGGCCTGGTCTGGTCCGCTGTTGGGCACGTGGCCTGGTAAACTGACCAACGGACGCCACGCTCTCCCTCTTGGCTTTCCACAGCACGTCTGCTTGGGCCGCCACCTTCCGGGGGTCGCTGAAATTTGCTTCGGCCAGCAGCAGTATGTCCTTGGGCAGTTGCTCTAGGAACGCTTGCTCGAACATGAGGCAGGGCTTGTGTCCGTCAGCCAGGGCCAGCATCTCGTTCATCAATGCTGACTGCAGCCTGTCTCCCAAACCGTCCAGGTGAAGCAGGGGGCATCCCGCTCACGCCGTGAGAGGCCAAAGGTCCCAATTAGTGGAGCTTTGAATGCTTCATATTTGCCTTCTTCCGGGGGTGACTGTATGAAATCCTTAACCTGGGCCCCCATCTCCTGGTCAAGGGCGCCCTCCACGTGGTAGTAGCGCGTGGAATCAGAAGATATCTGCTGAATCTGGAACTGGGCTTCTGCTTGGCTGAACCACACACGTGGTCCAGAAAGTTGGCAGTTTTAGCAAAACTGCGTGAACAGATGAAGAGTCGGTCATCTTTGGTCCAAATCCCATTTGGACCGTCGGGGTCACCAATGTAGCGACGTACTACATACAGAGCTAGAGACAACACGCCGTTTCGAGACTAGGTTATTCAAACATTTAATCCCTAGCGCCCGCCCTCTCCAGGCGGAAATGACTTCAGAAGTGCATTACCAAAGTCTCTCCCCGCGCGCTGGCTATTTGTAAATCGGTTCACCTGCGCAGAAAGTCGGTCGCCACAGTACATCAGTTTTTTATACACTGATGTGTAAAACCAATGCATTGCACTAGTCCAGCTTGTTTTTGAGCCGGCATAATTTTCTCTTCAATGTAATCCACTGCCAAAATCTCCATACGATTATTAATATGTGATTTGTCCATGTCTTGTAATAATGGATAGTTGTGTGATGAGCTATAACATACTTATCGAACCAGGCTGTAGTTTCGAGTGAGCTTCATGGAGCTGCTGTCCCTGACATTGGGCACAATGGTGGTGTTGTTCTAAAGGGAATAACACACAAAATACTGGAGCAAATCAGCACTTCAGGCAGCATCTAAGGAAGGAAGATGACAGCCAACAATTCAGATTGAAATTTAGACTCTGATGAGGGGCCTCGACCTGAAATGTCAACTGTCTATTTCTCTCCATACCTGCCAGCTCATCTGCTGACATATTCCCACATTTTGTTTGCTGCTCCACATTCCAGCATCTGCAGACCTGTGTATTTCTGTTCTGAAGGGACTTGCAGGCATTCAGCCATAACCCCATAACTCCCTGCAAGTGAGGTTAGTGTAGATGAGCTAAAGGACTAGCATGAATGCAGTGGGCAGAAGAAACCATCTCTGTGCAGTACAACTTTATAAGCATGAAAACAATGAGAATGAGGACTAATTTCTGGATTTCCATGGAGCCATTGTAAGTCTGGAAGATACTGACACGGACAGATGCATGCCCACATACCTCTTTCCTCTTGGTCTCCATTTGGAATCCTATCAGTAACAGCCCTTCTTGAGGGACCCCAGAATTACACTGGGGCATTTGCCAAGTCAGCTGGTGCAGGGGTAGGGCCTCATTCATTTCAATGGGAATTTTTCACCTGAAATTCAGGAAGGAAAAGGTCTAGCCTCATGTTACTTTATTTTCACTTTTTATTTTAATGTTTACATTTTTTGTTTTCTACTGCATTATCTTTAATGTCTTTTTTAAAGTTTCAATCACTTTTCTACATTGGAGAAGTTTTTATTTGTCTTTGGAGACCAGACAGATTTAAAAACTGTAAAGGTTTTGACAGAAGGTGCACTTCCACAACCGGCCTTTCCTCCTGTTGGAGGCTGTCAGGGTTTTCCATGATGGAGCCTCAACACTACCCTGTAACACTTATTTATTTCTGTGGCCTTCCTTAACTCTTGCTAGATGCCTGCAGGTCATGTGGCCCTTAACATCAAGCCCCAAGAAGTGTGGATGGGCAACATTACCTTGTCCAGTTGGTGCATTGGATCTCGTTCCCCCCCCCCACCCTTTTTACTTCACCTTAATCTCAATGCAGTCACCCAGAATATAAAGTAGTAGGTCAGTAGGTCACAGGAACAGGCCCCTTGGCCTATGACGTCAAATTAAATCAATTGATCTGTCCGCACAAGATACATATTCTGCCATTCCCTGCCTGCTCATGCACCTGTCTGCATGTCTCTGAAATGACACGCAGGACTAAAAGCAGCTTTCTGCTCAAGCATTGCCTCCCAGTCACTCCAGTCTGAGTAGGAAGTGATGTCATCTGTGCAGTCCCATTCTGACTGGCGGTTGTTAGTGATTATTTTCACATTCTTTTCCTTTCTACTTCTTTTTTAAATTCTTCCTCCTTAACTCAGCATTTCCTACCTTTACCTTCTCCTTCTAAGGCCAATTTGTCTTTAATTTAACCAGCTTCTCTGTTTGGAGACAAGAAAAAGTAGATGCGGGAATCACAAAATGCTGCCTGTCCACTTCCATCCACAGATGCTGCCTGATCCATGGAGTTCTTCCAGCTGTTAGGTTTCAGCTCCATCTTCTCCACTTCATTGTCAAACCTAAACCTCTCCAATATGATCTTATGATTCATAGCAGATTCACATCACACTTTGCAAGTTTATTGAACAAATGATATTGAGCTAAAGTATTGGGGGAAAAACATCTTTTAAAAGCTTATTCATTTTAAAAGTAGACACATCCATTGCTGACAGTTTGATCAGAATAAAATTTCAAAAACAGTGTGATTAAAGAATAGCTATTTCTTTTGGAGTGAATGTTAATGAAATATTCAGACTCTTGATTAAATGCAATCAGTGGATTCTACAACGTAGAAGGCAGTTGTTCAACTAAACTCTTTGATAGTTTTATGGAAGACCCAAATGCTGCTCTTTTCCCCATGACCCCACCAAAAGAATTCTTTTTTTCTCTATGTTCAATTCCTTTTAAAAATTATTATTGGATATACTTCCCCCACTTCGACAAAATATATTCCATACCATAATAACATGCTGGTTAAAAAAAAAGTAACCCTTGTCTTCCTACTTGTTCTAGAAAATAGAACTTTTGTTAAATATTATATCTGTGTGTTGTAAAATATAAACAAGTACTTATGTTGTTATGAAAGCAGAAAAAGTTGGAAATAATCAGCAAATCAGGCAAGATATATGGAGAGAAAAACAAGAGTTAACACTTGGGATTAATGAAAGATCATCAACCTGATATGTTGACTCTGTTTTCTCTTTGCATTGATGCTGCTTGACCTGTTCCCAACATATTTTTAAATGTTATTTCAAGTTACTGGCATTTGCTGTACTTTTTTGGTATAATTGGTAATGAGAAAAGGTTTTGTGATTTCCAAAAATCATCAGAGGATAAAGACAAATAATCAGATTCAAAACAAAAGAGTTCAAAGTAAATTCAAAATTTGAAACAAATTTATTATTAAAGTACATAAATATCACCCTGAGGTTCATTTAATTGTGGGCATTCAGAGTAAATTCAAAGAAACAGTCTAGAATCAATGAGAAACTGTGCATGACAAAGATGGGCAAACAACTAGTGTTCAAAAGACAAAACTCACTATGGTTTTGTCTAGTGTTAATCTCACTCTCTAATTTACCGAATCAGATGAAAATAGGGTATCAAAACAGCGAAACCAAATGAATTATACCTTGACATACCTCCTGTACATGGATGATTTGTAAATGTACACTACTTCATCAGTAAAGCTAAAACAATTAATTCAATAGTAAAATTATTTTCTAAATATATAAACAAGAACCATGGGCTAGATAAGTACAGGACATTAAAAATGAAGTAAGATGCAATATAGCTATAGAATATAAAACAGAGCAGCAGGATACAATACAACTGATGAATAAATATGAAACATACAGTATAGGTATCTGGGGTACCAACAAGAAAAAAAATAGATCATAGTGTGATAAAGGGAAGATTTCTGACATAATTTACTTCAAGGCTTAAGAAAATCTGCCAAACAGAGCTCACTAGTATAAAATAACAAAGGCAATAAATTCTTTCACTCTTTCACTATACCTGTATTAACATATTCCTTTGGCATAATATCTGGTCCAAGACCGATCTGGAAAAATTACAAAGAAAAATAAGAACTGAAATGACAAATTTTAGAAAACATGATGTACACTCAAACACACTTAGATAAACACTACCTAAGACAGAACGAGGAAGAGCAATAACAGTCATAAAAAATTTACACAACTCCGATAAAACTTCTAAGGATATATTTTCAGTAACAAAAACTGGATTCAGCTCTCCACGCAGTATACAATTCGGATAAGAAGTACACAACACTAAACTTAAATGAAAGACAAACCCAGAAAAATGAATAAATTTATCACTGCAGAAGAAAAAGTTAACCAATGGAAGCGTATGACCCTCTATGGGAGAAATCCCCATGATCTGAGCAGACTAGATGTTTACAAGGAAGCGTCAAATGCCTGGCTCAGAGTTGGAGGTGTCTTCACAGAAACAGAAGGGTTGCTTGTGGCAATACAGGACCAGGTGATTAACACAAAAAAAATCAAAACTACATAATAAAAGACAAGATGATAAATGCAGAAAGTGCTAAAAGAAACCAGAATCAATACAACATATTATAGGATCCTGCAGCAGTTTAACACAATCTGATTACTTACACAGGGACAATCAAGTGGCAAACATCATTAAAATGCAAACCTATAAATGAAATCACACCTCAGCTTGAGCTGAGAAAAATAAGTAATAATAATAATTCATACCTATTAATTTCATTGATTTCACATATCAGGGTAGGCCAGTGTTTGGAGAGAGTTAGCTGGGAAACACATTGCTTGTCAGTCTGCAACAAACTCCCATCTCACATCTACCATATGGAAAGGAAATTGCCCCATATAAATGTTCTAGTCGGGATAGCAATTTCCACTGACAACTGCAGCTTTAGGGAGCTCTGTCCAGAGGGATCAGTTGCAGTGTTCTTGTTTGAATTTACAGCGGAAGCTCGGGATTCCCAACGTTCCAGTGAGCTTTCTGTACGAACTCAGACTTCTGAAGGGGTCTAATCCCACCTCCAGCTCTCTTAGCTAAAGCCGAGCTTGGGGTTGGGATCATCACTTCTTGAAGTAGAATGCTGGATATGAAGTGAGAGATGCTGTCGATTTGTTTTCATTCATTCCCTGGGATGCAGCTGTAATTTTCATCTTATTGTGGAAGGTACAAACTGTAGGTAAAAAGAGTTAAACACATGACTTGGTATGGCAGGATTTGATCCCCATACCTACTGACTGATAATCCAATTATTTCCACATTATCATTTAAGGTATTCCCCAAGAGAAAGGATGAACCAGCCTTCGTCTCAAGCTACAATCATTCAAGGAAGTTTTTTTTTCTCCTCAAATATATACAGTATATTGTAGCGGTGTGCTACATGCAGCGCTAAAATAACGACACGGAGTCGGTAAACTGCAATTAAAGAAGATTTTATTCAAACTTCACAGCCTTGCTTTAAAGCCTCCCTGATCCCACCCGCCCCGGGCATGGATGCTGTAGGGGCACATACTCACAGTCCCGCGCAGGCTTTTCCCTGGTGAAGCAGACCTGGCACCCTTTTGGGACTGGCCTTTGTGTCGGCGCGCTGGCTATTTGTGAGCCGGTTCGAGTGCACTAGGAAGTGGGTCGCCACATAACCACCCCCCCCCCCAGAACCAGCAATACAGCCCCCAATGTCCACAGTCTGGGCCGGACCCTGTTTGGGAGGTCGGCCTCTGCGTCGCGGTGCCGGAAACTCGACCAGTTGCACCAGGTCCACATGGGCCGGTTTGAGTCAGACCACCGTGAAAACCTCCTCTCTCCCCCCCAACGTCCAGCATGAACGTGGACCCGTTGTTCCTGAGCACCGTAAACGACCCCTCGTAGGGCCGTTGCAGCATTGGCTGATGCCCGCCCCTTCAACAAACACAAACTTACAGTTCTGCAGGTCTTGGGGTACGCAGGTCGGGTTCTGCCCATGCTGCGAAGTGGGTATGGGGGCCAGGGCCCCGAGCCTCTCACGTAGTCTGCCCAGGACTGCTGCGGGTTCTTCCTCTTGCCCCCTTGGGGCTGGTATGAACTCCCCGGGGACGACCAGGGGTGCACCGTATACCAACTCGGCCGATGATGCATGCAGATCCTCTTTGGGCACCGTGCAGATTCCGAGCAGGACCCAGGGAAGCTCGTCCACCCAGATAGCTCCTCTCAAGTGGGCCATGAGGGCCGACTTCAGGTGACGGTGGAAACGCTCCACCAAGCCGTTCGACTGTGGGTGGTAGGCAGTGGTGTGGTGCAGCTGTGTCCCCAAAAGGCAGGCCATTGCTGACCACGGGCTGGAGGTGAACTGGGCGCCTCTGTTGGAGGTAATGTGGGCCGGTACACCAAAGCGGGACACCCAGGTGGCGATCAGTGCCCAGGCGCAAGATTCGGAGGTGGTGTCAGTGAGCGGGATCGCCTCTGGCCATCTTGTGAACCGGTCCACGATAGTCAGGAGGTGCCGCGCTCCTCGCGACACTGGCAGGGGGCCCACGATATCCACATGAATGTGGTCGAAACGCCGGTGGGTGGGGTGGAACTGCTGCGGCAGAGCTTTGGTGTGCCACTGCACCTTGGCTGTCTGGCAGTGCATGCACATTCTGGCCCATTCACTGACCTGCTTGCAGAGTCCATGCCAAACGAACCTGTTGGAGACCATCTGGATGGTTGTCCTGATGGAGGGGTGTGCTAAGTTATGAATGGAGTCGAAAACGCGTCGCCGCCAAGGTGCCGGGACGACAGGATGGGGCTGGCCGGTGGAGACATCACAGAGTAGGGTCCTCTCACCTGGGCCTATGGGGAGGTCCTGGAGCTGCAAACCGGAGACTGCGGTTCTGTAACTCGGGATCTCCTCGTCTGCCTGCTGCGCCTCTGCCAGCGCCTCAAAGTCTACCCCTTGGGAAAGGGCATGAATGTTAGGGCAAGAGAGCGCATCCACCACAACATTGTCCTTACCCGAGACGTGCCAGACATCCGTCGTGTATTCAGAGATGTAGGACAGATGGTGCTGCTGGCGGGACGACCAGGGATCGGACACCTTCGTGAACGTAAAGGTAAGCGGCTTGTGGTCCGTGAACGTGGTGAAGGGCCTACCTTTTAAGAAGTACCTGAAATGCCGGATTGCCAGATATAGCGCCAACAGTTCCCGGTCGAAAGCACTGTATTTGAGCTCGGGTGGCCGCAGGTGTTTGCTGAAAAATGCCAGGGGTTGCCAGCGACCCGCGATGAGTTGCTCCAGTACCCCACCGACTGCCATGTTAGATGCATCCATTGTGAGGGCGGTAGGGACGTCCATTCTGGGGTGCACTAGCATTGCGGCATTTGCCAAGGCTCCTTTCGTTTTAATGCATGCGGCGGCGGACTCCTCGTCCCAGGTAATGTCCTTGCCCGGACCCGACAGCAGGGCGAACAGGGGGTGCATGATTTGGGCAGCTGAAGGGAGGAAGCGGTGCTAGAAATTCACTATACCTACGAATTCCTGAAGGCCTTTGATTGTGGTGGGTCGGAGGAAATGGTGGACCGCGTCTACCTTAGCGGGCAGAGGGGTTTCCCCGTCTTTAGTAATCCTGTGGCCCAGGAAGTCGATGGTGTCGAGCCCGAACTGGCATTTGGCTGGGTTGATTGTTAGACCGTACTCACTCAGTCGGGCGTAGAGTTGACGGAGGTGGGACAGATGCTCCTGATGACTGCTGCTGGCTATGAGGATGTCGTCCAAATAAATGAATGCGAAGTCCAGGTCACGTCCCACCGCATCCATTAACCGCTGGAACATTTGTGCGGCATTCTACAGGTGGAATGACATGCAGAGGAACTCGAAAAGGCCAAACGGGGTGATGAGAGCCATTTTGGGCACGTCGTCCAGATGCATCGGGATTTGATGGTATCCTTGGACGAGGTCTACCTTGGAGAAGATCCGTGCGCCGTGCAGGTTTGCTGCAAAGTCCTGAATGTGCGGCACAGGGTAGCAGTCTGGTGTGGTAGCTTCGTTCAGCCTGTGGTAGTCGCCGCATGGTCTCCAGCCCCCTGTCATTTTGGGCACCATGTGCAGGGGGGAGGCCCATGGGCTGTCGGACCGCCGGATGATCCTCAATTCCTCCATCCTCTTGAACTCCTCCTTCGTCAGTCGGAGCTTGTCCGGGGGAAGCCACCGAGCACGGGCGTGGAGGGGTGGTCCCTGGGTCGGGATGTGGTGCTGTACGCCGTGTCGGGGCATGGCTGCCGTGAACTGCGGTGCCAGAACCAATGAGAAATCCGCCAGGACTCTGGTGAAGTCGTTGTCAGACAGCGTGATGGAGTCGAGGTGTGGGGCTAGCAACTGGGCTTCTCCCAGGGAGAATCTCTGCCTCGGCAGGTCGACCAGCAGGCTGTGAGCCCACAAAAAATCCACACCCAGTAGCGGTTGTACTATGGCGGCCAGTGTGAAGTCCCACATGAACTGGCTGGAGCCGAACTGTAGCTGCACCATACGGGTGCCGTAGGTCCTTACTGTGCTGCCGTTCGCGGCCCTTAGGGTGGGACCCGGTGCTCTGTTGCGGGTGTCGTAACTCGTCAGAGGTAAGACGCTGATCTCGGCTCCGGTGAAGACCAAAAGATGGCATCCCGACCTCTTGTCCCACACATACAGGAGGCTATCTCGATGGCAAGCCGCCGTAGCCATCAGCGGCGGCTGGCCCTGGTGTTTCCCGGGAACTTGCAGGGCGGGCTACAGCGGCGGGCTTCTGCGCCCCACTGCTGATGGTAGAAGCACCATTGTTCATTGGTCTCCTCACCCCTGCCTCTGGGGTTAGCGGGCTCTGTGGCCGGGCCTGGTCTGGTTTGCTGTTGGGAGCATGGCCTGGTGATCTGTGTGACGGACACCCCACTCACCTTCTTGGCGTTCCACAGCGAGTCCGCCCGGGCTGCCACATTTTGGGGGTCACTGAAATCTGCGTCGGACAGCAGCAGGCGTATGTCCTCGAGCAGCTGCTCCAGGAATGCCTGCTCAAACATGAGACAGGCTGTGTGTCCGCCGGCCAGAGGCAACATCTCATTCATTAAAGCCGATGGAGGTCTGACTCCCAAGCCATCCAGGTGCAGTAAACGGGCAGCCCGCTCTTGCCGTGAGAGTCCTTATGAGCAGGGCTTTGAATTCCGTGTACTTGTCATCCGCTGGGGGAGACTGTACGAACTCCTCAACCTGGGCCACTGTGTCCTGGTCAAGGGAGCTCACCACGTAGTAGTAACGTGTGTCCTCTGAGGTTATCTGCCGAACGTGGAATTGGGCTTCTGCTTGCTGGAACCAGAGGTGAGGTTGCAGCGTCCAGAAGCTTGGCAGTTTTAACAAAACCGCATGAACAGATGCGGCATCGTTCACCTCCGGTCCAAAAATCGTTTGGACCGGCAGGGTCACCAATTGTAGTGGTGTGCTATACGCAGCGCTGAAATAACGACACAGAGTTGGTAAACTGCAGTTAAAGAAGATTTTAGTCGAACTTTGCGCTTTGCTTTAAAGCCTCCCTGATCCTGCCCTCCCCGGGCACGGATGCTGTAGGGGGCACATACTCACAGTCCCGCGCAGGCTTTTCCCTTTGTTGGTAAAGCAGACCTGGCGCCCTTTTGGGACTGGCCTTTATGCCAGCGCGTTGGCTATTTGTGAGCCGGTTCAAGTGCACTAGGAAGTGGGTCGCCACAATATTACATTATTCATAACATCTGTAAATGTATTATACAATAAAATCATAGTTTGGCATTCAGTTCACTTAATTACTGCGCTCACATTCTACTAACATTGAATCAATGATTCCTACACACATACTCCAGAATCACAGTCTTATAGTTCTACAGCATATGGCAATATGTCAGGCCTGCAGCCATTCAAAGTCCAACCCTATGTCCGTGTTGTCGCATTGTGAGAGGGAGGTGGAAATGGGTAAGGCTGGCCAGAAGAGCTCTGGTGAAGCTGAATCAACCAATCCCCTGTAAAGTGGGTTACAGATGAAATCTAACCATAGCATTGACTTTGTGAGAAGAGGCTTATAATCCAGTGAGCAAGTCTTCGGGATCTGCACAGCCTACAACTCTTTTGTCATCAAAGTCCATTTCTATTTTGGGTACACGGAATGTGAGAACCAGGCAGGAAAATATCGTAGCAAATGAGATGAAAAAGTAAGAAAGTGTGGATATCCAGAGTCATATTCAGGAAAACCAAAATCAAAATCTTCAACTCAAATGTTAAAACTGTGCTCCTATCTGGCTCTGAAACCAGGAGAGCAACAAAGAAGACACTTCAAAAACTGCAGGTTTTCATCAATCAATGCCTGAGAAGGACCTTAAACATCAGATGGAAACGAAGTAACCAACCAGGCTCTGTGGGAAAACACCGACCAGTAATCCATGGAGATACAAATATGCACATGGAAATGGAACCCACCAACAATATCACCAGGCAGGCATTAAAATGGAATCCCCATGGAAAGAGGAAAAAGGGATGTCCAAAGAACACATAAAGGAGAGATGGTGAACAATGGGTCACTCCTGGTCCACCTTTGGGAAACTAGCTCAGAACAGAGGATGATGGAGAGGGAGTCCATCAATGGCCTAAGGGCTAAGAAGAAGAAGTCAGGCCTGCATAGACTGACACCTTTCAGTTTCCACCCAGCTAACATTAGTCACCTGCTGCTCATTTCCAACTCATCACCTGCAGCCTACTTAACTCCAGCTCTCAGCCACAGTCCTTGCTCACCCATTTAACCAGCCAGCCTTCAGTTACCTTGTTGTGTTAAGTATCTACTCTCTCTTGTTTTGTAGTCCCTTGTAGCTTGCTAGTTTGCAGAAACATATTGTTTACTGCTACATCGTCTCTGCTGCTCTGCTTTTGTGTCAAGCTTCCTCCATTTCCTGATACAATAGCGATCATCCAAGAAATTATAAACTTGTGAGCCTCAGATCAGTGGCAGGGAATCTGGTGGAGAGCATTCTTAAGGATAGGATTTCTCACATTTTGGAAAGCATAGGCTTATTAGGGATAGTTAGCATAGCTTTCTGCAGGACAGGCCACATCTTACAAACATGATGGATTTTTTTGTGGTATTGATGAATATGGTTGATAAGGTTAGGGTGTTAGACGTTGCCTACATAAACCTTAACAAGGCATTTGACAAGGTCCTTCACAGTAGAAAGATCATGAAGATTAAAGCTCTACTCAAAAGGATATAATGGGTGTGTCAATGTGGTTTTGACTCATGTGAATGTGAAATTGAATTGTGCACTAATACATGGGTCTCTCATTTCTGTTGTGTTAGCAACCGGCATAAACAAATGAAGGTTGCTCGGTTGTCCTTATACTGGTCCAACAATCGGATTTTGTGCAGGGTAACATTCCATTGCAACCAAAGCCAAGCATCATCTGATTCCACTGCTGCCTGATTACATTCCTCAAACTTCCTGCAATTAACCCACAAGGGCAACTAATCAGGGAACACTTGCTTCAAGTGCTCACTGATTACTATTTACTGGAACACTATAACCTGCGCAACAAGCCCGGAAAATAATGCCAGATGATCCCATGTGATGAGACTCAATACAAGTTTACATGCTGGTTCTTTGCAACTCCTTGTGATCTATTAAACCTCACTTTCTTTTCTATTAACTCAGGATAGCTGTACACAGATGATTTCTTGATTTATCCTGGTATTCAAGGTTCAGCTCCAAGGGGTGCAGTTTGACTACTTTATCATCAAGAGAATGTGTGTATCAATAACATGTGGAACTTCACCAGAAGGAAATGACACTGGATAACCCATGAGAATATAAAAATTAAGTAAATATATTATTTGCATAACTTCCATTAATGGTAGTCCTCCTTCAGAAACAAAATTAGGATTAACGCTTTCCCCTCTGTAAAAGTTGTTATTAGACAGAGGTTATCCTTTGATAATGAATATTGTGTGAAGCTCTCTTCACTAAATCTGAGGATCACTTGAATTATGAAATGGGAAAAGTGGCTCTTAGCTCTCTCCCTGGAAGGTTTGTAATATATTGATTACAAATTTATTAGTTTAGATAAACGGTTACAACCCAAAACTGTCAGTTCATTTGGATATGGCCCAAGTGCGAGGATGGAGAGAGAGAGAGAGAGAGAAAGACACTGAAGCAGTCGATAGTTCACAGAGTTTAGAGGGAAAGGAAAACAATAACAGGGCTGTAACTAAAACTCTCAAAATGGAAAGCATTGCCAGCACCATGGCTGAAAGGAATAATTAAATACAAAACAAATATCGCTGGTCTTCAGGGTCAGTTGACTTCACAGTCCAATTTCTCAGGCAAGGCCAAATGCAAACAAGCTGCAAAGCATTCCTGTGCCTTGTCAAGTCTGGACAGTAACAAAAAGAAAGGTGTTAAATACCATCAGAATGAAATAACAATTAGCTGACACGTGGATATTCATGAGCCGAATTACCGAATCTGCTGTGCTGCCGAATCCACGGTTATGACAAAAATATGAACTGTTTTTCTTTCCACAGATGCTGAGGAACTTACTGAGCATTTTTCAGCATTTTCTGTTTTAGTATCAGATTTCAAGCAACTGTACATTGTTGATATGTTATAACATTTGCAAGTGCTTGTATATGACCATTCCACCGGTCAGTGATGGGCAGGGTCATCCTGTCCTTATTGTATATGACCATTCCACCGGTCAGTAATGGCCAGGGTCATCCTGTCCTTATTGTATATGACCATTCCACCGGTCAGTGATGGGCAGAATCATCCTGTCCTTACTGTATATGACCATTCCACCGGTCAGTGATGGGCAGAATCATCCTGTCCTTACTGTATATGACAATTCCACAGGCCGATGATGGGCAGGGTCATCCTGTCCTTATTGTATATGACCATTCCACCGGTCAGTGATGGGCAGAATCATCCTGTCCTTACTGTATATGACCATTCCACCGGTCAGTGATGGGCAGAATCATCCTGTCCTTACTGTATATGACAATTCCACAGGCCGATGATGGGCAGGGTCATCCTGTCCTTATTGTATATGACCATTCCACCGGTCATTGATGGGCAGAATCATCCTGGCCTGTTACATAACATGATTGCCATCACAAGCTTATTAGCAATACAAATAAGATGATAGTGAGGAAGAGTGGTCTAGAGAAAAAAAATGTACTAAACATTGCTGGCATTAAGATGAAAAACTGAAAGATTTAAAACCACTTATGACCAAAAGCTGGGCCCAGAGAGAATAAAGGAATGAAATAGTTGGCGATAGAGTTTAACATAGTGTGACTAGCATGAATTATCTGGGCTCATGAAAATGGCAAATCCTCTTAGTTTCCCCTTCATTTATACACATTATTAGGTGGGCTGGATTTTCCACTTGGTCTGGCTGTTTCATTTAGCACTGAAAGTCCAAAGCCAATAAATAGAATTCTCAAAATTAATGGAATTCTGTGTTAGTGGAGCACTCAGTTTGTATTCACTGCCAAATGTAACCAAAGAGCAAAGCTCCAGCCAGTTTAAAAACCTGCAATCAGGAAAAATTTTCAGTTTTTATGTAACGTTTATGTCAACAAACTACATTTCAGCCAACTGAAAATCTAAATAGGATTTTTTAAAATCTCATCAAATATTAAACGAGCAAGTTTTTTTAAAAAACTTCAAGTTGCAACATTGGGAGATCCCTGTACACATGCAATTGGAGTGCTCTTGAAAAACTAAAGTTTCATATGTGTTGTGTCTTTTGAGAGAGGGTTTGTTAGCTGGACATAAAAGATGAAGGAAATCTTAGGCATGATCTAATCACTTGTCTGTCACCTAAAATGATGCTATCTTTGAAGCCACACATATAAAACTATGATTATAGAACATAGGACATGGAGGTTTACAGCACATTACAGGCCCTTCAGCCCACAATGTTGTGCCGACCATGTAACCTACTCTCAAAACTGCCTAGAATTATTCTACCACATAGTCCTCTATTTTTTTAAGGTCCATACACCTATCTAAGACTCTCTTAAAAGACCCTATTGCATCCGCTTCCACCACCACCAACAGTTAGGATAACACACACCCACCACTCTCTGTGTGAAAAACTTACCCCTGACATCCCCTTTGTACCTACTTCCAAGCACCAACTATACCCCCTGATGTTAGCCATTTCAGTCCTGGGAAGAAGCTTCTGGCTATCTACACTATTACTGCCTCTCATCATCTTGTAAACCTTTATCAGGTCACCTCTCATCCTTCATCATTCCAAGGAGAAAAGGCCAAGTTCACTCAACCTATTCTCATAACACACACTCTCCAATCCAGGCAACATCCTTGTAAATCTCCTCTGCAATCTTTCTATAGTATCCGCATCCCTCCTGCAGTGAGGTGACCAGAACTGAGCACAGTACTCCAAGTTATACATACAGCTAGTTTTTGTACCTAGGAGGAAATGCTGGATCCTACAGCATTTGTAGGAAATTACAAATGGCTGATATACCTCCTGACACAAATGGCATATTTGTTTTACTGTCATCATCACCCAGCTACCAATAAGGGAAGCAAGATGTGTTTATGAGCTGAATTTCATAACCTCAGATTATCCTAACATGTTTTGAAGCCAACAAAATACCTTGAGTTAGAGGCATTGTTGTATTGTAGCCAACACAGCCTCTACTGCCCTCACAGTGTGGGTATACAAAGCTATGCAGCGAGTTAAGCACCTGCTCAGAAATCATCCAAAATGGAAGCTTCCTTCAGGATTTTTAATAATACCTTACTTGTGAAAAGATATTGCTGTTTCAAGATTAAAGAGTGGATAGGGATAAATGTCTTGGCACCATGTGCTTCAAAACTAAATCCAAATCCAGGAAATGATGTAAAAAACAGCTTACGTGAGGGATGTGATGTTCATATAAAACCAACTGTGGCTCTAGAAACCAGAACAATCCTCACCTAGCATCCATAGGATGTCAAACTTAACTACTGAAACAATAAGTCAAATGATCACTTCATTAAGTCTTTGGCAAAAGAAGGATAGTCTCAGAGTCTGGCCTTCAAAACTGTCTTACTACACAGTCTTTAACTGGTCTCATTTTAAAAATGTCATCCTCAATGACATGCTTGCTTGTGGTAATGTCTAATGTGGAGAGTTGAGATCTGGTTTGGGAGTAAGCTTTGCCTTGTCCAGGATGAATCCAACTTCACTATGCCCAGCTGCATCTGTTGCCTTCAAGTACCTCTGTGCTTCGGTCCTGAATTCCATCTCTCCCTCAATAACTATCCTCTTAAGGCCATAGATTGCCACAGTTGGTGAGGGCAGTTACCAAATACATAAACTCTCATGCAGTACTTCAGATCCTCATTGTCCATTTGGTGGTCGTGAAGCCACAAGAATCTGATGTAGTCTTGAAGATCCTGTCTCACACTGAAGCTGTGGGGTATTTGTTCAATGTCTGCCATCACTGCGATGGACCGGACACAGTTCTGAAGTACATTAGGACCCCAGACATACTGTTATTGAGATCTGAACCCCACAAGAGCACACTTTTCAGTGACACATCTTTGAACTGTGCACTAGAATCAAAGTCAATTCGTACTTATTCAGATTTCTGGGGTTGATATCACCAAAGTTGGGCAATACCAGTTTTCTTTATTGGGATATGGTGGAAACGCTAACTCAGCATGATTGTTCCTGAAGCATCTCTCCATGAAATCCATATAATGATTGTGTTGCCTTTAAGGCATTGGTTTAGTTTATTATATTTTTGCTTTAGTAATTCGTTTGTTATCGTTTTCTAGTTAAAGTTAAGGTTGTTTAAAGTAAGTTTGTTGTCTGTGATATATCGCGACATGCGATGACGTCACACCCAGTTTTGCTGCGTCTTGTGGGAAAATACCAGTTTGGAGAAACGGGAAGGAGGGGGCTGATGTGTGCAGGATCAGCGCAAGTAAAGTTTTCTTTCTACACACTAGAAACATTAGAGAAGCAATGCCGTAAGTTCATGAGATAATCGATATGTTGAATTAAAAATGTTAACGCTGATTCTGTTTAAAGTAATGATTGTTGATAAAGTTTATGCTTTTTGTTATTTAAAGAGTTGCGGATAGTTTGTGTTGAAGTGTATTTAAAGCCTGTTGATGGCGTAGGTAGATTCTGACTGTATGTTGCACTTTAATGTAATATAGTTGTTGTAGTTTTACTTTTGCAAGTATTTATGATGTAAATGTCAAGAAGGAAACAAATACTGTATATATTTTGTATTGTTTTATCAACAGTTTTCACCATACGTTAATGTGGAAGAGTGAACAGTAAACAGTTAATCTTACTGGGACCGCCTCATTGACTGGTTTATGCTTGATGTTTAGTTCAGAGTTCTTTTACACCTGTGCAAGAACACTACAGTGAAAAGGCAGCATTACCAGGTGTTTCAAGTGCTGCAATGACATCACGATCCAGCATCAAGTTGTTGCCATCCAGCACCAGAGGCAGTAGGGCATCAACAAGTAAGGCTGCTCATGCAAGAGCTAAGACAGAAGCCACCAAGGTGCAAGCGTTGTACGCCAAACAAGAAGCAAAATTGAAAAAGAAAGCAGCTGCCAGAGAAGTAGAAAACCAGTTGGAAAAGGTAAGGATAGAGTCAGAGTTAGAAGTGCTGACGCTACACCGAGAAGCAGAAGCTGCCAGGGTGGAAGCAGAGATAATAGAAAGTGCTGAAGAAATGCATGTTCTGGATGACATAAAATCTACTTCAGTAAGGACCAGATTGGAACGCACAAGCGACTATGTCTGATCTCAAATGGACTTGAAGATTCGTTCTTCCTTTCCATACTTATATGCTAACATCCCACTTCATGAGGAGTCTCAGAGAGGCCCAATTGCATCACATCCATCTGAGGAAGACAATTTACCCTTGCAACCCCGTGACGAATTCAAGAATGAAAGGGCTGATGACAAATAGTTCTCGACACCAAACTTACCAGATTTGGTGAGAGGAGAGGCAAAGGCTGAATTCAGAACAGCAAATTCCATAATAAATGTACACCCTCAGTCATATACCCGTCGACATATTCCCCCAGCCAACATGCCACTAGCAGTTGAACCCATGGCACAGTATTTAGCATGACAAGATCTCGTCACTTCAGGACTATACCAGTTTGACGATAAACCTGAAAATTACTGTGCATGGTACTCCTCATTCGCCAACTCTATCTGCGGAGTCCAGCTCGGAGCAACCCAAGAGTTGGATCTTATGACGAAATGGCTGGGAAAAGAATCATGCGAACAGGTGAGACGCATACATTCAGTGTACATTAACAACCCCAAGCTAGCCTTACGCAAAGCATGGGAGAGACTTCGGGAGTGCTATGTGGCCCCTGAAATTATTGAACCGGCACTATTTTGACGTCTGGAAAATTTTCCTAAGGAGTCAGCCAAGGACCACACTAGGTTAAGAGAGCTCGGAGATTTACTCATGGAGATTCAAGGCGCCAAAGAAGATGGCTATTTAACTGGTCTGTCATACCTAGATACTTCATACGGGATTAGACCAATCGTGGACAAACTTTCATTTGTGCTGCAGGAAAGGTGGGTGTCTGTTGGGTCAGAGTACAAGGAAGAGAACGATGGTTGATTTCCTCCCTTTGAGTATTTCACTAGGTTTGTGTGCAAGGAGGCAAAGAAGCGAAACGACCCTAGCTTCATGAGTCCAGGTAGCAGTACAATTTACACCAAGCCAGTTAAACCCACTTCGAATAATTTCAACATTAATAAACCTGTCTCAGTGTGTAAAACTGAAGTCTTTACAACTGACAATGACCCTAGCAAGAATTGCCCATTGCATAACAAACCCCACCCCCTCAAAAAATGCAGAACGTTTAGGAAAAAAATCCTTGAAGAGAGAATGGCCCTTCTCAAGGAGAAAAAAATATGTTTTAAATGCTGTTCCTCTACCTCTCACCTTGCTAGAGAGTGTATGATCTCCGTGAAGTGCCCGGAATGTAATAGCACTAATCACGATGGGGCCATGCATCCCGGCCCGTTGCCGCAAACCGACAAAGCTCCTTCACCCTCACAACAGGACGGCGGGGAGGGAGAGGCTCACTCCAGGACAACTGTTGTCAGCTCGAGCTGCACAGTCAAGTTCAGTCAAGCCGTTCTTGTTCAAAGATCTGCCTCACTAAGGTGTACCCTAAGGGAGCCAAAGACTAGGCTATCAAAGCCTATGTAATTCTGGACGATCAGAGCAATCACTCACTAGTCAGACCAGAGTTCTGTGACTTGTTCAGCATTGAGAGTAGTCAGTTCCCATACTACCTTAGAACTTGCTCAGGCAGCGTGGAAACATATGGAAGGAAGGCAGAAGGCTTCCAGCTCGAGTCCCTGGATGGTAAAGTTGTCATCTGTCTCCCTCCACTCTTAGAGTGCAATGAAATTTTGAATAACCGCATTGAGATCCCGACGCCAAGTGCAGTGCTACACCAGCCACATCTCCACCACATTGCCAAGCACATCCCAGAACTGGATCCAAAAGCAGAAATACTCCTGCTATTAGGAAGAGATGTTCTCCAGGTGCACAAGGTTAGGCAGCAGGTCAATGGACCACACGGCACCCCCTTTGCGCAACGCCTGGATCTGGGCTGGGTGGTGATAGGAGAGGTGTGCCTTGGCAATGTACGCAAACTGACAGTTAACACACTCAAGACCAATGTGCTAGAGAGTGGCCGCCATTCAATTTTTCAATCCTGCACAAGTTTCATGTGTATCAAGGAAGCACAACAAGGCTTTAACAAATGTAAAGTAACCGACAAGACGCTGGGACAGTCAGTCTTCGCTCAAACTGAGCATGATAATAAACTTGCTCCATCAGCACAAGACGCCATTTTCTTAAAAATAATGGACACCAAGGTCTTCGGAGACAAAGCAAATAATTGGGTCGCCCCACTACCTTTCAGAGAACCATGCCAGCGCAGCACTTGCCAAACAACAAAGAGCAGGCAGTCAAGCGGTTCACATCCTTGCAAAAAACCCTGAAAAGGAAACCTGAGATGCAGCAACAATATGTACCATTTATGAAGAAGATCTTCGCTAATGGACATGCCGAAGTAGCACCGCCACTGAGAGAAGGTGAGGAGTGTTGGTACCTCCCAACATTTGGGGTTTACCACCCACAAAAGCCCAATCAGATCAGGGTGGTCCTTGACTCCAGTGCTCAGTGCACTGGTGTCTCCCTTAATGACGTGCTCCTTACAGGCCCCGACCTTAACAATACCCTTCTCGGGGTCCTGCTGCGCTTCCAGAAGGAGAAGGTCACAATCTTAGCGGACATCCAGCAGATGTTCCATTGCTTCTTAGTACAGGAGGACCATCGCAATTTCCTCCGTTTCTTATGGCACAAATGTAACTTACCTCACACTGTGGACGAATTGGCCCAGGCAAAGGATGTCATCTTTAAAACAACTCAAAGAGCAGCTTTTGCAAGGGAGTTTTCAGCTCTCCAAGCTGATAAACCAATACCAAAGGACAGTCCTTTGAGGAAATCCAACACGATCCTGAAGAACAATATCATTTGCATTGGAGGCCGGTTAATACACTCCCAACTTCCAGCTGCAGAAAAGAGTCCAGTAATCCTGCCCAAAGACAGCCATGTGTCCTTACTGCTCACTCGCCATCACCATGAACAGGTAACGCATCAGGGCCGTCACCTGACGGAAGGAGCAATAAGGGCAGTAGGACTGTGGATCTTGGGAGGTAAAACACTGATCAATTCAGTACTTCACAAATGTGTAACCTGCAGGAAACTGTGAGGGAAGCTGGAAGCTCAACGTATGGTGGACCTCCCACCAGAACGCCTCGAAGCCTGCCCTCCTTTTACATATATGGGGCTCGATGTACTTGGTCCCTGGACTATCACTACGAGACTCACCAGAGGAGGACAAGCAGAGAGCAAGCGGCGGGCCATCATGTTTAGCTGCATGAGTTCAAGAGTGGTACACATTGAGGTAATCGAATCTTTGGATACATCCAGCTGCATTAACGCTCTCAGGCACTTCGTTGTGCTAAGAGGCCCTGCAAAACAGTTAAGATCTGATTGCGGCATGAACTTTGTTGGAGCGTCCAAGGAGCTGGGGATGGACAAAATGGTGCAAAGGTACCTCAGTCAGCAGGGATGCAACTGGGAGTTTAACACACCACATGCCTCTAACATGCGAGGCTCATAGGAGCGGATGATTAGTATCACCAGAAGAACTCTTGATTCAATGTTTCTGCAGCAACGCACCCGACTGACCCACGAGGTGCTGTTCACACTAATGGCAGAGGTCACAGCCATTATAAATGCACGACCACTCCTACCTGTGTCTTCTGACCCAGAAAACCCCTTCATACTCTCGCCATCAATGCTCCTTACGCAGAAGGCAGGAGCTCCCCCTCCACCTGGGGACTTCTCTGTTAAGGATTTGTACACAAAGCAATGGAGACAGGTTCAGGCTCTGGCAAATCAGTTCTGGTCTCGTTGGAGTCATGAATATCTACCTTTGTTGCAACACAGACAAAAGTGGACAGAACCCTGCAGGAATCTTCAAGTTGGAGATTTAGTCCTGCTCAGGGACAAGCAGATCACCCGCAACAGCTGGCCAATGGCCAGATTCATTCCCACATTCCCTAGTAGGGATGGACATGTCAGGAAGGTTGAGTTGAAAACTTCTGACCAAGGTGATGTGAAAATTTACCAAAGGCCGGTTGCAGAAGTCATTCTGCTTCTCCCTAAGGTCTGATTTAGAGAATGAAGTTTTGTGTTATGTTCATTGTCAGGCGAACCTTACGAAGGTCAGACGGGGAGTGTGTTGCCTTTAAGTCATTGGTTTAGTTTATTATATTTTCACTTTAGTAATTCATTTGTTATCATTTTCTAGTTAAAGTTAAGGTTGTTTAAAGTAAGTTCGTTGCCTGTGATATATCGAGGCATGCGATGACGTCACACCCGGTTTCGCCACGTCTTGTGGGAAAATACCGGTTTGGAGAAACGGGAAGGAGGGGGCTGATGTGTGCAGGATCAGCATGAGTAAAGTTTCCTTTCTACGCACTAGAAACATTAGAGAAGCAATGCCATAAGTTCATGAGATAATCGATATGTTGAATTAAAAATGTTAACGCTGATTCTGTTTAAAGTAATAACGGTTGATAAAGTTTATGCTTTTTGTTATTTAAAGAGTTGCGGATAGTTTGTGTTGAAGTGTATTTAAAGCCTGTTGATGGCGTAGGTAGATTCTGACTGTATGTTGCACTTTAATGTAATATAGTTGTTGTAGTTTTACTTTTGCAAGTATTTATGATGTAAATGTCAAGAAGGAAACAAATACTGTATATATTTTGTATTGTTTTATCAACAGTTTTCACCATATGTTAATGTGGAAGAGTGAACAGTAAACAGTTAATCTTACTGGGACCGCCTCATTGACTGGTTTATGCTTGGTGTTTAGTTCAGAGTTCTTTTACACCTGTGCGAGAACACTACAATGATCTTTCATTTCTGATTTTTTTTTCAACGTGTGACTGAGGGACACGAGTCAACTATGGACTTTGTTG